>NC_134467.1:11685000-12051250 GCF_047948215.1 Lycorma delicatula | reverse complement strand
TTTTAATATTGCTTACTGATATATGAGGGATTGTGAATTCCTGTGATAGTTTAACGATACTTTCACCCTTATACAGGTGTTGAAGAATCTCAAACTTTTATAACTTCCACATTTGCTAGACAACTTTGCTTCGTTAAGTAAAGTACACACTAATAGGTACGACACTAGTATGAACAACTGACTCGCATAATGCAAAGTTCACTAGTGTAATGAATTTTAGAAATGAAAGAGAAATGATGTAATTACAGTTCTTTTGATAATAAAGTACTATACTGTGTAAGAAATATGAAAAAACTGATTAAATAATAGTGCCCAAATGAAAATGTTTATATGAATGAAAGATATGTAAAGTAATTTTATCTTCTTTTTATAGTTCTTTTCTCACATGATTACTGTAATTTATACATAATGTACAATAGGCTCATATAAAAACATCAGTCGCAATTAAGTGAATTTTTATGCTGTAGGCCTAACAGATGGTGTACTTTTTATTAGTAATTACAAATTTAATTTACTTTTGTGTATCAGTATTGTACCTCTAAAATAAAAATCACAAATTTTTCCAGAAGGATGACGAATTATTGAACGAGATGAATTAACGGGTGACGAACAATCGGGGTCCTATTGTAATTATAACCTAATTGAAAACTTCCAAAACTGTCAACTATCCGCTGTTCTTATTTATTAGTATCGTAGAATATGAATAAGAAATTAAGTATTATTATTTCCAATAAATAAAAAGATAATCACAGAACTTATGCAATGTTATCCAACCCAATGTTTTTTAATCGTATACGTCATTACTGTTAAATGTTTTGAGTATTTAAATTATAAATCAGTAATTATTGCAATTATTTAAATAATCAAAACATTTATGTTAATTAGTAGAGGTTAGCGATCTTAGGTTAAGTTTGGTTAATTTGTATCTATAACTATAAACAGCAAACCTTTGGATTATTGTCAATATCGCCCGATATAACCATTATATTATAAATATAATTTAACGAATTAACTTACGATCGCTAACGTAGACTATTTAACACAGGAATGTTTTAAGAAATGATTACATTGTAGAGCACTTAACCGTACAGCATTAGTAATGACAAATTCATCATAAAAAAAAATCAAACTTAAATTCTATTAATTTATACTAGAATGGTATAAAATTACTTACTTGGTCAGAAAAACAAAAGTGAACACCACCAAATAAATAATACTTATATTAGAACATAAATACCTCCCTTGCAACGGTCTTAGACAAACGTTCACACTATTAATGATTGTTCAATAATGCCAACAGATGCTATTGTATACTTCAATACATACGATATCTCGTTATAATACTGAATAATACTAATGTGTTTTTGTTAAACATAAAAGTAATAAAACACAAAAACGCAGTAGTTATACGTAAAAATTCAAAAAACATTTTCGTTAATAAATTAAACAGCCGGTAATCATTTTTAATTGCTTATACATTTTTGACCATGACGATCGGAGGTGATATTAATTTAAAAATGCATACTTTTGAAACGACACACAGCACCAAACTTATTTTAATTTTTTTCTATAAAAATGTACTTAAAATATTTTACAAGAAATTAGTTGTACTTTTTTTTGTGACATCGTCTAAATTAAAAATTAACTCGGGAAGATCGGACAAGTCAAAAGTGGTCAGCAAAGAGTTTGAAGAAACGAATCATTATAATGATTCAAATCCCGTAAATCAGTTAGTTATCGCGATAACTAACTTATCAAAATCAGTTAGTTATCAAGAATCCCTGATTCGAATCACATTAATCTTTCAGTGAATCCGAAGTCAATAATTATTAAAAACAAACATCAGACATAAACGAGTATTTTTATGGATCACTGCAACGCAATGCCAAAAGACCTTGACAGCCACTTTTGTTTAAAATACCGGTATACGTAAATAAAAATGATACGTTTAAGCATTTTATATTAGTTTACATATTAATTCTGTTTCACGTTGTTGAAGTAGTTATGTGAAGTGAGAGGGTATCGGATCCGTAACCATGGACTCATCGGTCTGAATCCAACTTTAGATACATATATATTTTTTTTAACTTTTTTTAATTTAAATATACTGATTTATTAATAATTATTAACCTCTGTAAAAAATTTTGAAATAAACTCAAAAGTACATAAAATTTTATTTTACTAATAACTTCTGATTTTTCTTCATATATAATTTTTTATTATTATTGAATTGTTATTTGTTGTAAAAGGTTTTTACAATAAGAGGTTAATAATTTTTTTATACCTGTACTTTAAGTTTCTACATAGAAGATTAAAACCTTTTTTCAACAAAACAAACTAACATCTGACTACAAGTTTGGCTTTCAAACTTTTCATAGTACCATCGAATAGATTCATAGAGTTCTTTCTAATATTCAGATAGTTTCAGACAAAGAACGTCTGCTCTACTATTTTTTTTTTAAATCTGCCAAGTCTTCAGATTAGGTGTAGCACACTGGCCTTTTTAAAATTAATCAACATCTACCTTTTCAGTATTTTAACATTTTCAGTTCTTTTTTAAGTAATAGATATTTCAAGGTTAAATCCAAACTGAATTGTCTCCACTATTTTCCATAAATATATGGATTGCTCAAGGAAGTGTAATATTCAAACACTTCCAAATATGCCAGTTTCTTCCAACACTGTAATAGCTCCCTTTACTTATGTTCTTTGCTTGTACTGTGTGAAAATAATTGAAGCATCACCAGACACCATGTCACAGCACCTTCATGAATAGTTAAACAACACTGAAGCATGATGGAAGTTGTGGCAAATAAAGTCTAACGAAAATAAAAGTACACATTTAGTTTCACTCTCTGAACAAATGTCCACTTGTTATAATCGATGACATTCAGCTACCGCAATCAAATTCTACAAAATACTTTGGTATTCATCTTGACAAAAGGCCCACATTTGGAAAAACGAGAAAAACTGAATATTAAATTTTGTCAGTTGTACTGGATTGTAAATTTAAAGTCAAAATTATCGCTGAAAGAGTTAATTATTTACAAAGCCATCCCTAATCCAATCTGGATTTATGGCAGCCAGTTATTGGGAATATTAATAAAATTCAATGTAATTATATTACATTTTCAATCCAAAGTTTTTCACAGCTCACAGATTTACCTTGGTCCATTACAAATAAGAAAGTACACGACTCTTCACATACCTACAGTTATAGAAAGAATCTCAATTTAATAATCAAAGTTCAACGGTCATCCAAATGTACTGTCAATTAACCTTTTAAATCAGATTTGACACTTACATCCTACTGACCTTTTTAAAATTCAAGATTTTTAAGAAGTCAATCCTTCTAAGAGAAGTAAGAAGTAATTATTTTTTAACTTTTGCCGTTGAGTTTTTATCCTTTAAGACATTTGTAAACATTCATTCACCTCATTTTTAGATTTGTCCTGAATGAAAAATTATGGATATCTACTAGCATTAAAACAAGTTTATATCAGCTGTTATTTATTTCAAACACATTCTAAAATATGTTAAACCAATTAAAAAAATAAACCACCTAATAATGTCATCTGATGTCAGTGTGAAACAGCTGCAATGTAGACTATTTCCTTACTCATTTCCTGTCAGATCATGACTGTTTCAGGTCGAACCTGTAGTGCAGCGAGTATGATTTGTGCTTTTATTGAGGCACCCTCGACAATGTTGAACATGTGATCTTCGTGTGCATCAAATGGACTACTAAACCAAGGGTGAGGTATCTAACGGACCTGTTAGACAAGAATAACATAATCGAATGTGATTTCTGAGTTAGTGAGGATCCCCACTGCGTTGAGGGGGGGAGTAGAATGGTGGCCAGCCTGCTGGAATGGTGGGCATCCACCTACGTCAGTTAAATTTGGTTAGACCACATTCCGGAGGCTAAACGGAAAAAGAGAGTGAGGTAGTGTAGTGGTCATTAGTCTAGCAACCACTAGACTGGGCTGGGCTAATAGTTTCTTTTCATGGTTTACAGATACAAATGGTATCTTTACATAGAACTAGTAGTTAATGATTTAAAGAACAATTTAGATCCAGCCAAGAAACGGCCAATTAAGAAACATTCCCTTTTCCGTATCTCAGATTTCACGTTACATTCAACGCCCTCACAGATGGCTTTTCAGTAACTATCTTATCAGCGAGAGAAAGCCGATAAAAATTTGACCAATGACAAGAAGAATTCACTCTTTCGTATCACAGATTACATCTAACATTCAACGCGCACACAGATTATTTCTTCAATAACGACTTCCTCAGAAAGAGTAAGCCGATAAAAATTTAACCAATGACAAGAAACATTCTCTCTTCAGTATCTCAGATTAAACCTAAAATTCACCGCCTTCGCAGATTACTTCAATAATTGCCTTATTAAACAGAGAAATCCGATAAAAATTTAACCAATAACAAGAAAAATTCTCTCTTCCATGTCTTACATTACACCTAAAATTAAACGCCCTCACAGATTACTTCATCATAATTACTTTATCGGAGAGAGAAAGCCGGTACATTTTCACGAATGACAAGAAACAATCTCTCTTTCGTATCTCAGATTGCACTTACCAATCACCTTCCTCATAGCTTCCTTGGTCAATAACTACATTATCAGAAAAGGAAAGCCGATAAAAATTTAACTAATGAATTGAAACATTCACTCCTCCATATCTCACACTACACCTAACATATAAGCCCTCACAGATTAATTCTTCAATAACTAACTTATGAAAGTGAGAAATCCGATAAAAAATGAGTCGATGAGGAAAAACATTCACTCTTCCGTATCTGAGATTACAACTACCATTCATCGCCTTCAGAGATTACTTGTTCAAGAACAAACTTATCAGAAAGAGAAACCCGATAAATTGTAACCGATGGCAAAAAACATTCTCTCTTCCGTATCTCAGATTAAACCTAAAATTCACTGCCTTCACACATTACTTCATCAATAACTACCTCATGAAAGAGAGAAAGCTGATAAAAAATTTAAACAATAACAAAAAGCATTCACTCTCTGTAACTCAGCTTACACCCAACATTCAACGCTAAAAATTAATACATCATAACTACTTTATCAGAGAAAGAAAGCAAATAAAAATTTAACCAATGAAGAGAAACATTCCCTCTTCAGTATCAAAGATTACACCTAACATTCAACGCCCTAAAGATTACTTCATCATAACTACTTTATCAGAGAGAAGAAAATAAAAATTTAACCAAGGACAAGGAAGTTTCACTCTTCCATATGTCAGATTATACCTAGCATTCAATGCCTTAAAAATTACTTCATCATTTCTACTTTTATCAGAGAGAGAAAGCCAATAAAAATTCAATCAATGAAAACAAACATTACCTCTTCTTTATCTAAGATTACATCTAACATTCATCGCCCTAAATATCAGTTCATCATAACTACTTTATCAGAGAGAGAAAGAAAATAAAAAGAGAGAGAAAGAAAATACAAATTTAACCAAGGACAAGGAAGAATCACTCTTCCATATCTCATACTACACCTAATCATCCTTTGCCGTAAAGATTACTTCATCATAACTACTTTCTCCTGACAACTCGATAGTCATTTGCCGAACAGGCTTTAAAACAATACAATCGGTGTCGATTATCCATTCTAAGGCATCCAAAAATCGAAGAGCTTTTGGAATTTCAGATATCGTAACGAACAATGGATCTTTAAATAGCCTTTCCAGCATCATTAAAATAGAATTCCACCTGGTCCAGACATCCTGTTTAATTTTTAATACAGGTTATCCCACGATCAGTTATTAATTTGCTTGTTGCCGTAACACACTACGTTTAAAATGCGAACAAAATACCTGAATTTTTTCAATAAATCTAAGTACTCTATGTTCTTTTTACCATCATCTTGTACAGGTAACTTAAGCTTGTGAGCCACACATGGACGGTAATGCAAATTTAAATGTTCATTAATCGCATTCTTTATTTTACATCCGTTGTCTGCAACTATTGCCACTATTTTATCGGTGATATTCTATTCTTCGAAAATTGTTTTTAACATAGAGCCGATTGCCACTCCCGTTCGAGCAACTGATTTTTCGCGAGTCGCCGGTACAATTGAATGATGTTTGTTACCGCGTGTAAAATGTAACAAACAATTTATTGCCATCGGTCCACCAAATATCGGTAGTTACTGAAACATGTTTTATTGAATTTAAGATATTTTTAACTTTTTCCGACGTTCGAGAATAAATTTGGGGTAGCATTGTACACGATAAATGTTTCCTACTACGTGACGTATACAACCGGTTCAATTTTTTTGTATAATCTAAAAAACCAGAATTTTCAACCGACGATAAAGGTTGAAAATCGGTAGCTACAACCTTAATGTTGCACATATCGATTGCACTTTTTTCTGCGATAGATAATTATTTTCATAGTTGTTTTTTAGGCGGAGCTATATTTACTTTATTAAATTTAATTTTACTACCTGGTGTTTCGGCTGATGATATGGAAGGAACGCGATCCGCTATTACTGGTACTGTGCGTCGGTGAGGTTGATTAACCGATGAAGTAGAAGTTTCAGAAGTATTTTCTCTTTCGTTATTATTATTACTCTAAAATCACCTGACCATTCGATAACGTAGACTGGAATAAAATGTTCAACATTTTAAAAAAATTAGTGTTCAAATACAGAGATAAAAGAACAATTGCTAACATGTACAGGAACCCAACAGCAACAGTATTGAAGTGTTCTTCAATAGAACATATGAAAGAAGCCGTAATAAGAAAGGGAGTCCGACAAGGATGTTCCCTATCTCCGTTACTTTTTAATCTTTACATGGAACTAGCAGTTAATGATCTTAAAGAACAATTTAGATTCGGAGTAACAGTACAAGGTGAAAAGATAAAGATGCTACGATTTGCTGATGATATAGCAATTCTAGCCGAGAATAAAAAGGATTTAAAAGAAACAATGAACGGCATAGATGAAGTCCTACGCAAGAACTATGGCGTGAAAATAAACAAGAACAAAACAAAAGTAATGAAATGTAGTAGAAATAACAAAGATGGACCGCTGAATGTGAAAATAGGAGGAGAAAAGAATACGGAGGTAGAAGAATTTTGTTATTTGGGAAGTAAAATTACTAAAGATGGACGAAGCAGGAGCGATATAAAATGCCGAATAGCACAAGCTAAACGAGCCTTCAGTAAGAAATATAATTTCTTTACATTAAAAATTAATTTAAATGCCAGGAAAAGATTTTTGAAAGTGTATGTTTGGAGTGTCGCTTTATACGGAAGTGAAACTTGGACAATCGGAGTATCTGAGAAGAAAAGGTTTTTGAAATGTGGTGCTGTAAGAGAATGTTAAAAATAAGATGGGTGGATAAAGTGACAAATGAAGAGATATTGCGGCAAATAGATGAAGAAAGAAGCATTTGGAAAAATATAGTTAAAAGAAGAGACAGATTTATAGGTCTCATACTAAGGCATCCTGGAATAGTCGCTTTGATATTGGAAGGACAAGTAGAAGGGAAAAATTGTGTAGGCAGGCCACGTTTGGAATATGTAAAACAAATTGTTAGGGATGTAGGATGTAGAGGGTATACTGAAATGAAACGACTAGCACTACATAGGGAATCTTGGAGAGCTGCATCAAACCAGTCAAATGACTGAAGACAAAAAATAAAAATAAAAAATAATAAATAAATAATAATAATTCATTAATAACAAAAATATGTATATGAAAAAAATCAGAAGTTATTAATGAAGTAAGATTTTATGTAATTTTCATTTAAAAAAAATATGTATATGTAATATAATAGGCGTACAAAGAAGTCATGGGGTGTCCAGATCAGATATTTCCTGTATGACACAAGTACATCAGGGAGGCTTCATGGAGAAAATCTGAAGTTTTTAATCGAAAGAGTACCATAACTTAGAGGAATACAAAAAAACTATTTTCAAGTTAAAATAAAAAATTAATTAAATCTCTGAACGGGTATGGGGTGGGTTTCGAAGTAAATAATACGGGGTTTTTTCTTTACCTTCTGTTCACTAAAGATCACGTTTCCAAAATTTAGATGGGGCTTGTCGTATGCTAAACATGTGCTTTTATCAGTCACATTCAATACGGTGTTACTTTCAATATAATTTATTATAAATGTATTTTTTAAATGTTATTAATAATTTTTTTCACAAAAAATGCTTTAATTTTGCTTTAAATTTGTATTTTCAATTAGAATTGCATTATCTTAAATTAATTTCAGTAGTTTTCTTAGGAAGACTGATTATTAGACTAATTAAATAAGTGAAAATCTCATTTTAAGTGAAAAGTTTTTCTGTGTAATATTTTATGTATTTTAATTTCCGTACGATTGATAATAAGTTTTAAAAATAACAAAAATAATTTAATATTAGACAACATATATAATAGTTTATTGTTAAAAAAAATTGATGTGAATGAAATTTTAGATGGAATAATTTTTCATTATAATTTAGTTGTTTAAAAATAGTGGTTTGTTGAATATGTCTATCAAGGTCGTTGCCGTAGTGTGGAAAGGCAGAGAAGCTATGAGTGTGTAAATAAAAAACATGAAACGTATGACAATACTATTCGTAATAGGAAGCTTGTATATGATGTGATGGACAGACGCAATGTTGCCATTTAAACTTTTTTACTATTGTAACATTTAAACTGTTATGTTGCCACTTCTTCCGTTGTGGTCCCGTAGCCGCCGAGCTTGGCATCAGACAAATCACCGCGTTGCGTTTTTTCGTATTCAATACGTTTACATAGAAGATGAATAAAATTAATAATTTTTAATATTTTGGTAAAATTTTTATTATCTATTTTTTTTTAAATTTAATAACGAATCAATATATTATAATTTTACTATTAAAAAAAAAAAAAAAAAAATTTCTGCATTTACACCCTCGGGCTGCTGTTCATAAAAATATAGATCATAGGAAAGTAATTTGGAAATCGTAAAAATATTATGGGCATTTTACTAAAAATGAATTAAACTTGCAAAATTAATGATTGCCTCCACCAGTAGTATTTTATGCATAAAATTTTTTTTGGAATCTTTGTAATTTTTTTTATTATTTTCATTTCTTAAAAATTAAATAATAATAATAATAAATTGTACTTAAGTTGTATTATTTTTTTATCGTTATATTTATCCGAGATATGATAAGGCGTTCCTCAGGATTGAACAATGAGCAGCGCCCGTGCGAAGTTAGATACGATAACTAATTGTACTACATTGCATCTTGAGCGAAAAATAATATTACTGGCTCTTTTGACAAATGAAAAATGACAAGTGACAAATGAAGAGGTATTGCGGCAAATAGATGAAGAAAGAAGCATTTGGAAAAATATAGTTAAAAGAAGAGACAGACTTATAGGCCACATACTAAGGCATCCTGGAATAGTCGCTTTAATATTGGAAGGACTGGTAGAAGGAAAAAATTGTGTAGGCAGGCCACGTTTGGAATATGTAAAACAAATTGTTAGGGATGTAGGATGTAGAGGGTATACTGAAATGAAACGACTAGCACTAGATAGGGAATCTTGGAGAGCTGCATCAAACCAGTCAAATGACTGAAGACAAAAAAAAATTAGTATTACCCAATTCTTCATTTAACTGTAAAGAATGTTTCCGTTTTAAGTGCTCTTTTAGGTTAGTAATATTGTCGAAAAACATTAAATGGTTTTTTGTTTTTTTTTTTTGCAAATTTTACAACAAACACTTTTGTTGTCTTCATTTTTAATAAACAATGTTTAAACGATCGATGATTTCCCCCTGGTTTCATAATTCTACTTCATAAATAAAACTTAAAAAAGAAAGTTTCTAAACGGCTAAATTATATACGAAAAATAATCAAACTCGATAAAACCAAAGTTTAACGAAATAATCTCTAAACGAGTAAATTCTAATAAGTAATAATTCCTAAAATACTAAAATAAATGAAAAATTCTGTAGACCTAATCAAAAAACTAAAGAAACAAAATTGAAAAACGCAACGCTAACTGAAACTGTGACAAATAACACCGTAAGAATTGACCCAATATATAAAAACAAAAAACAAGTTACCAAAATATTAGGTACTGATTGACAACGAGATAATAATTTAAATAAAACCACAGCATCTGAAGAAATTAATGTTTAGGGAGCGATTAATAGCGGCGCCAGTAGCCCGTAGACAGTCAAAACTTATTAAATGATAAATTACTCAAACTAATGTATCTTATTCGATGTTTGTACTTGTGGAAAAAATAAGTAACGTTCATATTTCGAACGAATCATCGATTATTTATATCGTTCCATTACTAATACCTCTATTATTAAAATCAATCGATTTTGCCCATCCCTAGAGACGAGAGTCGTAAAATAAACAATTAATAGCGGAGTTCGTAGTAGCAACGGTATTAAAAGTGACACGATAATAATTGTAGCTCGAACCGGGTCGCTTAGTTTTTAAATCTCTCATCCTGTTCATATGAAAGTAATTTCGCTCCCTAATTGATAATTTTCAGTACGTTTTTGAAATAAAATAAACTGTAAAACAATCGCGTAAAGAATTACTAAACAAATAGTAAAATATGCGAAGTATACGATTTAACTGAATTTCGTTGTAATAAAACAGGTTTGGCTAATTATCCTTTGAATTATTAAAATAAAATTATTAGGAATTCAGTAAAAATAACGTTTGATAAATTTAGTACGCTTCATTAAAAGAAAATGGTAATAAAATAGAAAAATTCCAGTACGTTACGTAACTTGACTTATTTCTCTACACGTAGCGGCAGCCTATTTGGAAACATCTTGGATTTAAAATGAATTACGATTTTGATTCGACGAAGTAGATGCGTACATTACAGACGCGAAAGAAACAGACCACCGTGTGAGAATTCAGATCGGCGAAACCGTTAAAAGATAGTATAAAAACCTTTGTTGTACAGTTAAGTTTCTCAGTTAACAGAATAATCTACGAATTACGCATAAAAGGCGACGTAATTTTTTCCACATAAAAGTAATAACTGAAATCGGTCAACCTAGTTTAAAAATGAGTCGGTTCTAAAGTTATTTAATAATAAACTCCATTGCCCGGTCAAGATAGGCCGAATATACATATTTTTTTTATTCACCATCGCTTGGGAAGCGAAATAACGGTAAGTACGAGTTAAATCAAGTAAATCAAATAACTGTAAGAAAATCCGTAACAATGAGGACTTTGAATTTAACGTTTGAAATACCGATGTTTTTTTATTACATTTCATTCGACGTACAAGTGTAAAAATTACTTACGGCTAAAAAGTTTCACACAAATAACTTTCTGATGCTAATCTAACGTGTCACCTACTAAACGGAGAATATTAGAGGAAAATCCTTCATTATATAAAAAAATATAAATATATTATATATATATATATATATATATATATATATATATACACACACACATGCACGCAGCCAACACTGCTCCATATTGTTGGTAAGTACACCATATCCCGCCAAAATTTTAATGCACATAATCAGAAAATGTTATAAAACATTACGTATTACGCTAAGATAAAAATAAGAAGTACAAACTTAATACAAAATAATTCCAAATAGTAATTAAACAATAAACTATACGAAATACTGAGTACTTTAACCCACAAATTACTTTAAATAACCGCACGTGGAAGTCAGTATAATAGCTGTTGTTATATATCAACACAAAAAAATATTCGAGAAATTCAAAAAAAAATTTTAGAAAACTTTTATGAGGAAAAAGGGTTTCCCATTTAATGAAATATACGCGTAAGTTTAACAAACCTTTTAATTATAATATTATATTTCTTAAATAATATTTTTAAAATTTATACTGGGATATCGACTTGGAAGAATTTTATTCGCTATCAAAAATATCATGCGTTCACGTTTAACGATGAAATTTAAACAAGCAAAATAATAAATCGATTTGAAACGGGAAATATTCAAAACGGAGACAAGATGAGGTATACTGTAAATATTTTACCCTATAAAAAATGATAGACCGCTGGAAGCAGTCAATTGATTTATAGAACACCAGAAAGTTTAAATTCGTGTAAAAATTTTCGTTCAATCTGGTCAGTTCTTTCTAACGATTGAATTTTAACCGATTCAATTAACTATCAAAACCGCAAAAATCAGATATAGCTAAGCCTGGAGCACTACGCCTACTGCGATGCACGGAGTGGTCAACTGCTGAGCGATTGCCGCGCTCTCTTCTACGTTTCAAAAATGGAATCGCTCCTATTTCTGTAGCGGAGAGAGAATTTTATAAAGTAACTTTTTTCATCGTAAACTCTACGTTAATATATACTCTAAACATTATTTTTTAACACACGTGAAGTCAGTTGAAAATAAAAATAAAAGAAAAAATCTAACAAAAACGGACCCAGAAATGGCCTAATTAAATCGATTTATACGATAAAAACAAACTTGTGTTAATTGTGTATCCACCTACTAAAGGGAAGAAATATTTTTAAGTTAATTACTTTAACGTACAATTATTTTTTTTACGATTTATCTTTTTTACTTATCACACAAACACACAAATTTATGTGCGTTTTGTATATGAAACGCACAACATATGTGTCTCCAGGCACAAATTCAGCGTAAATGAATAATTATATTAAGTAAAAAAATAATATATTTTACGTATTTAAAAATAAACTCGAGAGTATAACAAATATTTACCGATTTGATAAATTTACTTTTTATTTTTTCTAATTAATTACTATCCACCCTCGTGTTATATTTATAATAATCATAAAACATACACGTAGTGTAGTTCTTTGCATGTATAAATTAAATTATTAACACTGACATATTTAAAACATTTAAATACGGTACGGCAGCTAGGCCCTCCGGGCGGGTTTCTCTGGCGGGCAGCATCTCAGTCCAAAACCGATTACCTCTTGTGTGAAAATGTGTTTTTTTTTTTTGAATGATGATAATCGATCAAGGAAAAGCGAAAAAATATCAGCAAATCTTTGCGATTAAATCTGGTTTAGGCATCTTTTAAAGATAGCACGCTCTCAACATTTTCAAGATTCACAATATCCATGTGTAAATTCACTCGATACGAGAGCTGGAAAGCTTAAATATAAATTAAATTAATTAATTTATCGTTTATATAATATTCGATTTACGAAAAAAATTATCGTAATACGAAACTAACCTTCCTCGACACAATAACAAAAGAAAAGTCGGCTGCAAAATCAATAAATGTCTAAGGAGGATATATAGGATTCAAAAATCTTCTAATTCTGACCTTTATTGTTTACCGTTTGATTTGACCCACGTGTTTTGCCTATATGCATGTTTAATTATCTACAAGGCCAAAAACAAAATCATAAATACGATTTATGATTTTGTTTTAATACTATCGGATAATCGATAGTATTTACTCTATCGATTTATTCGTATAGAAAATACTTGTTTTAAGATATGCTACGATATCGAATGAATTATAGTACGGTTTAAAAGATAGTACGATACAAACTTTGTTAAGACATTTAAGTTTCTCGATGAGGAGAATAATCTTCGAATTACGCAAAAAGTTAACGTAATTTTTCCCGCGTAAAAAAATTAAATGAAATCTGTCAACCGAGTTCTAAAATCGGTCGGATCCAAAGTATTTTAACAATAAACTCCACTGCCCGGTCAAGGTAGACCGTAATATATTTTCTAATTCATCACCGCTTGAAAAACGAAATAATAGTAAATCGAGTCGAATCGTGTACATCAAATAACTAAGAAAATCGGTAACAGTGAGGACTTGCAATTTCGCTTTTCAAAATAAAACATTTCATTTAACGTACGCTTGTAAAAATTACTTAAGGCACAAACGTTTCACACAAAAAACTTTCTGGTACCAGCCTAACGTGTCAGATATTAAATGAAAAAACCACCGTTAGAGGTTAACAAATATGCATATTTACAAAAAAATAAAAATAAACGGTTTTTTTTAGAATCACAATTTTGATCGTTTTCAAAAATTATATTTTAACACCGAGATATAAATTAAAATTTTACCGCACAAAAATATACGCAGTAATTACATTTATAACATTAGTAAACCTAAAGGTGATTTTAACTTAAAAAAAAAAAAGAAGAAACATGACGCCTCATTGTGCGCAACAAGCGAATTTATTTATTCTTTAAACAAACAGTATATCGCTTGGAATAAATACTTTTCTATTTATAGCCTATCGCCTTCGATCGATTTTCTTTATTTGTACGAAAATAATTTGAAAAAATGGAATAGCATATATTTTTCTGGAAATTTTGAACCGATCCGAAACTTCTTTCGTATACTACATCGAAAATAAATTTAAAAAAGATTTCAAAGGACGTAAATTAAGAAAATTAATTTTGTACAAAAATTTGTTTAACTTGAAACAAGGGTTTAACCGGTTTCTTCTCAGAGAAATCTAAAAAATTGTCATTGTAAAAACAAATGTTCTTACACTTCGAACGGCGTTATCCCGCTTTAAACAAAATATTTGTTTAACGATTAACTCGTAGGTTATACAAATTATAGAACAATAATAACAATAAATAAATAAAGACTGAAAAATCGCGTTAAAAGTACGAAAGCCTTTTTTAATGCGGGTTTTAACCCTCCAAAATAAAACTTGGTTCGCGAATGAAGTTTTTTTCTTACAAATCTTATACTTTTTTGTGCAGTCGTAATATATAAGTACGTATCATAACTCTCTCTCGGTGTACCGGTGTTTGATTCTGTTTTCGGCTCGACGAGTAGCGAACGGGAAAAATCACGTGTTACTCTTCTATTACCCGCGGTATGAAATATTATTTTAGAGAATACGTATGGCTTTTTTTTTAAGAAGTAAAAAAAGTTCTAAATCGTGTCACCTTCTACCGTTTGGTTACAGAATATAACAGACAAAACTTTCTTAGATTTTAAGATAACCCGGCAAAACTACCCAAAATATTATTGAAAATTTTCCGGTTTTATTTTGCGGTTTAAAAACTAATACTTTATTTATAATGAAACACTTGAGAACACAAAAACACCGACCGGGTGTTCTCGAGGAATAATAAAAACAAGCGAGCGAGCGCGGTAAAATTGAAAAGTTAATTCAGGCTAATTTGATAGTCAACGGTATACAAGGAACTACTTTCAGCAGCAACACGCCTGATCTCCTTAAACTACCAACATCAATGTATCCTTCACGAGTCGGTTGGAGAGTTATCGATTCGGTTTACAAATTTTAACCTCTCGCAGCAGGTAGAATTTGAACCGGCAAATTTCACATTATAAAACTAATTATTATAAATAAACCTACATTCCGATCGGGAGACGATAATACATCATATAGATTACGTCTACAAAATATAAATTACAAAA
This sequence comes from Lycorma delicatula, assembly GCF_047948215.1. Taxonomy (NCBI): domain Eukaryota; kingdom Metazoa; phylum Arthropoda; class Insecta; order Hemiptera; family Fulgoridae; genus Lycorma; species Lycorma delicatula. Next base: position 12,035,824 of record NC_134467.1, on the reverse strand, counting down.
ACAAATTATAAGATAAACAAGACATAAATATTAAAAATAAAAAAAACACGACTGCCGAAAAGAAACTGCTGACAAACGTTGTTTTTTTTTTGTGCAGCTTTGGTTCCATCATGATTTTCTATACTAGTAAACACCCCGTTTAAATTTTGAAAATCGGAAGATCGGTTGCGAAGATATAATATTTCTGAATAACTGTTATTTGTTAGATCGAGAGTGTATATGATAAAACGCAAAAGTTAGCCTTCAACCTACTAACAAGTAGCGATTTTGAAAATCGGACGATTTTTTGCAGAAATATTATAAGAACATACATTGCACCCCCCAAATAGCACTTTAGGGGCACCCCGTGTATTACCAATTGTTGGTAATGATGGGTCTAGCCTCGCACGAGGTTTCTGGATCACCTCACCGCTCTAGCCTTACCCACAGTCCCCCATGGGAAGCCCGTTATTATTAATTTAATCTATTTAATATTAGTCTGTTAGTAATTTTATTTAACGTAAATGTAATTCTATTATTTTTGTAATATTATTCGTACAATTTCCTTGAATCATTCAGTTCAAACCCGGTTCACACAGCGATAGAGGCTCACAAATTCACAGTTCATTAATTCACTTCATTAAAGTTTGTACTTCAACCGGCAGATCTCTACTATTACATACATATTTATAAAATTTATATATATATATATATATATATATAGAGAGAGAGAGAGAGAGAGAGAAAGCCTATGACAGTGGTTCCCAAAATTTTCCGAGCCGCGGAGTCCTTTATCAATTAAAAGTTTTTCCATGGCGGTTTACCCTAAGTATGACTACTCGTATGTAAGAGGAAAATAAAAAAACTCGTGTACTTCATTATTTAATTTTTTTTTTCATTAAAATTAATCAATAATTAATCGCGGCCTCTTCACAGCGGCGCCGCGAAATATTTTAAAAGTTTCATAATTAATTGAACGAAGACATTTATAATTATTGATTAATTTTAATGAAAAAAAAAAAAAAATTAAATAATGAAGTACACGAGTTTTTTTATTTTCCTCTTACATACGAGAAATGTCTTCGTTCAATTAATTATGAAACTTTTAAAATATTTCGCGGCGCCGCTGTGAAGATGCCGCGGCGCACAGTATGGGAATCATTGGCCTATGACACTCCCGGTAACGAAAGGATTCCAACGTGCAGGCGTACATCTAAATCGGTTCGGCCGTTGAGCTGCAAAGATGGAACATACATACGGACAAACATACACCCTAAATACATTACACTCATTTTTGTGCAGTCGTGTAACAATCGAGAACGTGATAAAACTGAAATTTAAAAAGTACAGCGCGTATAATTACAGTTTGTTGAATATAAGAAAGTCTTGATGCGTTTAGTTTATGAAGGGGAAGGATAATACACCCAAAAGAAATGAGATCGGTATATTTCCAAGAATAATTTGCAATATGTAGTTGAACGAACGAAATCTACGAATTGCTTCCGGGATAGCAGACGTTTTATCAGAAAACGTACTTATTTCGCTAAACGTTATGTAATAGTATACAGAATGTAAACTTTTACTTGGAAGACGAAAATTTACAAGGTTTGTATTACAATACGGTGTAATATTTAAGGATTTCACTGCAAGCGAAAAAAATAGAAAAAAATTAAAACCGCATCTACATATTTTTTAAAGTAAATAAAACCTAACGCAAAACTAAATAAAACGGATGATATTTACATTTATCGATACAAAAAGAACCAAAAGGTAAATTCAATTACGATAGAACATTTTTGCAACTACGTGTTTAAATACTTCATAAATAATTTTACACGAGGTCCTCGCATGTCTACTGATAACACCGCACTAATATTTTCAGTAATCATAATTACAAACCGATACAGATTGAAGAAACGTTGTCTCCTCTCTGTTCCGCTTTAAATTTTGAATTCAACATTCGAGCCGCTATAGATGTCCATAGTACGTCGACTACGCGACTTCAAACTTCTATCGCGATTACAAACTCGGAATTTAAATGTCTTGTAGTTCACCGTGAATTAAATCCATTTTCAAGACGAAAAGCGACCGCATCTTAATTTTTCAAGCCGCAGATAATTTGGAAAATATCCATGTTGTTTATTATACTAGTTTAAATTTTATTACACAGTCGTTTTAAATTACTCCTTACAAACTGAAAATCGCTAAGAATTTTGACATTATTCGCTTTAATATTTGTTTATTGTCGATTGAAAATTACATATACAATTTTATTCGACATATTTATCCTTGAAGCAGATACCAAAAGAAACCTTGAGCGCTACCCGCGAGTTCATATTATTGTAACAGAATTATTAAAAAAAGAATTAATGAAAAATACAATAATTATCTAAATAAATATATACGATTTTTCTAACATGATAGATAGAAATAAAAAACATAAAAATTTAAATTGAAAAATCAAGTAAAAAAAAAATGCACAGCATCAGAACGTAAAATTAGTTAAGTTTACATTGAAATTGTATATAATAAAATACATTTTGGAGAAATAAAAAAAAAATCATTATAAGATAACTACGATAAGACAACAATAAATACATATTATGAATTTATACTGCCTTAGCATTCACTTAAACATATGTAGATTTTTTAATGTTAAGTAGTCTATTATTAATTTATTTTTTCGTATGTTATTCGTTATAATAATATGTTAAATTTATTGTTATTAGTGTTGATTATTTTTGTCTTTCGATGCGGTAATTAAAAATATATATTGCGCTTCACCCGTCATCTGTTTCTTTTATTAGATTACTATTTATTATTTGGACGTTAAAACGGTCGGGAACTTTTTTAGAAAATATACCGGTGTAATACGAAAATTAATGTTTGCAACGGTTAATTTTGAAAAGAATGCGGTATAAGTATTTTTTCCTGCCGAACGATTGTACGATGTATTTTTAAATTCAAATTCATTTATATATTTGTTTAAAAGTGTAGCTGGTCGAGTGCATTACGCCAACGAGACTGTTTTGAATAGTGTAGATTTGTTTACGTGTAATTTAATCGTGTAATCCATATAGTTACACGATACTAAGAAATTCATTCATCCGGTTATTATATCATGAATATTCAAATTCGTATTAAAATTACGTTATCAGTCTTTATATTTTGTAGATAAGCATCTAAGCCAGGGGTCGGCAACCTTTTGAGTCAGAAGAGTCAAAAATTACAATTTACAAAATTTCAAAGTTTGTAAATAGCCACAAAAGGTTTTCGAAAATAGGATTATTAAATAACAATTTATAGGTACTTACACTTATAATTATTATTTTACCTCTAATTTTTAAATAATAAAAGTTATAAAATATATAAATAATAAAATAGGTGATTTATTAAATAATATATTTTAATAAAAACACTTTTGCGGTAATATCCAACAGTAGTACTTTTTTTCTTTTTTAACAATTCTTATAGACTTCAAAAAAGTAGTTAGGTATCTTATTTGGAAAAAAATATGTGTAATATGTATTTTAAAAATATAATACTTATTATGTTACCTATGTTTACTTCGGTTGTTTTATTATTATTATATGTACATACATAACTTTGAGAAGATAATTCGCTTCTAACTCTTTTACTTGAAACAACAAACTATACGTCACAGCCAAAGCGCTGTTGAAGACTCCAAATTGTCTTGCGTCGAAAGCGAATTAAAACCTACATAGAAACAACCGACGACGGCGTCATTCGAGAGCTTCTGACGGACTGACGACAGTGACGACGCGTGTCACGGGGGAGGGGTGCGGTGAAAAGCGACTACAAGTGGAAAAGTGATAGAATCGGAGCCTAATCCTCGTTAATCGATTCAGAACGATTTTTAAATGTTTATTTTTTTTTTATAAAATAAATAATATTTGCGTATGGAACTAAATAGCCGCAGCTTCACATCCATAGAGCACCATGTGGCGCATGTGGCTCGCGAGCCGCAGGTTGCCGACCCCTGATCTAAGCCGATCAGGGGGAAAAATGTATTTCTGTGGAGGCGATCGATTAACGGCAATCGGTTTAAAGTTCTTGTTATCGATTCTAAAATTAATATCGACTGAATTCGCGTTTTGTAACTCTTTCATTATCTCGTGTTAATATTTTTATCTACAAATATAAAATAAAAAATTATAATAATATAAATAAAATACAAAAAAAAAAAAAATAATATAATAATAAACATTTTTATCTGCAAATATTATCACGGCACGGATGAAGTCGTACGCAAGTACTACGGCATGAAAATAAACAAGAACAAAACGAAAGTAATGAAATGTAGTAGAAATAACGAAAATGAACCACTGAATGTAAAAATAGGAGGAGAAAAGATTATGGAGGTAGAAGAATTTTGTTATTTGGGAAGTAGAATTACTAAAGATGGACGAAGCAGGAGCGATATAAAATGCCGAATAGCACAAGCTAAACGAGCCTTCAGTAAGAAATATAATTTATTTACATCAAAAATTAATTTAAACATCAGGAAAAGATTTTTGAAAGTATATGTTTGGAGTGTCGCTTTATATGGAAGTGAAACTTGGACGATCGGAGTATCTGAGAAAAAAAGATTAGAAGCTTTTGAAATGCGGTGCTATAGGAGCGTTAAAAATCAGACGGGTGGATAAAGAGATAAATGAAGAGGTGTTGCGGCAAATAGATGAAAAAAGAAAAGTTTGGAAAAATATAGTTAAAAGAAGAGACAGACTTATAGCCCACATATTAAGGCGTCCTGGAATAATCGCTTTAATATTGGAGGGACAGGTAGAAGGAAAAAAACTGTGCAGGCAGGCCACGCTTGGAATATGTAAAACAAATTGTTACGGATGTAGGCTGTAGTGGGTATACCGAAATGAAACGACTAGCACTATATAGGTAATCTTGGAGAGCTGCATCAAACCAGTCAAATGACTGAAGATAAAAAAAAATCATGTTACGTTTATCACTACCATTCCTGTTTGATTTTAATCTGTAGGTTACTGGGTTTGATTCCCAATCTGCCTTGTAATTTTTCATTTGCTTATTAATTGATCCAAATCGTTAAAAAATATAATAAACTGACAATAATCAGTCGTGAACCTGTAAACAATAATACACGAAATAAATTTTGCACTTTAAATAAACATAAAAATGTGTGCTGTACAGAATCCAATTTTCTGTTTGTTAATATTACAACCTGCATAATAAATTACACTTCTTAAGGGTATTCTGAAATTTTTACGATAAGAATTCGACGTAATACTTCAAACACGATTGAACAGCGAAATGTTATTTAACACGTTACCAACAATTAACCTACAACAATGAGTAGTATTTAAACAAATGTGATGAAAAAAAATCAGTGTTTCCAACTTGTTTTCCGTAGGTCTAAAATTATTGTACCTACTAGACACATCTGTTTTCTTTTTTGTAACATTTTCTTCTGTTTTCGTCGGTTTTGTCTTTAACGATGCCCAGTTCTTTACATCCTCTTTCTTGCCGACACGAACAGTGTTCATGTACAAGCCTTATATAGTTTTTTATATACTTGTCCTTGAATTGGTTACATACAATAGAGTTTGCTTCTTTGTTTTAACTACTGTCAGTTTTAACTGAGAGTTTTAATTTTTTTTAGCACAAGCGGCAGTGTAATAATAAAAAGAGTTTTAGACTATATATATATCTAACAGTTTTATGGTTGTTCATCAATAATTTTTTGTATGTACAAAACTCTCGTACGAAGAAATACGAAAAAAAATTTCAATAAAAAACCTTTTTTCAGGGTTACTAGGGAATATAGAATGAGAAATGAAATAGTTTCCTGTCTTCACAAAAGCGAATATATATATCGATATACCGATTCAAAATATTTATTATGATCGCCAATGGATTGTCTAATTAATAAACATCAACACATTTCACTTCTTTTTTTTTTTGTAACATTTACTTCTAAGTTTTCGTCGGTTTTGTTGTTAATAAAAGTCGACATGTTTAAAATTTTATTTCTTTTTTGTTGACATTATTATTTACGTTAATCTTCTTGTAATTAAATTCTCTACAATTTACGTTTAAAAGATGTACGATTTATTGCCAATTTAACAACGTTATTGTAGTCGAACGTAAAATAATGTGTTTTTTGACCCTATTTTTGGCGTTTTACACGAGATATCTTAGAAACTAAAAGAGATACAGTTCTGGGACCTATTTTTTCGATTTCCCAGCTCAAAAACTATAAGAAACAATTGAACTTGCCCCTTAATTGACGTTCCCGGGATTTCAGAAAGCCTTAATTTACCCGGTGAAACTGAAACTCGGGCGAAATCTTTCACTCTGTATAACTCGCTAACGAAGCGTTTTCGGGTCTATGTTTATATGAACGTTTTCTTATTTTTAGCCTCTAGAATGAGTTGTCAAAGTATTGCTCTATCCTCCTGAATCACCTGTATTTCCTTGATTTTGGGCATAAAAATAATTTTAAAATGAAAAATAAATATTTTCCTCCCTAATCAAGTTTGAACATGTTACGAATTCACTCAATATAACCATTTACAGTTATTTATTTTGTAAATATAATTTAATCAAACTTAACCTACGCTCGCTTCGCTCGATAACGTTGCCTAATTAACACGGTAATGTTTTGAGTATTTAAATAATAAATTCAGTAATTCTGACAATTATTTATTATTTAAATAATGAAAACATTATTGTTAATTTGTCGATGTCAGCGAGCGTAGGTAAAAAAATATTTTTTTTCCTTAATTCTCGGCTAAAAATTGTTATTTTTAACAAAAAAAAAAAAACAAATGTGTGCTCACACCGCACGGCCGAAGTGAAAACTTGTATGGGATCGCAATCGTTTCGAATTAATATATATTACAAGTATTTAATATTACAAGAGGAGTATAAAAAATTATCTAATGTGACCGCCGCGCGAATAATATATTGTATGCGCGCGCACTCTAGTTAGAATCATCGAATTAAATAAACAAAAAATATTATGTTTAAATAAATTGATAAATATTTTAATTTAAGTTGTATGCGTAAGCCATGCATCAGAGAAATTCCGCGTGACGGGAAAATCCTACAACTGTGTTGTCAACTTTTTTGCGGTAGGCGTTCAATTGTGGTAAATTGAACTTTTCTATGCATTACATGGTAGGGTGTCATACAATTTAAGCTAATTACAATCAAGAAAGGAATGTTTTAATAAAAATAGAAAGAACAGGAGAAAAAATCAAAGAAGTGAATTTAAAGTTAGGCTTTTTATTTAATGAATTTATTGCGGTGTAAAATTTCTTATGCGTATGAATAAATTCAATTATAAAATTTATACAGTCCTTTATTTTAATTTGTACCCTCAATTATACGATTATATACAAAATAAATTTGGGGGGTGTCGAATCATATTATTAGTTCTAAGATCTGTCTAAATCTATTACGGTATCTTTACGATTTACTACAGTTTGTTATTTTATTATTTTTTCAGCGAAAAGTAAAATAATGCCTTTGCTCTGATAAACTAATTTAGAATTACAGAAAGAGGATTTATTTATATCTTTTCAAGAGTTACACACACATAAATGTACAAAACTCTCGTACGAAGAAATATGAAAAAAAATTTCAATAAAAAACCTTTTTTCAGGGTTACTAGGGAATATAGAATGAGAAATGAAATAGTTTCCTGTCTTCACAAAAGCGAATATATATATATCGATATACCGATTCAAAATATTTATTATGATCGCCAATGGATTGTCTAATTAATAAACATCAACACATTTCACTTCTTTTTTTTTTTTGTAACATTTTCTTCTAAGTTTTCGTCGGTTTTGTTGTTAATAAAAGTCGACATGTTTAAAATTTTATTTCTTTTTTGTTGACATTATTATTTACGTTAATCTTCTTGTAATTAAATTCTCTACAATTTATGTTTAAAAGATGTACGATTTATTGGCAATTTAACAACGTTATTGTACGTAAAAGTAAAATAATGTGTTTTTTGACCCTATTTTTGGCGTTTTACACGAGATATCTTAGAAACTAAAAGAGATAAGGTTCTGGGACCTATTTTTTCGATATCCCAGCTCAAAAACTATAAGAAACAATTGAACTTGCCCTCTTAATTGACCTTCCCAGAATTTCTGAAAGCCTTAATTTACCCGGAGGAATTGAAACTCGAGCGAAATATTTCACCCCGTATAACTCGCTAACGAAGCGTTTTCGGACCTATATTTATGTAAACTTTTTTCTTATTTTTAGCCTGTAGAATGAGTTGTTAAAGTTGCCCTATCATCCCTGAATCACTCTGTATAGCTGTTAATTAATAAATAACCGAATAAGAAAGATCCAGCAACAAGGGACCGATATCCCGGCTCTGAAATTAATACGGGTATAAATATCACCCCGTGCGTTGTTTCGTTCCGACGCATTCTTCGCTCGTACGTTCGACTTACCGCACACACGTTTCTAATGTTCCCGCCAATGAACTCAAGTTCGGTGGCCCTCGACAGTATTTATATTTACGGGCGTAGGGCTTGATCTGTAGTAACAGTACGATTTACCCTTTTGTTCGTTTTTTTTTGTCCGTCAAATTCTCGATTTACATTTTTTCATTTTCTCCCTCTTTCTTATTCTGTCATTTTACTAGAAGTTTCTCTACCCGTTACAATATTTAAACTTTCGGATTTTTTTGAAAGTATTGTTTGTCAATGCATTTTGTTTATTTTCTAATATACATTGCTTTTTGTACAGAGTAAGTGCTCACGATTTAGTAAACACAATAAACAAAGATGTAACACTGAATGAGCTTGTTTATAAATTTATTATTTAATATTATTAATAGTTAAATTTATTTTATTAATATTAACTTATGAAAAAAAGACTACGACATTCATCCTTGTGTTAAAATAATAATATAAATATTTCCATTAGTTATATTAAATAAAAAATAAAAAAATATGTGATGAAGTCGGATTCGAACCGATGTGTGCAAGGTTACGGACTCGACAAGTCATTTGCACCACCTATCTACTAGAGCGACGCGAAACAAATGTGGTATATATTGCTGGTATCGATTCTGGTATCTTTTGCCAATGTTTTTACATTACTATTATTTTTGTTTTTACTTTTTATTCTCGTAAATACAAGTTTAAAATTATAATTTATCACCGATAAATTTCAAACATTTTAAAATACGAAATTTAATATTTCAGAAACGACTAAAAGTGAAATACAAAATACCGTAAGAATTTGATACGAAATTATATACTTATTTAGAGAATACGATTATCAAAATAAGAGTCGCTCTTGGAAAGTAATAAAACATCACAATCACTATCATCACCCCGTCTCTTAAACCTCACTCTGTCCCAGACAGCGCGAAAATTCTCTAACACTCACTCTCTCTCTCTCTCTCTCTGTGGGTGCGTGTGCGCGCGTAAATTTTGAAGGGTATAAAGATCATTTAATTTCTTACCGCACTATAGTGGATAATAATTTCGTTATCGGATCTAACTTCTCAAGGGCGCTTTCAATTTCCAACCTCCACGATATTTATTTTATTTATTAGTTATGTTAAATATTATAAGGAATAAATATAGTCAAATCAAATTTAATTCGAATCGCTGACATATTTTTTTATGTATGTGTATAGATTCTATGAAATTATTTCATAATTACAAAAATTATATTTCTCATTGAAAGAGGAGAGTAATCCCGTCTAAATTTTTTAAACGTTCAAGTAGATCGTCGCATCGAATTTACAAACTTTATTAAGACTTTTAGTGAAGAAATTATTTTATCATAAATGATGTTTTTAAAAAGGTAATTTTATAAAATGTAAACTATACATTTTATATTTGCGTATTTTTACTTTATATTTTAATTTTTGTAATTAAATATATATATATATATATAAACACAAGATGATGTAGGAGTAAAGAGAAATAATTTGGGAACCGATTTTAGAGCTTGAAATTAAAAAGAAGGGTTCGTACAAACATACGTCCGAAAACAGTTTGTAATCGAGTTACGGCTAGCAAATTCTTTAAGAAGAATTAGGAAGAAGCCGTTTCCCGTTAAATACTTTACTTAGCTAATATATGTTGTCGCGTAACAAGGTACTAACCTACTGAAACTGAAATGATGTTCAGTCGTACAAATGACACCTTCACTTCTTTCACCTCAACGAAGGCTGTATATACCGAGCATCATTACTATCCGAGAAAGCAATTCTTATTGGTACCTCCTATACCAGAGACGGTTTATATTTATCACAATCGCAAGAAAGAATGCGAGAAATTAATGGATTCTTTCCTCAGGAAACGATGTATTATACACAGACTCCAGTTTGTGTGGAATGTATAGTAATTAAGTCTATATCAGATGCTTAAAAGTGCTTAAAAGCACTTTTACAAAATTAATAACAAAAGTTATCGTAATCATTTTTTTTCATAAAATGATCAACAGTTTTGTAAAAAAAAAATCGAACTAGCGAGTTACAAATTAAACATTTTAATTGCATGAAAAATGCGTATTATTTTTACGAGTAAATCCAGTATAAACTTTTCTTTATACTTTTGTTAATGATTTTTTCTTTATAAATTAAAAAATTATAGTTTTTATGAATGAAAAAAGTCATGGAAAAGGGCAAAAAGAGGCTTGACATAAGGGTCTCTGATAATTCGAGTACTTAAACAAGCAATAGTTTATGTAAATTTTACGGATAAATAAAATATATAAGTCCGGTTAACCGAGAGTCGGATGTATAAAATCAGTGATTATTTTACTAATTGTATTATAACATAAAAAAAAATTAAAATAAACAAAAAAGTTATCAAGTATGATTTTTAAGTTTTTAACACTAATACATAAACGATAAATATCAAATAAGTTCATTGACCTTATTGTCAAACACAAAGAATTTAACACGATTTAATTTTTTTTTTTTTTTTAATATATAAATATAAATAATAGTAAAATAATAATATGATTCATTATTAAATTAAAAAATAAATAAATAATAAAAATTTTACAAAAATATTAAAAATTATTTTTTTCATTCATCTTCCTTACTGGGTTAGCTTGGAAAATGTATTCTATGTAAAAGTGTTGAATAACTCAAACGCAACTAAGTAAATTAACTGATGCCGATCTTGGTTGCCAAAGGGCCAGGGGGGAAGGAAAAGTCAGGATAATTGGCAACATAGGCACCTGTTGTAGTCACAATGTTAGAGCTGCGATTATATACCACTCCGTATTAAGAATAGTATTAGAAGAGAAGAGAAGTAAGAGAGAGAGAGAGACCCTCTGTCTCGCTTCCTCTCCATCATTGATCCCCCTACCAAACCCTCTCTCAATTTCTCTCCATCACCCTCGCTCTCTCACACTACCCGCTCTGTCTCTCACTCGACCCCTCTCTCTCCCAGTCACTCTCTCACTCGCCCCCTCCGTCAATCTCTCTCGCTGTATGCGGTGGGCTACTTAAACATGTTTGTATTTTTTCAATTTTCTCACTCAAAGTGCATTTTTACAAAAACTTTGTAATAAAAAAATTGACCGTTAAGGTTTTCGACACTTTTTAAATTTATTAATGCCTTTCCGTTCGTGAAAAAGCTTTAAAAAATTTCTCGTTGGAATTATAACAAAAAAACGGTAACTGTAAATGAAAAATTTACGTAAAATTTAACCTCTGATCCAAAGATTTTTCCCGACGAGAAGAAAAGTTACAACGTCGTTTGTAGTAATAAAAAATTACGCGTATAGAATTTTACTTCGAAAATACGAGTACATCGTTAAATTTTTTACTTCAATTTTTTTTTAATTTCAGTGCTCCTTTGATCAGCCAAATAAACATAGTTTTTTTGTAATTTCTTTATTTTGCGTCGTTTATAATTGTACGTAAAGAATTAGATGAACTGTAACCGATAAGGAATGCCAAACGATGCCGAGATTCGAAGCTAGGATTATCGGTATATCAGTCGCTTAATTTATCAACCGATCGATCTAAGGAGGGTCGTTATATCTTTCTTAAAAATAGTTTTCCTCTAAAAGAACGATCGACTATACATTTTCAACAATGTTGTGATTTTTTTTAATTTAGCTTAAAAAATATAAAGTAAACACGGGAAATGTTAAATATAAAAATCTGTAATGAACTATTTGTTGTATATATCTCGTTGTACTGTTTACGAATAATTTCTGCTTTAAATGTTATGTACGCATAATTATTAAGATGATACACGATTATACCGAGTCTTTATCGGGTGTCGAACTCATATTATAAAATATTGGTTGCCTTCTACAAACTCACTACCGATGTTTTTTCCTTTCTTACTTATATTATTAAATATATATATGTTAAATAAAAACTACGCCGATAAATTTCTAAAAATATTTTTACAAATTTATTAAAACGATTATTTGTTACTTTCTTTCCTATCAAAAAATATTTTTTTTCAAATGTTTGTGTTATTCCCGAGACATTCATTTATGAATATTTAACGACATTAATTGAGATCGGTGAATAAACGGTAAGCTATTTAGGTGTCGAACCTAGGAGATTCAGTAAATCAGTATATTTTTGATAACGATACAGATGCGAATTATTTTCTTGATTAGCTTCATTCTCGTTACCCGGCTTAAAACTTAATATATTTAACACGAAATACATCTAATATATCACTCACGAAATACTCTTACAAACATATAACTTGTTTATTTTTTCGATACTGTTTAGCCGCTATTAAGAGATAAATTAAATTTATTTTGTAAAAATAGACGAGAGTAAATTGGGTTCTAACATTTTTAATCTAATAAATAATTTGAATAACACATACACAGAATAAAACAACTGCCAATTATTGTTTCAAAAATTGTAATAATATTAAAAAAAAAATAAATACAACTCACCTTAATAAGAAATATTTCAGTAAAAAGATGTAAATTGGATCACGTTACAAGTGGATAGGTTAGGTTAACAGCGGTTACTCGAGGCATTAACAGTACAGCATATTCAGTCATCTATCTACCGATAATTCCCGCCAATAACTAACTACAAGACAAAACATCTCCGTGAATTTCGTTAGTTTACACTCATGACGCGCTTCTCCATCACCCCCCCCCCCCTAGCCAACGGAATCAACCGTCATCGATAGACACATCGAAAGACACAACCACTTGTTTTCAAAATTATAATGAAAAATTATTACATCTAAAATTCGGTTCGCAAATTGTTTCTTTCACCGTCAATGTTTTTTTAACATGAGACCATCGGTTACACGTCCTCTAATATTAAATTGTTTTTAAAATTTACTATCGATCTCGCCCGACTTATAATTAGATAAAATATTAAAGAGAATAAATTTTCACTTAAAACTATAAAAGGACATATACTACAACACAGCCAACCGTACACAAAGGGGTTATAACGAGATTTTTACTTATTATTTAATTGCCTGTAATAATCATTTTATATACGTAATCAAGTTCAGTATATAGTACAATACAATTTTGTTATTAAGTGTTATTATATTTTTTAAATATCAAATCAGGAATTAAAAAAAAAAAACAGTATTAATCTTTTTTAGATGTAACATGACTTCCGTGCTATTAGAGAGGTACCTACTTTACCTGCTAGACTAAAAGTTCCAGATTCGATACCCGGTTACATCTAGAAAATAGGACCTCAGAAATGGTCGGCCTGAGACTGTACAAGACTACACTTCATTTACACTCGTACATATCATCCTCTGAAGTATTATCTAAACGGTAATTACCGGAGGCTAAACAGAAAAAAAAGAAAAAGGTTAACCCGATTAAAAAAAACTGTAGGTACTGGGTTCGGCTCTTTGAATTAACGTTTTTTTTTTTTTTTTTAATATTTCATTCTTAATTTGAACATAAAAATAATTCTTAACCCGACAAGAAATTCAAAAACAAACAAATAAAAACCATCAGAGGTGAATGCGAACACAAAGCTGAAAGTTGCTTTAAGTTGTTTTATTTTATATTTTTGACTTTATTTCCTGCCACTGGGTAAAGGGATATATAAAAGCGATAAGACTCTGTTAACCTTGAACGTACGTGACTGGAGTGAGGAACGGTTACATAACTGTGTACAGCAACAAAACGCTGATGAGACAGGGCGGTAAGGAACTTTTATCTTCATCACGCATTATAAAAATAAATATTCATAATCTATTTTATCTTAAATAATTTATTAATATCAATTGACAACATTAACATGCAGTTATTTTTTCTTTTTAATTATGAAATAAGAATGGCAGTTAACGGTTTGGAAAGAAACATAGTTATTATTACTTTTTTTTTTTTTTTTAACCTCCGGGATCACCGTTAGGTATTACTTTCAGAGGATAGGATGAATGATTTGTAGCGTGTGTGAAAATGCCATGCCTGACCGGGATTTGAACCCGGGATCTCCGGATGAAAGGCCAAGACCCTACCACTCGCGTCACGGAGGCCGGTTATACTTGGTATACTTGATTACTTTTTTATAATCGTAATTTATTTTTCTCGGAAAACCACAAAAAAAATTCACATAAAATAATGTAATTATAAAAGAAAATAAAAGTTTATAGCAAAATTAAAGCATTTTTTTTTTTTTTAATTATTGATTACATTTAAAAAATACGTTTACAATAAATTATATTGAAAGTAGTTTAAAAGTGTTATAATATTTAAAAACACCCTTTCGGCACACCGGAAGGCGAAGGTAGATTTCACCGGTGCTAAGTATGGAATAAAAAAGATTTCCACCTTAATGTTAAGAAAAACTTCATATTTACTCGATACAAAAATAATTTGCACGTGAAAAAAAAGTTTCACATGTTTAGCGTACGACAATTTTAGGAAATCTTACAATTCCGGCAATATTTTGGTCGTCCCTTGCCGTAAGGGTTGGTCATATCAAAAATTGTTTCAGACAAAAGCTTTAGGTAATGTTAGAGGATTAACGATCACTTTAAACAGATTCGATATTGTGCCTATTAAGGGAGGTATGATTTTTTTGTCTTCAAAACCCCATTTTTTCCATCCCCTGGGCCAATAGTTGGCGATATCAAAAAACTTTACTTACATATATTTTAGGCCCTTATAGGAATTTGAACGGAAGTTCAATATTTTACTTAATAAGAAAGTTATAGCGATGTTTTGTTTTTTCGAAAAAGCCACCCCATTTCCACTCCCATGGATTTTTCCCATTAACGAACTCGATCGAGATTTTGGGTAGTTATATTTTATGTATCAATTTGAAAGTGACTGGCGCAAAATTACGGCAGTTATCGTGTCCATAATATAAAATAAGTGAAATATATATATATATACTTATGATATATCGTTGAAAAGCTCTCAGTGAGGGCTTATTATTTTTTGGATTTTGGGCCCGTTTTGTTCAGTCGATTGCAATCAAAAGGGGAGGTGAACAACTAGATATTACAACAGTCCTAAATCCAAAATTTCAACAATCTAAGGCTAATCGTTTTTGAGTTATGCGAGATACATATGTACAAACGTCACGCCAAAACTAGTAAAAATGGATTCAGGGATGGTCAAAACGGATATTTCCATTGAAATCTGAAAACCGAAATTTTTCGCGATCATAATCTACTTTCTTTAATTCGTACAAGGAATTAAAAACTATTAACTCGAAAATTAAAACTAATGAATTCAGTAATCTGTATTATTAATATAAGGAAGTAATAATAAATAAAAAACTAACATTAGTAAAATAAAAAGATGGCTCTGAACAAAATTTACTTCCTGTGGTAACGTTGTACGAAGTGATGATTGTGCACGTGAATGGGACAAGATAGCAAAATTTCTGGACTGTTCCGACTCCCGTCCTTCCCATCTGGTTTGCGCCGTAATTCGTCAACAAAAAAAAACTGCGTGTGTCAAAATGTGTTACGTTGATGAAAAATTATATTCGTTTATAATATTATTACCTGTTCCATTATATAAAGCAATGTAGGGAAAATAAACCAACTTATATATATATATATATATATTATCTAATCTTTTCTTTCTATAATTTGTTAAATTAATATTATTGTTATTAACGATTAAAGTTGTCAAATACACCAAATAATATTTCTTTACGATCTGTAGCGTCGTTATTAAAGCCGTATCAAATTTTGTTTACTTGATTATTTGTATTTGGCGAACATTATTATATTTAGGAATATTTTAAACGAATCTAAACGACCATTCAGAAAAGAATTCAACATGTAAACTAGGTAAGTTCTTTTAATAATGTGTTTTGCATGTATGTTAATTACAAAGTTAGGTTAAGTTAGCAGTAATTGTCGGAATTTAATGAACTAAACGTTTTTTTCATTTGCACACTTTATAAGGCTTTAACAAATGATTATTTATAGTTTAATCAAATATATTTTAATTTAAATTAACTAAAATTTATATAGATTACTTTATACATAATAAAAATAATTTGCTTTCAAGTAAGTATCGATACACTAAAAGAGACGTTTCTGATTATTTTGTAGACTAAATTTTTTGTATTTAATTTCTACTTAAATGTGCTTTAATAGTTGCTACTTATTAATTATTTCGGGTGTCAATATTTTATTGAAATTCTGTTTTTTGTTTTAAAAAAATTTAGATTTCTGTTAATAACAAAATCTTTTACCTGCGTCTGCATTTGGCGACTAATAAATTAGCTGTATATTTTAGAAAGGTAAATTGCCTTTATTGTTCAGTATGAAATACTTTACACATAGTACATTCAATTTGTATTTTTATTTGAAAATCCTTACCTACCGATTGATGTTTTTTCCATATGTTAGGCGTTTTCCAAAAGTCATTAATCTCAAAAAAACAGACAACTTTTTTTTATTTAAACAATTTTCTTGTACGACTTACCGTTTTGGAGCTGTAGCTTTTGAAAGTGTGGAAATGTTGTGAATCGGGCACGTGTTCGAAATCGCTGAACAATGCCGATCTCCCCGGCTACAGTAACAATAGGACCGCTGCGTTGCCATTGTACCGCTATAACTCTGGAATGCTAAGTCGTACAAGAAAATTGTTTCAATAAAAGTCGTCTGTTTTTTTGAGATTAACAACTTTTCCAAATGCAATACAGACGAAAAACAATTTTTTCCGGTGAAAAAACCAAAAAAAAACCGTTTTTTCCAACTTCAGCGCCACCTAGTATCTCAATTTTAAATTATACGGCTTAACTTTAAAAACATTATTTATAGAGGAGAATGTCCTCTACATTTTTTGTTTGAAAAACTTTTCTTTAAAATGGATAGATTCAGAGAAAAACGCATTTCAAAAACTTTTTTTCAAAAATCTATGGAGGGGGATATTAAAAATCTGGAGTTAAGCTTCCCTCATCGCTCCTAACGCATGGACAAAAGATCAATCGGTAGGAAAGGATTTTCAAATAAAAATACAAATTGACTGTACTAAAATATTTTCTCACTTTTTTGAAACTTACATTGATGTGTAAGACATTGATCTGCAGATCAAGACGGTCGGTTTTTATGTTAGATGGTCAGATTTATTATTAATTTTTTTTTCAACAAAAATTTATTCCAATTTTTTTTAAAATATTTTTTATTAACCGTGATAACTTACAATTAATTGTACAACATAATAAATGAAAGTAACTTTTAAAATTCATCTGTTTAGACTGTAACGTCTTCAATAACTAATCATCTTAAAAGAAAAATAACTGAATCACAAATTATTATAGAATATAAAAAATATTAGCGATGGTATGTAAGGGGGTAATGATATGATTACACTGTTTCTAAATTTATCAAACTTAGCTGATTACTACGTATACAGTAAGCACATCTACAATACAAATGCGCGCGCACCCCCCACTCGCTCACACACACACACACACACACACACACACACACACACACACACACACACACACACGCAGAGAGAGAGAGAGAGAGAGAGAGAGAGAGTGAGAGAGACAGAGACATCTATTTCTTATTAATACTAACATAAAGTAATGTTTGAAGTTTAATCTATATTTGTTTAGACATTTTATACTTCGTTCTTGTATATTCACTAGCTGCAGGGGATGCCTCAGGCACGTTTCCGTAGCTAGGCCCTTTAGGCGGGTTGCCCTAGCGGGCGGCGTCTTGGAATGTGATTATTAAGTGTCCAAAATTGATTAGCTCTTGTGTAAAATATTTTTTTTTTTGAATGATGAAAATTGATATAACGATAAAACAAAAGTTAAATGAGAAATTTAACTCGTAACGAAATTTAACTTTAACTAACGAGTCGGGATTTTCAGCTAGTGATCGGTACATTCCGGTGCCTACTTTTGGGTATTTCATAAGAAAGCTTCCTATTGTAATGGGTACCATGATTCGACTTCCCGAAAATTTAGACATATCTTCGCGTTTCACATCCTCCAGACCCCAAAACCATCGTCAGTTCGAAATTTTATGCATACATTTATATATATATATATTTCACTTTCTTGTGGACACGATAGCTGCTGTAATTTTGCGCCAATCACTTTCAAATTGATACATAAAGTATAACGACCCAAAATCTTGGTCAAGTTTTTTAATGGGCAAAATCGGACCATGGGGGTGGAAATGGGGGGGGGGGGCTTTTTCGAAAAAAAACAAAATATCGTTATAACTTTCTTATTAAGTAAAATATCGAATTCGTTTGAAGTTCCTACTATTCTTTGGATAAGGGCCTAAAACTTATCTTAGTAAAGTTTCTTGATATAAGGGCCAACCGTTGGGCCAGGGGGTGAAAAAATGAGGTTTCGAAGACAAAATATCATATAGGAACAGTGTGGAATCGGTTAAAGTAATCGTTAGTCCTCTAAACATTACCTAAAACTTTTATACGAAACAATTTTTGATATGACCAACCCTTACGGCAAGAGATGAACAAAATGTTGCTAGAATTGTAAAAAGATATGGGACTTGTAGTATGCTAAACATATAAACCTTTTTTTCACAGGTAACCGTTGAATAAATTTGAAGTTTTTTCTTAAATTTAAGGTGGAAATCTTTTTTTATCCCCTACTTAACACCGTTGAAATCTACTCCGCTTTCCGGCGTGCCGAAAAGGATTATTGGTTATAGTTCATTATTTTATGAAGAAAAACAAACAATGACACAAATATATAAAAAAAATATGAAAAAAAAAATTTAAAACACCACTCTTAAATTAAAGACACTACTCTTTTAAAAACCTACTGATATGCTGAAGGTGTCAGGTTCGAGTCTCATGCTAGACAACACCATCGGCAATTGTTTAGGTAGGTTTCATACACTAAAAAAGTGACAGGTGTTTAATCCAATTTTTGACTAACAAGCATTTTTTTTCAGTAATTTCAATCGAAATAATATAAATAAATTTAAAAAAATAGAATAAAAAAAATAGATAGAATAAATAAATAGAATATAAAAAAATAAATACATCGGTGATGAAAACGTTTGTAGTGTTAAAGGGTTTAATTTTATATTTTTGTATAGTTATAATTTTATAAAATACAGTATATAACTGATGCATTTACGTTCTAACTGTGTAACCTTGAATGGTTGTATGAAGAGGAAGTGAGGATTCGGTTTCCTAGCAACCGCTGGTACATACGTTACATTCGTTAGACAGCGGGTGAATAAAAATTGTTATGTCTTCCGCGTTACTAAAACAAATACTCAACTGACGCGTCAAAGTGCATCTATTAACAAATTTGAATCGACAGCATATCAACATTAAATTATTTTAATTTTTTTTTTATTATGAAATTAATATTTTGGCATGTTAAAAATACAAAGGCTGACGGATTCGGCACCTTTATTTTAAAACGGATTATTTTTATAAACACAAGGGTCAACATTGTATTAATCTTTCATATTATACGTATTTTAAAGTTTATGTAATTTAACATTACATATTGTGTAGGGGTCTGATGATATCATAAAATAATAATAATAATGAAAATTATTTTATATTGAAACGGTTTTTTATACTTTCTTGCATTTGAGAAACACGAAACATTTGAATAGATTTAATACATAATTTACTACGCAAATAAGAATCATAATGTTAGTATATCATTTTTTTCATACTTCACACTCACACATTTACACTCCAATAAAAGTTATGAGTTATTATAACGCTAATCGTCGAGTTTTCTTTCTCGCCATAATATCTAAAACTTCATCAGGATTAATAGTAATATTTCTATGTACTGACAAACAAACTAATGAACATAATCTTCCATCCCCCGTCTTATTACGCGCAATCATTCTGACTCTATTGTGGAGAACTAGCATTCATTATTACATGTTACCGGAAGAGTCGCTAAAACTTGTAAGAGAAAATGGATATTCGGAAAATATTCTTTATTGCAACGATTCAATATTTCAATTATTTCTAGATCGTATTTTAAATTTAATGACTTTATCCCCACGCATGTTGTTCGTATAAATGTAAATTGTTAAGTACAGCCTACAAATAAATTATTACTTAAATGATTATCTAATAGTTTCTTTTTTATTATCTGCTTCTACAAATTGTGCTTGTCTATGTGAGAGACGGGGGGAGAGAGAGAGAGAGAGAGAGAGAGATGAGAAAATGTTTTGCCTTAATTCTTGCCAGTTTGGTAAAATTCAGCCAGACTGTAGATCCAAATAAAAGAGTAAACGCGATGGTTTTTCTTTTCTTTATAAAATCTGAAGTGAAAAATCGAAAGAAATTGGTTTGAGAACTGTATTTTTAGTAGTTTCTGAGAAATCACGGGTTAAAAGACAAAAGATGTGTACATTTCCCGCATTATACTTCCGTTACTGAACCGTTTCAAAAAAAAAATTTAACATCGGTTGTTTATTTAAAAACAAATTATTTCATTCTACATAAACAATATTACTGTGTCGATAAAATTTTAAATTATACCGATTAAAAAGTAAAAAAAAAACTCAATTTCCTGTATCCTGTTAACCGTGTAAACAAATATAAACCATTTTCATTAACGCCTTTTGAATTGTGAATTATTATATATTTAGTCGCTTAATTTAGTTATCTCGATATTATTTCATCTGTTTTTATATTTATGGACTTTAATCGAACCTAACTTTATTTTTTAATCGATAGTGAAATTTGTCATGCCGACCTGATTAAGGTTTTACCACGGTTTCCCTTGATCCATCCGCACAAATTCCGGGACAGTTCCTTTTTTTTATTAATGAAATAGCGTATTTACGCGTTCCCGAGTATTATATACTCTTATATAATATATTATTCTACACTAATCGGAATAAAAAATTATTTATTAACTTAATTAAACCCCAAAAGAAAAATTTATAGAGGTATCTTTTACTTTCACGTCTCGATTGAAAGTAGATGAATAACTTTAGGCGACAGAACAATCAAATAGTGTAGTGCGGTGGTGTGTAGCTGTTAGTCAGTTCGATTCACGGTAAGGGTGTGACATTTTTTATCATATGATCAACATCTACATTGATTCACTATAAATGTTGAATATCTCTGTAGAGAGACTAAATTTGAACCGCAGTTCTGCTACGTCAAACATTAGACGCGGGTGTGCGTGCGTGCGAACTCTTGCATTACTGATAAAGACATATACACTTATAGTTTTATCAAGCTGTAACATTAGATTTTATTAAATAATAGAAATCTTCATCAACAACCTCTTGTAAATAAATTTGTACCTTCAAAACTAGATTGTATGTTAGTTAAATCTAGTTTTGAAGGTACAAATTTATTTACTGTAATACATAATTTGTGCTAGATTAAACAAAATTCAGATTATAATAAAAGCGAAGTGTTTAATAAAAAAAATTAAATATAAATAAAATAAATGTAATAAGTAAATTCCTTATAGTAATAAATGCTTTAATAGAAAAACAATAGTTCGATAGTCAATGATAAAAAAATAAAACAATAATTTATAAAATTGTATCGTTCATACGCTGTCAGAGGTAATTATTTTTTTGTTTAATTTTATTGGGATGACGCAAAAACAACTTGTCAGTCTGAAGACTGCGGGGTGAGGGGGGAGATGAAACAAATGCAGCAGGTGGCTAACTTCACTCTGATTGGCTACCCTCGGACAGTACTGGTCACGCGATGGTACAACAATTCAAATACAACCGTAAATGTGCGTACGTGTGTGTGTATTTCTGTCTAATAACAAAGTTAATATCCCTGTTATATTTCTTATATAGACGTTCGATATAATTAAATTAAATCAAGATTTGTTGATCATTTTATATCTATTATTACATTTTATTTAAGATAATAATTAATCTCCCTTAATTTTAATAATTTTTTTAAAAATATTACGATTAAATTTATCAGTTTTGTAAAGTAATTTACAAAAAGAAAAGATTCTAATATTACATAATAACAGATAAAATTTTTCCAGTTTTATTTACAATTCGACCTAGTAATCTTTAATGCTATTCCTAACACGTTAATACCTAATACATTTATATTTAATTTTTATGGTTTGATTACAGTTAGTGCATCAGTCCATATATGTAATACTTGTATGAGTTTTGTGCATTAAAAAAATAATAATAAATTGAAGATTCGATTATAAAAATGTTATTAATTGCACGCATAATCCTTATAAAAAAATAAATTAATAAATTTAGACATTACATCAAAAATATTGATGTAATGAAAGTTTGTGGGGTTCGATTCTCGGTTTTATTTAGGTATCACCTATTAAAAAAAGAATGACAAGTTGAAAGTCGCGATTTCGATTCCCGGTTTCAGCACAAAATCACGTACTTAATGTTAATAAATATTAAATAACGTTAACCAATATACTTAAAATTATACAAAAGAACACAGAACACAGTTTTATTTTATTTAACAGTTTCGTTCAAAAGTACTGTGCATAAAATAAAAAAAAAAAAAAGAATTAAAATAAAAAGGCCGTAGGGTGTGAGAAAGTAATGAACCTAACGGCTTTATTTTATTCAGTATTGTAAATTCGTTAATTATGATATTTGTTACAATGCGCTTTACGCACATCCGCGTGTACGGGACGGCAGCTGCAGTATAACCTTGGACACAGCTGTTGTTTGATAGAGAGGGTTGATGACCTCTCATAGCAACAGGATTGTAGAGAGCACGTCGCCGAGCTCTTCCGTCGATTCGTAAACTTGCGTACGTGTGTGTATTCCTGTCGAGCAACAATATTAATATCTCTATTTCTAATATAGACGTTCGATATAATTAAAAAAATAAAGACTTGTCGATTATTTTATATTTATTACATTTTATTTAAAATAATAATTAATCTCCTTAATTTTAATAAATTTATTAAAAATATTACGATAAAGTTTATCCGTTTTGTAAAGTAATTTACAAAAAAAAAAAGA
The DNA here is from genome assembly GCF_047948215.1 of Lycorma delicatula. Classification (NCBI taxonomy): domain Eukaryota; kingdom Metazoa; phylum Arthropoda; class Insecta; order Hemiptera; family Fulgoridae; genus Lycorma; species Lycorma delicatula. Next base: position 12,012,440 of record NC_134467.1, on the reverse strand, counting down.
TTCTAATATTACGTAATAACAGATAAAAATTTTCCAGTTTTATTTATAATTCGACCTTGTAATATCCTACACGTGTATATTAACGAGCGAAGAATATGCAATAAATGAAATTAATAAGATTTTAAATAAAACACAAATTGTTGTCCAGAATCAAACCCGAGACTGGCACATTTAGAAGGCAACACGCTAACAAATACATCGACTGATCGTTTTTAATATGATAAAATGTTATAAAATGAAATATAGCATTAAAGGGTAAAAAAATGAATATGTAAAACTTGTAATTAACTCGATTATATTTAAGGTTCTAATAATAAAAGTAAGAGACGACCAGATAAATACAACAATGTTGCTTTAGAAGCTAAGCAACCTACATTTACGTAATCCTTTAAGTTTATAAGAACAGAAAATGTAATGTTATTTAATACTTCAACAAGCATCAACTAAACCGCTTGCCGATCGATCTCCTAGATGGAATCTTCCGGAAGGTCCGGGGTTCGAATTTCATTCGCCGTTGGAATTTTTAATTTAATTTAATATAATGTATATTATAGATTTGTTTAATTATTTATCAGAATATGATTTATGTTGCAGCGTGTAAGATATGTGTTTAGTGAAGCGTTTAACGTTCAGCGATTAATCTGTCGGAGAGGAAGGACGGTGTTATCTCCACAGCATCGCGGCTACCAACGGTTGATAGTAGCTTCACATTATCTTTATTAATGTACTCCTAACACGTATTAATATTCAATACATTTATTTATTTATTTGTACGGGCAATAGACCGACATTCAGTTCGTCACTTACTTTTATTTCAAATTTTAATAGAGCGTATAAAAAAGCCAATTCTGACCGAAATTTGAACACAGAACTTTCTGTCTACCTGTACTACATGCAATTCTGGTATCTTTTGCCCATGTTTCACATTACTATTATTTTTGTTTTTACTCTTTATTTTCGTAAATTCAAGTTTAAAATTATAATTTATCACCGATAAATTTCAAACATTTTAAAATACGAAATTTAATATTTCAGAAACGACTAAAAGTGAAATACAAAATACCGTAAGAATTTGATACGAAATTATATACTTATTTAGAGAATACGATTATCAAAATAAGAGTCGCTCTTGGAAAGTAATAAAACATCACAATCACTATCATCACCCCGTCTCTTAAACCTCACTCTGTCCCAGACAGCGCGAAAATTCTCTAACACTCACACACTCTCTCTCTCTCTCTCTCTCTGTGGGTGCGTGTGCGCGCGTAAATTTTGAAGGGTATAAAGATCATTTAATTTCTTACCGCACTATAGTGGATAATAATTTCGTTATCGGATCTAACTTGTGATTGGAGGTTGGAAATTGAAAGTGCCTCAAGGGCACTTTCAATTTCCAACCTCCAAGATATTTATTTTATTTATTAGTTATGTTAAATATTATAAGGAATAAATATAGTCAAATCAAATTTAATTCGAATCTCTGACATATTTTTTTATGTATGTGTATAGATTCTATGAAATTATTTCATAATTACAAAAATTATATTTCTCATTGAAAGAGGAGAGTAATCCCGTCTAAATTTTTTAAACGTTCAAGTTGATCGTCGCATCGAATTTACAAACTTCATTAAGACTTTTAGTGAAGAAATTATTTTATCATAAATGATGTTTTTAAAAAGGTAATTTTATAAAATGTAAACTATACATTTTATATTTGCGTATTTTTACTTTATATTTTAATTTTTGTAATTAAATATATATATATATATAAACACAAGATGATGTAGGAGTAAAGAGAAATAATTTGGGAACCGATTTTAGAGCTTGAAATTAAAAAGAAGGGTTCGTACAAACATACGTCCGAAAACAGTTTGTAATCGAGTTACGGCTAGCAAATTCTTTAAGAAGAATTAGGAAGAAGCCGTTTCCCGTTAAATACTTTACTTAGCTAACATATGTTGTCACGTAACAAGGTACTAACCTACTGAAACTGAAATGATGTTCAGTCGTACAAATGACACCTTCACTTCTTTCACCTCAACGAAGGCTGTATATACCGAACATCATTACTATCAGAGAAAGCAATTCTTATTGGTACCTCCTATACCAGAGACGGTTTATAAATATCACAATCGCAAAAAAGAATGCGACAAATTAATGTCTACATCAGATAGTTAATTAAGTCTACATCAGATAGTTATTCTACCGATATAATTATTTGTTTCACTTTTACAAAATTAATAACAAAAGTTATCGTAATCAATTTTTTTCATAAAATGATCAACAGTTTTGTAAAAATAAAATCGAACTAGCGAGTTACAAATTAAACATATTAATTGCAGCTAATTACTTGAAAATTTATTTTTATGAGTAAATCCAGTATAAACTTTTCTTTATACTTTTGTTAATGATTTTTTCTTTATAAATTAAAAAATTATAGTTTTTATGAATGAAAAAAGTCAAGGAAAAGAGCAATAGTAGTAGATTAAAAAAATACCGCTGCCTCTCTACTTTTCAAGTATCGTGTCGGGTTACATGAAAACAGTCTTTTTTTCCTGTTTAGCCTCCGGTAACTACCGTTTAGATAATTCTTCAGAGGATGAATGAGGATGATATGTATGAGTGTAAATGAAGTGTAGTCTTGTACATTCTCAGTTCGACCGTTCCTGAGATGTGTGGTTAATTGAAACCCAACCACCAAAGAACACCGGTATCCACGATCTAGTATTCAAATCCGTGTAAAACATGAAAACAGTCTGGTTTGATTAAAGTGAATTTGTTCTTTTTTTTTTTAGTATCTTTGTAAATAAAAAAATTAAAATTAATTACAATATCTTAAAAAATAATAATCTTTATAATTGTACAATTTAATTAAAACGTTGTAGTGGCATCAACTTGATCGATATTATTTTTGAAAAAATTATTCTTCTAGGTTAAAAACGCAATATTATTTTATAAACTGCAAATATTACAGTATGTGATAAGAAAACAAAAATAATAACACTTATTTTAAGCTACATTAAAACAATATTAATATTAAAAAAAACTTACCTCGATCAATAATGAAGGTCATTAACCAAAACAAAATAAACAACGTATAAGAAATAGTTAAACAAGAATGACCGCAGACACGAGGATCCAAATTGAACTGCATATCACAGCGCAATCTGTAATGTCGCTAGATTCCATAAGCTTTCGTTCTCTGCCACGCACGTTATTTCTCTGTCGCTTCAAACTACGTCCGAGCAACAAACCTGCAAAATAAATTATGAAAATTAGCGCGACAACTAAAATGTATTGCCTACACTGTACTGTTTCTCCTCTCATAATAATAACCGACAGTATAGCATTAATGTTTTACAGATTTGAAAACTTTTAATTTTACAAAATAATAATTGAAACCAAATTTTCGCTTAAACCTATGTATACAAAGTTAACAAAGGAACGTAACCAACGTTAAACTGTAATGTTAAGGTTTTCAGTTATTTCGTTTTACCTAATATTCAATTTACGGATATAATTTACACTCACGCATATTTTATTTTAATTTAAAAAAAACTAGAGAGCGCCCAAAAGTTTATAAAAAAAGTAATAGCGAAAATAAAAATGTTACGTCACCACTTTAGTGTCACATAAAGTAGTATGCTTACCTGCTACACCAATGGTGTCGGGTTCGATTCCCTGTCAGGATCTGAACACAATTTTACAATAACTTAGACCATATCGTCTTTAGTCACAGAGAAAAAAAACAAAAAAAAACAGGATCATTTATTTTAATATAGATAAGAAATATTAATGAGTACATAAGGGGGTTATGATATAAAAGGATTATTTCTAAATTTATCTCAGCAAGCCGACTACCGTATTTCACAGTAGAGCCCAGCCCGTCTATAATACAAAAAGGCGCGCGAACACAAACGTGCAAACACACATTTAGTATGGATTTATCTCAAAAATTATACTTAGATATTACAAAGTAACTTATAATTTTTCGCGTCTCACTGCATTTTTGTAATCGATTTGTCACCTCGGTAACGCAATAGTGAAACTGACTATACTGAAAGTCACAGGTAATTAATACTTCAGCACGTATCAACTAATCACCTCGCCAGTCGCCGAGGTGGAGTAGTAATGTCTTCCCTTTTTATCCGAAAGGTCCCGGGTTCATATCCCTGTCAGGCTTTAAATTTTAATTCGCTTTAGAATTGAAATACCGTACTTCTACACACAACCACCAACCTAATATTATGGTGAATATTTAATAACAATAAATTATTGAATTAAAATAGTATTATCGTTTCCGCGAGCAGAAAAAGTCAGGTTTTGTACTCGTCGAGTTAAAGCCTCATATAATTTCCAGTTCGTTTCGTTATAATTTCTTAAACGTCCTTTATTCAAAAAAAATTTGGAATTTTTTTTAAAAAAGTTTAAATTTTTGTATTAAATTTATATTTAATTTTTAGGGTTCGGTTACAGCTCGGGAATCACTCCATATATGTAATACTTGTAGGGAGTTTTATGCGTTAAAAAAAAAATTAAATTGAAGATTCGATTATAGAGTTGTTATCAATTGCACGCATAATCGTTATTAAAAAAAAATTTAAACTCAATTTGATTACCACAGAGTTCAATTTTTCTGATGTAAGTTTTTTTAAAAATAAGTTCGTAAAAAGATTAAAAACGAAAGAAAAAGGATTTAAATAATGAAAATCTGGAGGTTCGATTCTCAGTTTAAAAAAAAAAAGACTGACAAATTGAAAGTCGCGATTTCGATTCTTCGTTTCCGCACAAAATCACATACTTAACGTTAAAATAAATATTACATAACGTTAAAGAATAGACTTGATCTTCCCCCAAAAACGGAGTTTTCCTTTATTTAACACAGTTTCATTCAAAAATACTGTTTATTAACGATAAAAAAACAATATTTAAAAAATCGAGAGATATGCTGAATGGTTTCGGGTTCAATTCCCGGTTTGGATAGTAAGTAGTTCAATTCGTAATGTATATCCGAGTATCAATATTAAAAAAAATCTAAGTTGAAGATCCTGGGTTCGACTCTCACAACATAATCCTTTTCAAAACATAATCGCATTTATAATATTTATAAAATATTTCGCCTAGAATCAATTTAGTCTCCATACAGTTAAATTTATTTATTTAGAGCTAATTAAAAAAAAAACGAAAAAGGATATTGAAGAACTAAGTTTCGATATTATTGACTTACATCCGTGCTGCTTATACGTGTATTTAAAATACAAAATAAATAAATAAAAATGCCGGGTGGTGTGAGAAAAATAGAAAGACTCTATTTTAGTCAGTATTATAAATTCGTTAATTATTATACTGTTAAAATTGCTTTATGCAGTTTAACCTTCAACACAGCTGTTGTGAAGGGTGGGGGTACCACTCGTAGCAACGGGATTGTAGACAGCCGTCGCCGAGCAGTTCCGCAGATGATGCAGTATGATTTATATAAGTTATGTTACACTAACTAACCAGCTTTTTTTTATTAATTTATTTTACTCGTATTGACAACATACACAGTATCTACAATTTTTTTCATTTCCACAGCGCCAACCGTTATGTATTGCATCACAGGATGAGATGAGATAGGAATTTTGTAGCGTGTGAAAATGCCATGCCTCATCGGAATTCGAACCCGGGACCTCCGAATAAAAGGCCCCGCAATTAGTCGAAAAATGTTTGAGATATGGAGGTCCGAATAATCGACGTTTTAATAAACATTAATCTCAGATTATATTTAATTTGAATCACAATTTTGTAACAAGAAAATCTCTCTGATAATTCGAGTACTTAAAACAAGCAATAATTTATGTAAATTTTACGGATAAATAAAATATGTAAGTCCGGTTAAGTCTGAGAGGTCGGATGTATAAGATCAGTGATTATTTGACTAACTAAAATAATAGTAATTAATAATAATAATAAATATTAATAATTAAATATTCATAATAATAATAATTTTACTAACAAAATTAAAATAAACAAAAAAGTTATCAAGTATGATTTTTAAGTTTTTAACACTAATACATAAACGATAAATACCAATATTGTCAAATAGAGAATTTAACACGATTTTAATTTTTTTTTTTTTAAATAATAGTAAAATAATAAATAATATGATTCGTTATTATATATGAAAGTAGTTTAAAAGTGTTATAATATAAAAAAAAACCTTTCGGCAAGCCGGAAGGCGAATGTAGATTTCACCGGTGCTAAATAGGGGATAAAAAAGATTTCCACCTTAATGTAAAGAAAAACTTCATATTTACTCGATACAAAAATAATTTGCACGTGAAAAAAAGTTTCACATGTTTAGCGCGTACGAGAATTTTAGCCCATTTTACAATTCCGGCAATATTTTGGTCGTCCCTTGCCGTAAGTAAGGGTTGGTCATATCAAAAATTGTTTCTGACAAAAGTTTTAGGTAATGTTTAGAGGAATAACGATCACTTTAAACCGATTCGATAATTGTGCCTATTAAGGGAGGTATGATTTTTTTTTTGTCTTCAAAACCCCATTTTTTCCACCCCATGGGCCAATCGTTGGTGATATCAAAAAACTTTACTTACATATATTTTAGGCCCTTATATGAACTTGAACAGAAGTTCAATATTTTGCTTAATAAGAAAGTTATAGCGATGTTTTGTTTTTCTCGAAATACCCACTCCATTTCCACTCCCATAGTCCGATTTTTCCCATTAACGAACTCGATCGAGATTTTGGGCAGTTATATTTTTTGTATCAATTTGAAAGTGATTGGCGCAAAATTACGGCAGTTATCGTCCATAATATAAAATAAGTGAAATATATATATATACTTATGATATATCGTTGAAAAGCTCTCAATGAGGGCTTATTACTCCCAATTTTTTTGATTTTCGGCACTTTTTGTTCAGTCGATTGCAATCAAAAGGGATAGTGTACAACTAGATGTTACAACAGTCCTAAATAAAAAATTACAATCATCTAAAGCTAATCGTTTTTGAGTTATGCGACATATATATAAACAGACGTCACGCCAAAACTAGTAAAAATGGATTCAGGGATGGTCAAAACGGATATTTCCATTGAAATCTGAAAATTTTTCACGATCATAATATACTTTCTTTACTTCGTACAAGGAATTAAAAACTATTAACTCGAAAATTAAAACTAATGAATTCAGTAATCTGTATTATTAGTATAAGGAAGTAATAATAAATAAAAAATTAACATTAGTAAAATAAAAAGATGGCTCTGAACAAAATTTACTTCCTGTGATAACTTTGTACGTAGTGATGATTGTGAGGGAGTGTGCACGTGAATGGGACCAGATAGCAATTTCTAGAATGTTCCGACTCTTGTCCTTCCATCTGTTCGCGCCATAATTCGTCAACAAAAAAGAACTGCGTGTGTCAAAATGTGTTAAGTTGATGAAAAATTATTATTGTTTATAATATTATTACCTGTTCCATTACATAAAGCAATGTAGAAAAAATAAACCAAACTTATATATATATATAATCTAATCTTTTCTTTCTGATAATTTGTTAAATTAGTATTACTGTTATTAACGATTAAAGTTGTCAAATACACCAAATAATATTTCTTTACGATTTGTAGCGTCGTTATCAAAGCCGTATCAAATTTTGTTTACTTGATTATTTGTATTTGGCGAACATTATTATATTTAGGAATATTTTAAACGAATCTAAACGACCTTTCAGAAAAGAATTCAACATGTAAACCAGGTAAGTTCTTTTAAAATTCTTATAAAATTTATATATAGATTACTTTATACATAATAAAAATAATTTGCTTTCAAGTTATACATTTCTCTTTTAGTATACACTAAAAGAGAGGTTTCCGATTCTTTTGTAGACTAAATTTTTTGTATTTAATTTCTATTTAAATGTCCTCTAATAATTGCTACTTATTAATTATTTCGGGTGTCAATATTTTATTTAAATTCTGATTTTTGTTTTTAAAAAAAATCTAGATTTCTGTTAATAACAAAATCTTATCTGTGTCTGCATTTGGTGATTAATAAATTAGCTATATATTTTAAAAAGGTAAAATGGTAAAAATTCGGATCCGGTTAAAAAGTACTAAATTTTCCCAGAACGTCGATATATATTTCGCTTATATATCGTTATGTATACGGTATAATAATGAAACAAGTATAGACCTGACCATGAGACATGTACTAACGAACGAGATTTTCCGCTAGTGATCGGTACATTCCAATGCTAAGCTAAGGGGGACGCACACACAGACACAAATACAAATGCCGTTTAATAGGATAGGAATATAGTGCAAAACACTTAATTTTTTAACACAAAAAAAAAAACGTAACATGTCTCAATTCAATTCCTGACTTAAAGCATTTTTTTCAATAATTTCAATCGAAACAATGGCCACAACGAATATAAAAAAAAAATAAATCATTGATAAAGGCGTTGGTGATAAATTATAGTATATGGAACACGTTAAAAGTGGTAACTGTTTAACCTTGAACGGTTGAATGTACATGAAGTGAGGGGGACCGAATCCCCTTCCGATGGTACAGCAACCGTTGGTACAGAGTTGCCAGATACATAGCGGGTGAAATAAAGATGCATTTAAGTTCTAACTGTCTAACCATGAACTGGTGAGGAAGGAGAATTCAGTTTTATAGCAACCGTTGCTAAGACGTTGCCAGACAAACAGCGTGTCAAAAAAAATTGTTATGTCTTCCTCGTACTAAAGAAATACTCAATTGACGCGTCAAATTCCATCTATTAACAAATTTGAATCGACAGCGAATCAACATTAAATTATTTTTGGCATTTTTTTGGCATGTTAAAAATACAAAGGCTGATTGGGGATTCGGCACCTTTCAGCAGCGCTTTACTTTTAAAACCGATTAGTTTTGTAAACACAAGACTCAAAATTGTATTAATCTTTCATATTCTCGTATTTTAAAATTTATGTAATTTAACATTACATATTATAATTACATTAATTTAAAATTTAATATACAATAAATGGAATACTCAAGCGAATACAAAATTGGTAGTTACAGTGATAGATTTTTTTTTTTTTTAACCAACATAGCATGGAGGACCGAGTCGTATTAAAATGTACAAAAAAAAATTATCGTGCAAAAATTGTTGCAAACTTCAGGCTTTATTTTTGTCTTAATGTACATAGTTTAGGCTTCAGAATTTTCTTTTTTTGTATGAAACGACAAAACCTAATGAGAAAATAATAAAAAAAACATGAAAATTGTTGACATTGATCTCAAGCGCACGCGCGCGCACACACACACACACACACTTCATGGCGGGTAGTAGCGCCTTTCTCTGCAATCCCGAAAAGTTTTGAATTCAAATTAAAAAATTATATATATATATATATATATATATATATATATATATATATATATATTTTATATATGTATGAGAAAATGGATATTCTCATATAAATTGATCGTTGCAATAAATAAAATATTATTTATTGCAACGATCAAATATTTCAATCATTTCTAGATCGTATTTTAAATTTAATGACATCATCTCCTCGCACCAAATAAGATACTCCGCTTGGAGGACAGATTCAGAACATTTATTATCATAATTTATCGCTAAGAATTTTAGTTCATCCCCTTTTTCAGCACTAGCTGATCTAGCAAAAGAACTTGAAAACTTTATGAAGATTCTTGGAATGCCATTTAACTGTCTACGCATGCATTTGGATTGCGATAAGCAAGTGTTGCATTTCTGGCTTGCGGGAAATCCCCAAGAAAGGGGTCAAACCATTTTTGGTGGGAGGGGGTCCGAGGGACCGCCTCCGACTAGGTTATATTATATCAACATAACCTTTTTTTCATGCATCAAAAATCCATCAAAAATAGAATTCTATACAGAAGAATTGAGAAGAGAGTGGAAGAAGTGTTAGGAGAAGACCAATTTGGTTTTAGGAAAAGCATAGGGACAAGGGAAGTAATTTTAGGCCTCAGATTAATAGTAGAAGGAAGATTAAAGAAAAACAAACCGACATACTCTGCATTTATAGACCTAGAAAAGGCATTTGATAATGTAGACTGGAATAAAATGTTCAGCATTTAAAAAAAATAGGGTTCAAATACAGAGATAGAAGGATTGCTAACATTTATAGGAACCAAACAGCAACAGTAATAATCGAAGAACATAAGAAAGAAGCCATAATAAGAAAGAGAGTACGACAAGGATGTTCCCTATCCCGGTTACTTTTTAATCTTTACATAGAACTAGCACTTAATGATGCTAAAGAACAATTTAGATCCGAATTAACAGTACAAGGTGAGAAGATAAAGATGGTATGATTTGCTGATGATATACTAATTCTAGCCGAGAGTAAAAAGGATTTAGAAGAAACAATGAACGTCATGGATGAAGCCCTAGGCAAGAACTATTGCATGAAAATAAACAAAAGTAATGAAATTAGTAGAAATAACAAAGATGAACCGCTGAATGTGAAAACAGGAGGAGAAAAGATTACGGAGGTAGAAGAATTTTATTATCTGGGAAGTAGAATTACTAAAGATGGACGAAGCAGGAGCGATATAAAATGCTGAATAGCACAGGCGAAACGAGCCTTCAGTCAGAAATATATTTGTTTACATAAAAAATTAATTTAAATGTCAGGAAAAGATTTTTGAAAGTATGTGTTTGGAGCGTCGCTTTATATGGAAGTGAAACTTGGGACGATCGGAGTACTGAGAAGAAAAGATTAGAAGCTTTTGAAATGCGGTGCTATAGGAGAATGTTAAAAATCAGACTGGTGGATAAAGTGACAAATGAAGAGGTGTTGCGGCAAATAGATGAAGAAAGAAGCGTTTGGAAAAATATAGTTAAAAGAAGAATCAGACTTATAAGCCACATAAAGAAGACAAAAAAAAAACCCTTTTTTTTCTCTTGTTTAACCTCCGGATCCACAGTTAGGTATTGCTTCAGAGGATGAGATGAATGATTTGTAGCGTGTGTGAAAATGCCATGCCTTTCTTTTTCCTGTTTAGGCTCCGGGAATTACCGTTCAGATAATACTTCAAAGGATGAGTGAGGATGATATGTATGAGTGTAGTCTTGTACAGTCTCAGTTCGACAATTTCTGTGATGTGTGGTTAATTGAAACCAACCACCAAAGAACACCGGTATCCACGATCTAGTATTCAAATCTGACTTTACTTGAATTTGAACGCTGGAACTCTCGACTTCCAAATCAGTTGATATGGGAAGACGCGTTCACCACGTGACCAACCGATGGGGTGCAAATGCCACACCTTGTATCAACATAACCTAACCGAACATAACTTACGTAAGCTATCCTCTTATAACTAATGTTAAATACATATTTTATGAATACCCTCTTATAACTAATGTTAAATACATATTTTATGAATACCCTCTTATATGTTAAATACATATTTTATGAATACCCTCTTATATGTTAAATACATATTTATGAATGTTATATGGAGAATATGTAAAATGATCGGTATACGTAATAGATTGCTATATATTTGTTAAATTATATATTCAACAATGGAGGCGATTATAGGTATTAATAGTTTATATACGTACGTGTAGGTGATTATACGTACAAATATGTTTAATAGTTTGAAAATGCTTTAAACCACTTAAAAACTTTAGTTTGTGTCAGAGCATCATTTCCATACGCCCGTTTTAATTTTGAAAAAGTTTCAGTAGCAGTCTCACCGAGTTTAACACAAAACTTAATTGCACAACGTTGCTAATAATTAGTATCACTCATTTTTGTAACGCACAAGAAAAACTCATTTCACGAAAAGTTTGTTTACATCTCATGCGGCAACATTAGACTAATACCTAATATAAATCAGCTGTAACCATATGTAACTTTGCAGTGTTGTCACTTTGGCTGCCAAAAAAAAAACTAGTGTCTACTTTATTTAGAGTAAATAAAATAATTTAATTATAAAATAATAAAATAAAATAATTTAATAAAAACAAAGGCTTATTCATTATTTCTTTTGAATTAAGCCCATTTTTATTATCAATTCTAGTTTTATTCATGTTTGCGACTACAATATTTCTCGATTTAGAATTTAAAATCTAAACAATGAAAACTGAATTATCCCTTTTTTTATTACTTTTAAGACCATAATGGATCACTTTAGTTCTTTTTTTTTTTTTTTTTGGCAAGTTCTTTCTTTTCTTGCTGATTTGTTGTTTTTCAGCTTTTCTTTTTTGCCAGTAATTTCTAAGGGTTTCAGATCTTCTTGCCCTTTCTTATTCAGAGTACACCCGGCTTATTGTTTTCTTGGGTTTTGATAGGAATCTTGTTTCTTTATTTTTTAATTTCTCATAGTTTCCGGTTTTCGTTTTTAGGTTTTCACGGGTTACGTCTAATTCCTCCATGTCTTTCTGTACTTCGTACTTCCTTTTCACCAAAGTTCATCATTTTTGGGTTGTCAATTAATGCAATTAAATGTAACTATTGCCATTTAAGATTTTTATGTTGCTGTAGGTGTAGCGGAAAGGATGGATTCCACCTGTTTGAAAATAATTTTAAAAAGGTTCCCCTCGAGAATGTTGTACATGTCTGCAAATAAAAATACGACGGGACTGATAGCTGTTGAATAATAAATGCGGTAACTTTTCAATTAATCACAGACTACGCCAAGGATAACTGTATGTATATGTGCACTTTAATTTCACGAGTTTATTTTTTACCGATATTCGTGTGTTATTAAGGGATGTTCAAATCCTTCATTATTTATTATAGTAAACAGTTACGCTATTAGTAAAATTTGTGAAACATTCAGTAAATCGTACATTATGTTTTTCAAGTTGGGTTTAAAAAACCATTTATTCACTTAAGTGCACTCAGTACAGGCAGTCCAGGTGGCTTATATAAGGTTATGTTGTTATGTCATGTGCAAACATATTTTATGTGCTTACTTATTACAATTTGTTTATATTTGTACTTGACTCTATCATTCAGTTTAATGTAATTTGTTAATCGCAGAGATTAATTATTATCTATTCATGAACTGAATTCATATTACTTCTCTTAAATTAATCTAAAGAAAATAACTCCTGATGTGAAGTTACGTTTTTGGACTTCTTTGTAATTTTATATTTTCAAGAAAGCTTGTTTACTAAAATAAACTATTTATATGTTCACTTTTTTCAATTTGATTATTGTAATTAACTCTTTTTTTATACTGAAATATAATCGTGGCCTTTCTTCTATAGTAAACTAGAATTACATTCTTTAATTATTTAATGTTAAGTTTGATGATGTTCATAATTCAGAAAAGGCCAGTGCCAATAATAAGATGTACTGTAGTTTATTTTTCTAAGTTAATGACATTTGTTCGTTGCTAATTTTTCAATATTACAGCATATGTCAGTAATGCAAATAGTTTTCCAGTCATACTATGTTTATTGATGTTATGTTTTTCTAAGTATATAATTATAAATAGGGTGTTTTATGTTCTCTTGTTTTCAGGCCTTGTTAAATTGTTGATTTTCAAAATGTGTATTTGAAAAATGTATATTCATCTATTTTCTCATTTAATATCATTATTCATATGTTGATTCAGCTGACATTTCTTATATAGAATTAAGTTATGTTTATTTCATAATTTCTTTTAATTTTTTAAGGCTATGATTTAACATAAGTTCAGTTGTTTTCTTTCTAATTAAAGTCCAATTTCTTTTGGCAAATACGAGCTGTGTGTTCTTTTATTTTTGTTAACTTTACCCAACAATAAATGCAAATGAATTGAAGAAAAGTCCGTTAAAAAACCCAGTAAAATAAAGATTGATAAAAAAACTTCCCATTGAAGCAAAGATCTATTTGAATAGTGTTAAAATTTTCAAATAATGTATTTGTTTTTTTTTTTAAATTGCCGAGTCTGAATTTAAAAAGTCCAGTTAGTTTGACATCTGGAAATTTGGGGCCCCACTGTTTATCTTTTCATAACATATATATCATCCGCGTTTCATTTGGCCTTGGTGGTGTTGATTTTATGTTCTGTAGTTAAACAAATTGCAACCTACACATTAAGAAAATAAAACCTGTATACATTTTTAATAACTAGTGTTATATTTCATCGATAGAAAATTTATATAAAAATTAATTAAAACAACTTTTTTATTTTTTTTGGTATATTTCTGTCTTAATTCTTGATTTTTGTATAATTTTTAGCAATTAGACTTAGATTTTTAATGGTATTTGTTACCAAAAATATCTATTTTAAATTGAATTTTATGATGTATATAATGGTATTATTAAGTTGCAGGTAGAATAAAAAAAATGATTTAATATTAGTTCGTTTTCATATTTTTTTAAGGTTTTTCATTATCCTTTTTTTTAAAGGAATCTGAGAACTTGTTGAATGATGATCTTTCATCACAACCTAGCTTAATATGAGAACCAATGAACAAATAAATGATTTACGCACGATGAAGATAGAAGAAGAGATGTGGTTTTATCCAGGTCATGTAAGTATTAATTACTGGATCATGTAATAAACATGATTTCTCTCTTGTTTATTTCATAAATATATGTATGTAATTTGTATATATGTATATTTTATTACTTTTACTGTTATAAAAAAAAAATTGCTTTTATTTCTATTAGTTCTATTTAATTAATACTGACGCTATGTGTAAATGATAAATTATCAGTGTGTGAGAGTAAATTTTTGTTTGAAAATTTGGTGATAACTAAATGTATGTATTATAATCTGTTGATACAATTCACATTTCAATAAGCTCCAGGTGATTTGTTTTTAATTGTTCCGGTTGTAAAATTTGAATATTTTACCAGGTAAGCAATTTAAAATGGACCTGACACAGAGAGAAATACACAACGCCAGCGGAAACAGTCTGGTTTGTGTGGGTTCCACCTAGTTGGTTACTATTTGCTATGTTTCTGAAAATATTCAGAAGTTATTATACTAGGTTGTTTGTAAGGGTTTGGCATTTGTTTTTGGTTTCTATCTTTGGGTATTTTATTTCAAATTTTTGGTTACGTAATTAGCCTAGGTAGGTTATCTAGGCTATCTGTTGGAGTGGGTGGGTTTATTTTCTTTGAACTACTCTATTGGCACAGGGACTGTCTATTAGTCAGTTTTTATTTATTGTTATTGGTTTTTGCTATGTTTAATAATTTGCGGTCTGTTAATTTTGAATTTGTTGAAATTTCATATTTGTTTAAACAGCTGTCTTGTGTTGGCAACTGTTTGTGTTGATAGTTTGTATTGTGTGTTTATTATTGTGCACCCACTTTGTTTAGCAAAAGATAATGACTGTTTGTATGTCTACTAGACTTTAATCTGAGATTTTACGTGAAAATTTTCTTACCTGAATTTTCATGTAGTCAATCCAACCCGTGTTAAGTGCTGTGAATTTCTTGTACTTGTGGATTTACCCATTTAGTTCACTATATAGTGGTTTGTTGATTGAGGGTATGTCTGAGACAGCTGACATTAAGAAACAGGGTAAGCCCAAGTGGGTTAAACCTGGTGAGGTGTTGCAGCTTGGTGGCTCTTCCTTCTCTTCTAGGGAGGATAAGTCGCAAGATGAGCCATCGACCTGGGCTGAAGAGGTTAAGGTGGTTCAAGAATCAGGGAAAACCTTTAGAAAGGCAGGTACCTTTGCCACCTCAGTGCGAGCATAATTCTCCTTTGAGGAGAATTATGATTTAATTGTTCAGTTATTGGAAACTCAAAGGAGTGCCTCCAAAAGTGTGCGGGATAGGATTCTTCCTAAGGTGAGGGATTTTAAGTCAGTTGTAGCAGCGCTGGCTGAGGGATAAGAGATGTTGGCTGCTAAGCCTGTTGTAGCAAGAGAGGTGGTGGTAAAGGAGACGTGAAGCTAATCTGTCCTGATGACAGAAGTGGTTTTTGTCAATATGAATGAAGTGACATCTAGCAAAACTAGTAAAGACCTGAAGGATGAGTTTCAGGTAGCCCTTCGCAGTAAGAAGTCTAACCTGAAGATTCAACCAATAAGACGAACAAAGAAGGGTCTTGTGGTAGTTGCAGATGATGAAAATACTTTCAAAGTGATTACTGATTCTTCAGAGATTGGTAAGTCTGACGTGAGAGTGGATTGTAAGAGAAAGAGGCGAAGAAATTTGTGGATTCTCTCTTGGTTAGACTCTTAAGTTTTGGAGTGTCAATGATTTGGAATTGGATAACCTAGCAGAAAAATTATCGGCGTCCTTTATTGACACTGCTTAGTGCTCTATACCCTGTAGTTCCAGTCGATAGAGGCAAGTGTTGTGGTCGAATAAGGAATATACTAATTTGAAACAGTCTGTCTGTTGTTTACGAAGGGCATCTCAAGCATCTCAATGAGAATGTGATCCTGGATGGTGGGCCATACTTGTTGCTAATTATAGAGAGCACAGGAATTATTACTTTTACAAGGTATGTAGTACCAAAAGAGATTCATGGCGTTCTTTTGTGCAGCACCGGGTAATAAAGACCCTAACCCACCGGGTTGGTCTAGTGGTGAACGCGTCTTCCCAAATCAGCTGATTTGGAAGCCGAGAGTTCCAGTGTTCAAGTCCTAGTAAAGCCAGTTATTTTTACATGGATTTGAATGCTAGATAGTGGATACCGGTGTTCTTTGGTGGTTGGTTGGGTTTCAATTAACCACACATCTCAGGATTGGTCGAACTGAGAATGTACAAGACTACACTTCATTTACACTCATACATATCATCCTCATTCATCCTCTGAAGAATTATCTAAACGGTAGTTACCGGAGGAAACAGAAAAAAGAGGGAAAAAAAAGAAGGAACAAGAAGACTTACATAGTTTATAAGCTTACCTAGGAACATTGTAAGACTTGCATTAGAATTCCGTAATCTTACATAGATTCTCTAGGAGCTTAGTTCCTCTGTGTAAGCTCCTTACAAGAAATTTTTACATAGATTTTGGTGTGTTTAAACGCAGGTGACCACAAAATGTTAAAATATCAGAAATGTAAAAATATTAGTTAGCACAGATTAATGATAACAATACTAATTGAATCATTATCAAATTGGCTTTTACAAGTGATACTATTCAGTCAGCAATATTTTTAACTTTATATAATTATTATAAGTTCGTAAAGTAATATAACCACTTAAAGGAGGTAAGAAGATTTATTAAGTTTTCATTGATTTTAATGGAGCTTTTGGTAACATTGGTGTAAATGAGTTATTTTTAATTATATAATGTGGTTTTGTCAAATTTTTAAATGGGTTAAAGAAGTTATGTAATCGGATAGTATTATGCTTAGTACAAAGATGATGTTTCCATCTTTGTACCATAAATAAGAATTATTTTAAAAATCAATGGAAGTAAGACAACACTGTTTTGGCCCCATTATTATATGCTTTGTTTTTGAATGATTTTTATGAAGTGAGTGAAAAGTTTTATCTTAAAAAAGGTACATGAATTTAAAATTGATTGTGATAGATGGAAACTGCTTTTAACTAAACAAATTATAAAAAAAAAAGTATTAGGTTGAGTTGGTAATTTGAGACTGAATGAAGAGTAGCATTTTTGAATCATTTTTATTTAAGTAGAAATATCTAGACATTATATTTTGGATAGATTAATCCATCATGTAGGTTAGAAGGTTGTATATGGGAATATAGAATTGAAATCTTTTAACATATTAAGCCAAGCATGCTTGACTGGAATTCAAATCCATGATCTTTCAGATGAAAGGCGAGGCACTGTTACTCTGTGATAGAGGTGAAGGTTCATCTGAGGGAAAGGGCAATGATGATTAATGTGCAGTCAAAATTATTTGGTAAAATCATAGTTCTCTTTCTAGTACAAGTATGGAGGATATAAACAATCAAGATTTAGGGAATTTAAATGATTAATTATTAAAAGAATGTTTGGATTTCCTGCCAGTATGCCTAACATTTGGAGTTCAAATCTGAACTCAATAGAGTTCAAATATATGAAGGCAATAGAGATTCATTTTAAAAATGTAATTTTTTGAGTTTAGTGTTGGGTAATAGTTTACCTAAGAAATTGGCTCGTATCAATTAAAAAGGAAAGTTCTGTGATATGGGTAGCAATTGGCTGTGACTTGTAAAATTTTATTTAGAAAAATTGATTTTGGTGTTTGATATTGAATGGTTTGGGGGAAATCACTACATTAGAATAACAAGGAACATAATGAAAGAAGCAGAACTGTCATGAATAAAAGTAATATATACATTCAAAGGTCAATTTTAAGTTTGGTAACATCTCCTATACTAATGAGGGAGCAAAAGGAGCTTCATGAATTTGATTTTCTGTGCAAGGGGTTTTACATTACTCTCCAGCAGTATACCTTCTAGGGATTGGGTATCAGGTAATGTTTTGTCGACAGTAATAAAAAAGGAAGAAGCCATCCTCCACAGTAATCCCTTGCTATTTGGGGATTCATATTTTTGGCTTTGCTTACTCGCATTCGTGAGAATTAAAAAAAAAAAATATTCTTGAAAACAATATGATTTTTCAATAATAAAAAAAAAATATATATTATATATAGTACAATATTTGCATTTTACACTGTACTATACCATTAAAACATATCCTGTCAAATATTTTTCATGATTTATTTAATATTAATACTGAACACTGTTCATGCATACAAACCACACTTTCTCACAACAGAAATTTGTCTTAATTTATTTTCAAAAATAATGATCCACTTTTAAAAAAAAAAAGATTTCTTAGGAGCAAGTACGACAATCCACATGGAGTAATATGGACAGACAATTCCATCCTCTGCAAAAAATAAAATCAAAACACATTCTGTCAAGGTTAAACCTTCACTTATCATTTTCCTACTGCATGAATTTCTTCTATATTTCAATATAAGACTTTTTTTCTACATACAGCTCTAGGCCTAAACATACTTATGTTAAGCCAATGTTTTTTTGCAAACCACTTTATATATAGTGACTCCACTCAATAATGAATGTGTTTCAACAAAAGTTAACAAAACTTTATTCGAAGTATTAGTCACTGTCTTTTAAAATTCTACATATAATACATAATGCTTCTATAAATCCAGAACAGATAAAATGTTTACAACCTAATGTAGAAGTGTTGTTTCTGTTGCCAAACACACGTGTCATTAGATCAAGGGATCATCGTTGTTTTTAAAGCTTATTAACTATGGCCTAATTTCTGCAGATTTTTACAGGAAATAGAAATACTTATCTTTCATTCATTCAGTTTTTCAATGTCAATATAGTCAGTTTGTAATGCAATATAGGCCAGACTGTATTTTAGAAGACTTGCCCTTGGCTGTGATGACATAGTGTTGTAAATTGTGTCACTAGTACAAGAAATTTAAGACAAGGTTTCAACGAAATTGAAATATCAGACATTCAAGTACTTCTACAAAGTAAAAACAAAGAACTTGTAGAAAAATAACTGGAAGACTGATAACGAAGTCCTCTATTACCCACATGGAAGAGGATGATAAAATTTCAGTTATGCCTTTTAACCTCAAATTGCTGAATGAGATTTTTAGTTTTTGTAAACAGTTAGTAACTAAAGTTTCTGAAATTGTTACTTTTCTAGAACATTCCTAGAATTTTAGACGTCAATTTGACATGGCATTGGGTCTGTATTGTGAAGAGTTTAATTACCTCAAAAAAATGAAAAATCAGACACAAATAACAAAACTTTTTTTTTAGTAAGACAGGTTGATTATAATTTTTTTGTGTTTTAAAAAAAAATTTTGTTGAAGTTAGTGTTACTGAACATAATTTCAATGTTTATACGAACATTCGTATATAAAGCAATGAAGAATCTATCTTCATTGCTTTTACAACATTTTTATTAGTGCTAGCTTGTTATGGTGAGGGGGTAAAAATATTTTTTTGGGTTCAACTAAGTGCTCATGAATAATATTTTTACCATTTGGAGTTGCTCATTTCTTCCACTCTTTGTAACATAATGTTTATCCCTAGCTCGATTCGCAGTATAGCCTAACTGCATGCCTAACAAAATAGCTAGAACTTTCAGATTACCACATATGTTCCAGCTATGTTTTTAATAATTTATTTTTTCATGTCTCTTTCAAATTAATACTATAAGCGATCGGTATCAAAGGATATTTGTTATCGCTGTGTAGTAGAACTACTTTTGAACTATACTTGGACGAATCTATGAAAAGCTGCCAGTCCTCAGGTTTATGAACTTCCCTAAGTGCAGCATAAGCTCACCAATATTTGTGCAATAAACCAAATTATTTTCATCAATAAAGTACTGAGAAAGTTCTTTTTGTCGGCTTTGAAAGCCGTAAATTTTTATATTTTTTTGAAGTAAATTCCAACCTTGCAGTCTGGATCCTGTTGATATTTTGATAAATTTAAATTCCTAACCAAGTCATTTAATTCACCTTGTGATATAAGATGTGGCTTATTGGAAAATAATTCAAAATCAAAATCAAAATCATTGTTATCTTCTTCACTGCCTGATTCTTCATCGCTGCTTTCGAAACATACATTCACAGTTGGCTTAAGAACTGGAATAATTTCATTGTAAGGTACAGGCCTGATTGCAGATTGCAGTGAAGAATATTTTACAGTATGTTTAGATTTTTTAGAAATTTCAGACACTTGTTAAACAAAAGTAACAATCATTTACATGATCACGCCAAACCATAGGTACACCAAATGGCACGGCCTTCTGTGTACCTTTAAGCCATCCTCTTAAATATGCAGAACAATTAGTGCGTACTATATGAGGACCCCACGTCTTATCCTGACACAAATTTTACACTGAAAGTACAATGATATGCTTTTTTAATTAAAATTATAATGTTTTTTTCTATACGTACTTTGAACTTCCACATACATAACAAAAGGCATCCACATCATTTACACAATTTTGAGGCATTATGACAGTGCACTGTTAACAAACTTATGACAGCAATAAGACTGAACCAAATTAATTCATTCGTAAATCCAGTGCTTAATACAAACAACACAGCTGTTTTCAGCTACATGTTTTGACCTGCATAGACATGATTAATCTTGTCCATGAAGGTTCACTCTTCAGTATTAGATATGATATAATAATATGTAACTATGATATGATTTAATTATTTGACTAGTATTGTTTATTTATAGCTTATAAGTTATGTTAACAAAGTTAAACAATAAAAAATGAGCTAACAAAATACAATACAGAAGCTTAAAATGCTAATAATACATTGAAAAATGAAAAAAAAATCCTTTAATTATAATTTAAAAAATTTTCAAAAATGGTGGGTGATAGAAAGATTCTGAGTTCATATTCGTTTTCAGCATAAAAAAAAGATTAAAATCATGAATCGCATGTTAGGAAACAAAAATTATGTTTATCGGTGTTATTGTTATATTGTTTTTGTCTTTTCTATGCCAACTGTAGTGATCATCTGGTCATTTTTATGTGTGTATCATTCTTCATCAGTTTCAGAAAATTTTTATTTATTTAATTTTTAAAACGAATTTTACTTTTTGTTTTTCATTACTATTTGATGGATTGTATTTGTAACTTTTTTTACTGTAATCATATTAGTTTTTAAAAATAAATGTAATATTGTTCTAAGCTAGAAAATGTGATATGGAATTAGAAATATTATTAAAAAATAATAATAAAATGAAAGCAGGATTATCAAAAACAGAAAAATAGAATAGCTATCAATTTGTGAGAACTGATCACCAAAAATATTGGCAGTTGAATGGTGTATATTATAATGATTCTTTGTATATTTTGTTGAATAAATAAGTCAGGCCAGAAAAAAAAAATACAACTAAAAAATCTGAAGTATGAGAAAGAAAAGGGTAAGGAGTTTTTATTGAAATAAAACAGTTTAATAATTAATTATTAAATTTAGTTATTCTTGCTGTCATTAATGTGAAAAAAATTTAGCCAACTTTTAATAAAAAACAGAATAATAGCAATCCAATTAATTTTCAAACTGCTATTAAAAAATTTGTTCTTTAGCTTTATTAATTAGTGCTTTCCATTTCTTTAGTAATCATATATAATTTCAATTTTTTTTCTAAATTTTGAAGATCATTCTGTATCTCATTCAAGAACTTTATTTGATAGTTACATCACTTAATACTTTAATGAAGTCATGGTAAATTAGGTATAAATTTGTCATTTGTGATTTTACTATTACAAACGATTCGATGTAAAATGGTTTAGTATCTAATTATAATAAAAACAGTTTAGTTATTCCCATCATTTTCTTGAGTTCTCATATTCTGATTTAACATATTTTGGAATAGTGCATGTTAGATATTACTGGTACTGAATCAGGTAGTGCTTTAGTCTTTTGTGTAGAATTTTAGCTCTCTCAGCATATGTTAATGAAAGATACAGTTTTTATTAATTTACATTTTATTGTAAACCATTACATAAAGTTAAATAGTGAAGGAAATTAGCAGTATAGAGCTTACTTAATTTAGTTTATGGCCTTTATCAATGTGATCAAATTTTATTTTATTACTTTCTTTTGTTTGTGTATAGACTAATAGTCGCTATAGAAGTACATATACTTCAGAGTTGTAAATAGGTTCCGTAATTGTTTCTAAATTAAATATAATTATCAATTATTGGAAAGTATCCCTTCATAAATTTTGCATCTATATGAATTCTTAAAATCCGTTCATGAACACTGATATGAGGAGTACTGGAAGTTTCTTGCCCTGCTGTTTATTACAAAGTTGAACAGTTATCATGAGATTATGTAAATTTATATAAATAAATGGTCATTAATTTCATGCAGTTGTCAACCAGTTACCTGTAGTGTAAAATACAAATTACCTGTAGTATAAAGAACAGGGTAATCTATTGTAAGAGACAGAAAGCAGTGCTCTGAGCACTTTGAAGGAATATGTTTATTTGGTATGAATGGCAGAACACATACATTGTTAATAAAAACATCTGGTTTCATAAAGAATTATACATAAAGTTATAAATGTATTATAATATTTTTTTTTATAATTAGGAAGGATAATAGTGTTTACTCACTTTTATTTACAAAAAAATAAATGCATTTACATTTATGTAATATGTGACCTGAATGCATTTAATATACAGATTTGAATCATACTGATATTTTCTTAATTAGAATAACTTTGAAATCTCATTAATATTGTTTGTGTTGGGAGAATTGCTACCTTAATTTCAGTTTCTAGCTTTGGAACTTGCTCTTATGCAGTAGGAGTGTTTTTCACTTTTGGAAAAATAAAAATTGGTAAATTTTCACTAATAGTTAATGATTATATATATATATATATATATATATATATATATATGTTGTATTTATTTTGTCAAGGAAACCAGTATTATTTAATTCTTTCAACAACTATGAATTTTTGCAACATACTTTATTATACTTCTTACATATATATATATATATATATATATATATATATATTGTATTTATTTTGTCAAGGAAACCAGTATTATTTAATTCCTTCAACAACTATGAATTTTTGCAACATACTTTATTATACTTCTTACATATATATATATATATATATATACATGCAAATGTTTTTTTATGGCAGGTTTTTTTGTAATTCAAGTAGCATATGAATTTTACTGGTTTTAAAATAAACAGGTTTAAATTGACAGAAACTTAAGCAGTTAATTTTCTAAAAATAACGTTAATTTTTTTTTTGTTTTTCAATATTTTTTTTAATGTATGATTTTCATTGATTAACATTTTTTTAATTTTTTTAATTTGCTAGTTTTTGTTTTATTTTTAGATTAGAAATTAATTTTTTTCGATAGGAAGAAAACAGTGCTAATCTTTCTGATGAAATGTCAGGTACAAATACAGAATCAGTTTTTAAATTGTTAGCTGCTCTTTTTTCAAATGAAGAGGTATGGTTATCATACATGATAATGTTATATTATGTGTTTGAAATTAATGTAATCGGATCATAAAACAGATTAACATATTTCATTTAGATTAGCTCAATTTTTTATGGCATGTGTTTCTGTTACCAGATGTTTCTGCTTAAAATCTATACATCTATTTCTTCAGAGTATGCTATTTAATTTATCTTCCTTTCTGTGTTATAAGTATATTAGTTTTAAGTATAAATATTAAACATCATTTAAGAAATTTCATATTTAATTTGTGTTTTTATTAAAACATATGAAGGAATAATCTTATTCAGTCATTCTTGTTGCTCTTTTTTCTTCCAATAAAAACTGTTTTAATTGCATTTGTTTTTTCAGTTATATAGCTTTATTCAGAAAATCATTGGTGAGTAGATAGAAATATTTGTAGGGTTGTAATTTCAAACGTTGGCTATTCCAATTTTATAAATGCACTACAAGTTAAAATTATTACATAATATTCTAGATTACAATTTTAAAAAAAATGAAATAATTATTAGAAAGATATATATATATATAGCTTTATAATAACTATAAAAGGTGTTGGAGGAGGAAAATAAATCTATAGTTTTAGACAGTTATTTTGAGATTAGAATTCAATATAACAAAGACATGTAGCTTTATGAAAATTAAACAAAAACGAAGCAGTAGGTAGTAAATCTATCATTAGCAACATTATTATGTGATTTGGGTAGATCAGGATTGAATAGACCACAATTAGTATGGTATGAATGAACTATACAGATTAGAATAACCCATGAAACTAATAATTTGAAGAAAATAATCATATGTGAATCCAATTTTTAGGAGCAGTACTAACATGACACTGTTGAAAATTACAGACATTTATAAATTACATTTATTATTTCTAAAATGTTTATGAAATTATTCAGTATAATAAAAGAACAGTATGAATTCAATAGCTTGATTTTATAACGAAAGCTGTATTTTTAATTGATGACTTTGTCCATTGTGATTTTTTAATATTATATCTATAGCTATTAAAATCTGAACCAAACTCAAATATTATGTACAAATATAAAAATTGTTATTTTGGAAAAATTCTCAGTTTTAGTTTAACTTTTATTTAAATTTTTAACCTAAATTCTAATCTTATACCATTAAAAAAAAATCCAAAATCTTTATATTGTAGTTACCTTACAGATATATATTTCATATGTAAAATTAATAATTTACAACTTCAAAATCAAACTAAAATATTATGATATACAAAAATAAAGATTATATCAGTTGAGTAGAAGAAAGCAGTAAATGTAATTTAAGGCCTTTTGAGCTCAAAAATAGCCTACATGTAAAAATAAAAAAGGAATTTTTTAATCAGCCTATAGAACTACTTAAAATATTTTGTATGAAGATCAACGCAATATTACACAAATATCCCGCAATAATTTGTTTACTAAATGCTTTACAAAATCACAGTTCAACTACAATTACTAAATTCGGTAACCAAAAAGGTCATGTTTTTACATTTAAGGTATATCGTATCTTTTTATTAATAATTCCTTATAGAAAATTTTAAATATTTTAACATCACCAGTGTTCAAACTATCAATCTGCTTCTCAATTTCATTTATTAGTCTCTCAATAAATAAACTTGAAAAAACTTAAATACTCATTCAATGACAGAACTTGCCATAAGTAAACAGGTGCTCGTGTCTCCACTTGATGCAAATTCGTAATCTTTTTGTAATTTACAAATATATTTATACATGATGGATGGCTGGCTGTTCATTAAGTAAAATATTAAAAGCCAAAACAGCAACATAATAATTAACAATGTTTTGCACTTTTTACAAAACAGAAGTTTGTACACCTCTTACATCAGTATAAGCAACTACACCATAATCAAAGAGAGGAAATAAAAGGGAATTTACAAATTTCTTCTTTAATTGGACATTTGGACATGTTAAACTTTATGTCTGATATATTCCCTGATGTACCTTCTCACTGATGTGAGTAATTTGAGTATACCAGGCTAGGTCTTCATCTATGTGCAAAACCAAATTTGTAATCACTCATACTGTTTCTAAGGTTATGTTAGATACATTTTAATAGTGTTACATATTTCGTTTTAAATTTTTATTTTTTTGTTATTCGAGAAGAAGCCTTTTTTTACACACCCTTCTTGGAGTTTGTTAAATTTATTTTATTTTTATTTTTGTTTTATTTATATATAGCTGTTCTTTTGTAAATATTATTTATTTTTAAATTTTATCTGTGATAGTAGTTTTAATTAATTTTTCAGTATTTTACTGTGATAGTAGTTGAATGTTTTTGTGTTTAATATTATTTTATTTTTAAATTTGTAGCTTAAGTTTTTTTTTGTTTTTAGATTCTATATTTTGTTTTTGTATTTTATCTTTGTTCTCTAGGTGATGATAACATATAAATGTTTTTTGTAAAAAAAAAAAAATTACCACAATTTTTGCAAGTTATTACTACTGAAAAAATTATTTAGAAATTTACCTTTGCTATATCTCAACATATACGCTTATTTCTCAGTTGTTGATATTTTTCCCAGTTCTCAGCTGATTTAACCCTTTTGAGTAGTTAGACTGTACAATCATGAGTATATATCATAATTATGTCTAATATCATTGTTAATGTGCTGTTTTTCTTGATATTTTGATCTTTTTGAATGGAAGATACGTATTATATAATTCGGTAACATATTTAATGAATATATCAATTTTCCCATCAGGACTAGGAGTTTTGTATATATTACCCCACATAATCTTTGCAGCATCTTCCATAAATAAGATTATAATTAAAATTTTTGTAATCGTGATTTTCTAAAACATTAAATTTCTTCTGATCATTTTAAATTTTAACAGTACAAAATATTGAAACGTGATAAGACACCCAGGTGCCTCAATCGTACCATAACATGACAACGTATTTATATTATTTGTAACTATTAAATCAATAGATGTAGCAGATATTGAAGTAAAATGAGTTGGACCAGGAGGAACCAATGAAAAATCAGTCTAGACAGCTCAGCTCTGGAAGAACTCTCACAAGACCCAGTCACGTCTATATTAAAATCACCCATAATTAATATATTTTCATAATTTACTGTTAAATTATTTAAAAATTCAAAGATTACACTGATAAAGCCAATTTTTGTTGACCTATAAAATGCACAAAGAAGCAGTTTTTTATACATTACATTAATCTCTAAACAAATGCAAGTTTTTTGTCGTAGTTGGAAGGAAAAATATTTTCTACCATTGCCTTATGCCTATGAAGAATATACAGTCCAACACAATCTCCTTTCCCAACTTATTTCTAAATAGGGTGTAATTATTCAAACATTGCCTGAATGATGGAGTCGCCTTCACGTTTAAGAGGGATGCATTGGGATTCTTTGTGTATTTAATGTTTGTGATCTCGGACTTGGCCACGCGCATCGCCGGCTGGCAGGTATGGGAGGGTCACAGTGATTACTGTAACCACTGGTTGGTGGTCACAATAATCACTGAGGAATGATGCAGTGGAGGTGGCCCACCTACATTTATGGGCTGGAGCACCAGGGCCTGGATCCTGTTGCTTTTGCAGAAGAACTTGACTTCAGTGGAATACAGGAAGTATACACGGCAGAAGAGAAAGTTTCTCGACTTGTGAGCTCACTCGAGGCGGCGTTCTCTGTGTTACCGCAAAGATATTTCTGGAAGGGTCACCTGCTGGTTTATTGGTGGATTGCTGAGATATCCAGAAAGAGATAGATGTGTCACAGGGTGAGGTTGACGAGGGCGTCTCCCAGCCCTCAGAAATATATGACTGAATATCGGAATTGCAATAAGGGCCTCGTCAGACGTATTTGAGATGCGAAGAAAACGTCCTGTAGGGAATTGATTGCAGAAATAGAAACTGACCCATGGGAAGGCCATTTACTCTACTGGTAAGAAGATTCTTAAGGCCCAGAGTTACGTGGTCACGCAGGATGTTCGGGAGGTCCGGAAAATAATAGAAGAGTCTTTTCCTGACGGTAAGGGATCAATGACTCAAGACGGGGGCGACGAGAGCAACCCCGTAATGTCAGGTATTTGTACCTGACATTTCATCAGAAAGATTAGCACTGTTTTCTTCCTATCGAAAAAAATTAATTTCTAATCTAAAAATAAAACAAAAACTAGCAAATTAAAAAAATTAAAAAAATGTTAATCAATGAAAATCATACATTAAAAAAAATATTGAAAAACAAAAAAAAAATTAACGTTATTTTTAGAAAATTAACTGCTTAAGTTTCTGTCAATTTAAACCTGTTTATTTTAAAACCAGTAAAATTCATATGCTACTTGAATTACAAAAAAACCTGCCATAAAAAAACATTTGCATGTATATATATATATATATATATATGTAAGAAGTATAATAAAGTATGTTGCAAAAATTCATAGTTGTTGAAGGAATTAAATAATACTGGTTTCCTTGACAAAATAAATACAATATATATATATATATATATATATATATATATATGTAAGAAGTATAATAAAGTATGTTGCAAAAATTCATAGTTGTTGAAAGAATTAAATAATACTGGTTTCCTTGACAAAATAAATACAACATATATATATATATATATATATATATATATATATAATCATTAACTATTAGTGAAAATTTACCAATTTTTATTTTTCCAAAAGTGAAAAACACTCCTACTGCATAAGAGCAAGTTCCAAAGCTAGAAACTGAAATTAAGGTAGCAATTCTCCCAACACAAACAATATTAATGAGATTTCAAAGTTATTCTAATTAAGAAAATATCAGTATGATTCAAATCTGTATATTAAATGCATTCAGGTCACATATTACATAAATGTAAATGCATTTATTTTTTTGTAAATATGTGACCTGAATGCATTTAATATACAGATTTGAATCATACTGATATTTTCTTAATTAGAATAACTTTGAAATCTCATTAATATTGTTTGTGTTGGGAGAATTGCTACCTTAATTTCAGTTTCTAGCTTTGGAACTTGCTCTTATGCAGTAGGAGTGTTTTTCACTTTTGGAAAAATAAAAATTGGTAAATTTTCACTAATAGTTAATGATTATATATATATATATATATATATATATATATATATGTTGTATTTATTTTGTCAAGGAAACCAGTATTATTTAATTCTTTCAACAACTATGAATTTTTGCAACATACTTTATTATACTTCTTACATATATATATATATATATATATATATATATATATTGTATTTATTTTGTCAAGGAAACCAGTATTATTTAATTCCTTCAACAACTATGAATTTTTGCAACATACTTTATTATACTTCTTACATATATATATATATATATATATACATGCAAATGTTTTTTTATGGCAGGTTTTTTTGTAATTCAAGTAGCATATGAATTTTACTGGTTTTAAAATAAACAGGTTTAAATTGACAGAAACTTAAGCAGTTAATTTTCTAAAAATAACGTTAATTTTTTTTTTGTTTTTCAATATTTTTTTTAATGTATGATTTTCATTGATTAACATTTTTTTAATTTTTTTAATTTGCTAGTTTTTGTTTTATTTTTAGATTAGAAATTAATTTTTTTCGATAGGAAGAAAACAGTGCTAATCTTTCTGATGAAATGTCAGGTACAAATACAGAATCAGTTTTTAAATTGTTAGCTGCTCTTTTTTCAAATGAAGAGGTATGGTTATCATACATGATAATGTTATATTATGTGTTTGAAATTAATGTAATCGGATCATAAAACAGATTAACATATTTCATTTAGATTAGCTCAATTTTTTATGGCATGTGTTTCTGTTACCAGATGTTTCTGCTTAAAATCTATACATCTATTTCTTCAGAGTATGCTATTTAATTTATCTTCCTTTCTGTGTTATAAGTATATTAGTTTTAAGTATAAATATTAAACATCATTTAAGAAATTTCATATTTAATTTGTGTTTTTATTAAAACATATGAAGGAATAATCTTATTCAGTCATTCTTGTTGCTCTTTTTTCTTCCAATAAAAACTGTTTTAATTGCATTTGTTTTTTCAGTTATATAGCTTTATTCAGAAAATCATTGGTGAGTAGATAGAAATATTTGTAGGGTTGTAATTTCAAACGTTGGCTATTCCAATTTTATAAATGCACTACAAGTTAAAATTATTACATAATATTCTAGATTACAATTTTAAAAAAAATGAAATAATTATTAGAAAGATATATATATATATAGCTTTATAATAACTATAAAAGGTGTTGGAGGAGGAAAATAAATCTATAGTTTTAGACAGTTATTTTGAGATTAGAATTCAATATAACAAAGACATGTAGCTTTATGAAAATTAAACAAAAACGAAGCAGTAGGTAGTAAATCTATCATTAGCAACATTATTATGTGATTTGGGTAGATCAGGATTGAATAGACCACAATTAGTATGGTATGAATGAACTATACAGATTAGAATAACCCATGAAACTAATAATTTGAAGAAAATAATCATATGTGAATCCAATTTTTAGGAGCAGTACTAACATGACACTGTTGAAAATTACAGACATTTATAAATTACATTTATTATTTCTAAAATGTTTATGAAATTATTCAGTATAATAAAAGAACAGTATGAATTCAATAGCTTGATTTTATAACGAAAGCTGTATTTTTAATTGATGACTTTGTCCATTGTGATTTTTTAATATTATATCTATAGCTATTAAAATCTGAACCAAACTCAAATATTATGTACAAATATAAAAATTGTTATTTTGGAAAAATTCTCAGTTTTAGTTTAACTTTTATTTAAATTTTTAACCTAAATTCTAATCTTATACCATTAAAAAAAAATCCAAAATCTTTATATTGTAGTTACCTTACAGATATATATTTCATATGTAAAATTAATAATTTACAACTTCAAAATCAAACTAAAATATTATGATATACAAAAATAAAGATTATATCAGTTGAGTAGAAGAAAGCAGTAAATGTAATTTAAGGCCTTTTGAGCTCAAAAATAGCCTACATGTAAAAATAAAAAAGGAATTTTTTAATCAGCCTATAGAACTACTTAAAATATTTTGTATGAAGATCAACGCAATATTACACAAATATCCCGCAATAATTTGTTTACTAAATGCTTTACAAAATCACAGTTCAACTACAATTACTAAATTCGGTAACCAAAAAGGTCATGTTTTTACATTTAAGGTATATCGTATCTTTTTATTAATAATTCCTTATAGAAAATTTTAAATATTTTAACATCACCAGTGTTCAAACTATCAATCTGCTTCTCAATTTCATTTATTAGTCTCTCAATAAATAAACTTGAAAAAACTTAAATACTCATTCAATGACAGAACTTGCCATAAGTAAACAGGTGCTCGTGTCTCCACTTGATGCAAATTCGTAATCTTTTTGTAATTTACAAATATATTTATACATGATGGATGGCTGGCTGTTCATTAAGTAAAATATTAAAAGCCAAAACAGCAACATAATAATTAACAATGTTTTGCACTTTTTACAAAACAGAAGTTTGTACACCTCTTACATCAGTATAAGCAACTACACCATAATCAAAGAGAGGAAATAAAAGGGAATTTACAAATTTCTTCTTTAATTGGACATTTGGACATGTTAAACTTTATGTCTGATATATTCCCTGATGTACCTTCTCACTGATGTGAGTAATTTGAGTATACCAGGCTAGGTCTTCATCTATGTGCAAAACCAAATTTGTAATCACTCATACTGTTTCTAAGGTTATGTTAGATACATTTTAATAGTGTTACATATTTCGTTTTAAATTTTTATTTTTTTGTTATTCGAGAAGAAGCCTTTTTTTACACACCCTTCTTGGAGTTTGTTAAATTTATTTTATTTTTATTTTTGTTTTATTTATATATAGCTGTTCTTTTGTAAATATTATTTATTTTTAAATTTTATCTGTGATAGTAGTTTTAATTAATTTTTCAGTATTTTACTGTGATAGTAGTTGAATGTTTTTGTGTTTAATATTATTTTATTTTTAAATTTGTAGCTTAAGTTTTTTTTTGTTTTTAGATTCTATATTTTGTTTTTGTATTTTATCTTTGTTCTCTAGGTGATGATAACATATAAATGTTTTTTGTAAAAAAAAAAAAATTACCACAATTTTTGCAAGTTATTACTACTGAAAAAATTATTTAGAAATTTACCTTTGCTATATCTCAACATATACGCTTATTTCTCAGTTGTTGATATTTTTCCCAGTTCTCAGCTGATTTAACCCTTTTGAGTAGTTAGACTGTACAATCATGAGTATATATCATAATTATGTCTAATATCATTGTTAATGTGCTGTTTTTCTTGATATTTTGATCTTTTTGAATGGAAGATACGTATTATATAATTCGGTAACATATTTAATGAATATATCAATTTTCCCATCAGGACTAGGAGTTTTGTATATATTACCCCACATAATCTTTGCAGCATCTTCCATAAATAAGATTATAATTAAAATTTTTGTAATCGTGATTTTCTAAAACATTAAATTTCTTCTGATCATTTTAAATTTTAACAGTACAAAATATTGAAACGTGATAAGACACCCAGGTGCCTCAATCGTACCATAACATGACAACGTATTTATATTATTTGTAACTATTAAATCAATAGATGTAGCAGATATTGAAGTAAAATGAGTTGGACCAGGAGGAACCAATGAAAAATCAGTCTAGACAGCTCAGCTCTGGAAGAACTCTCACAAGACCCAGTCACGTCTATATTAAAATCACCCATAATTAATATATTTTCATAATTTACTGTTAAATTATTTAAAAATTCAAAGATTACACTGATAAAGCCAATTTTTGTTGACCTATAAAATGCACAAAGAAGCAGTTTTTTATACATTACATTAATCTCTAAACAAATGCAAGTTTTTTGTCGTAGTTGGAAGGAAAAATATTTTCTACCATTGCCTTATGCCTATGAAGAATATACAGTCCAACACAATCTCCTTTCCCAACTTATTTCTAAATAGGGTGTAATTATTCAAACATTGCCTGAATGATGGAGTCGCCTTCACGTTTAAGAGGGATGCATTGGGATTCTTTGTGTATTTAATGTTTGTGATCTCGGACTTGGCCACGCGCATCGCCGGCTGGCAGGTATGGGAGGGTCACAGTGATTACTGTAACCACTGGTTGGTGGTCACAATAATCACTGAGGAATGATGCAGTGGAGGTGGCCCACCTACATTTATGGGCTGGAGCACCAGGGCCTGGATCCTGTTGCTTTTGCAGAAGAACTTGACTTCAGTGGAATACAGGAAGTATACACGGCAGAAGAGAAAGTTTCTCGACTTGTGAGCTCACTCGAGGCGGCGTTCTCTGTGTTACCGCAAAGATATTTCTGGAAGGGTCACCTGCTGGTTTATTGGTGGATTGCTGAGATATCCAGAAAGAGATAGATGTGTCACAGGGTGAGGTTGACGAGGGCGTCTCCCAGCCCTCAGAAATATATGACTGAATATCGGAATTGCAATAAGGGCCTCGTCAGACGTATTTGAGATGCGAAGAAAACGTCCTGTAGGGAATTGATTGCAGAAATAGAAACTGACCCATGGGAAGGCCATTTACTCTACTGGTAAGAAGATTCTTAAGGCCCAGAGTTACGTGGTCACGCAGGATGTTCGGGAGGTCCGGAAAATAATAGAAGAGTCTTTTCCTGACGGTAAGGGATCAATGACTCAAGACGGGGGCGACGAGAGCAACCCACCTCTCTTCACTCAAGATGGTAGGCAACATCACGTATGCCTCTGGCTAAGGCCCCGGGCCCGGCTGGTTTCCAAATTTGGTTGTCAAGGTGGCAGTTTGGGCACAGCCAGAAGCCTTCTTGGAGATGTATAATGCGTGCCTTCGAGAGTACACCTTTTGCCAGCGGCTGTAACTTGTGCCAAAACTGGGAAGGGATCCAGCGCTCCCTTCCTCTTACTGGCTGCTGCTTATGACAGATGGAATGGTCAAGGTGTTGGAGTTCATACTCCAGCATAGAATATCTACGGCAGTGGAGGAGGGGGATGGCTCTCTGCGAGCTGGTTTGGCTTTTGCAGGGGAAGGTCCGCCCTTGACGCCGTGGCCGCTGTGCTCGAGGTAGTCAAAAGAATCATCAGTGGCAGTCAGAGGAGTATTTGCTCTTGTTAATCTAGGTGTGTGTGTGTGTTAATCTAGAAATGCAGTTAAACGCATTTCTCACATTGCCATAATGCAGGCACTGCAAGATCACAAGGTACCCACGTACTTACAGCACATCATCCGATCTTACCTTGTGGCATGCAGGATCGAGTGCAGGGTTCAGTCGGGATTGGTAGAACGGAGCCTGCACAGGGGTGTGCCCCAGAGGTTGGTCCTTGGGCTGACCCTTTGGAACTTGACGTAAGATGGGGTATTCTGGGTCCCCCTTCTGCAGGGAGTGACCATGGTAGGGTATGCGGATGACCTCACCCTGGTGGAAGAGGCTACCACTCGGCGAGACGCCACTGAGAAAATAAGTGAATCATATGTGGCAATAAATACATGGATGATGGGGGAGGGGTTGTCACTCACTCCAGACAAGACTGAGGTGGTTGCAATCTCCAGAGCAAGGAGGAGACTGAGACTAACGCTGGAGAATAGAAGGATCGATTCAAGGCCAGCAATAAAACATTTACGAATATGGATTGATTATAGAATGAAATTTGGTATTCATGCCATAGAAACTGTCAACAAATCAGAGAGTATGATGAGATTAATTGCTGCCCTCCTACCAAACACTGGAGGACTCATATCGCAGGAGGTTACTGGCCAGAGTCACATATTCCACCATGCTTTACCAGGCCGATGTGAGAAAATACACAAAATATAAAGCAAAGCTTGAGGCGGTACATAGAAAATGCTGTTGAGAATTATAGCAGCGTATCGGACAATCTCAATGGAGGCGGCCGAGGTCCTGGTGGGAGTTATGCCAATAGATCTAGTTACACAGCAAAGGAGGAGGCTCTGGAAACAGCGACCTTTGCCGCACGGGCACAAAAACCACCTATCATCGCAGATTGAAGAGGAGGTACACTTGAGGTCTGGCAGGTACACTGGAACCAGGGAACAAAGGGCTGCTAGGCCCATCCCCTTATTGGTGAAATTAGAAGTTGGTACAGGAGAACACATGCCTTGCTGGGATACAGTTTAACACAGTTCCTGGTGGGCATGGAGGTTACAGGTCATACCTTCCCAGATTTGGCTTAGATTATACAGATCTAAGCCCTGATTGTGATAAGCAGGAGTCTCCATACCACGTCCATTTTTCTGCCTACAGTTTTTAGGTGATCGTGAGGAGATGCTGGACGCTGCCTCCTGCCTCAGAATGGAAGGCATGTTCCATTCTGAGGATACGCAGGGTATCATGTTAAAGGGAGCCAGCGAATGAAGGGCAGTAGAAAATTTTGACAAGTTAGACAAGTTACACACCTGTGAAGAGTCCTGTCAGGGAATAAGACGTCAGATGACGCCTGCGACTGAGCACCTAGAGGCCCCCCCCCCCCCCCAAGCATGTGAGAGTCATCCTGGTGCTGTGAGGTTGCGGGCACTCCAAATACTGGTACCTGATGGTGTTAGTCTTCCCTTTCTGAGGCAGTGCTCTATAGAGCGGTTCCAGGAAGGTGGCAAAAAAAAAATTATTCAAACATAATGCAGCTAAGTGAATCCATAACATAAGATGGTCTCAGACACAGCAACTGCATCAGCTGTTTCATCACTAAATAAATTTAAAAATTCATTCCTGTAATTTATTAGTGATTCAGCATTTACATCCTGTACTCCTTTAAAGTCTTCAACAGAATTGACAAAGAAATTGTATATATTATTATCATAAATTTTTTTACAAGCAGAAAGAAAATTTACCTAATTCATGAGACACTTCAACCAGAAAATAAAACAGAAACTACTAAAATATTGATTCATTAAATTCCAACAATAAACATAGAAATAATAAAAACAAAATAAAGAAATACATAAATGAAAAATATAAAAAATAAATAAGTGCAGATACCAACATCGAGAATGCAACATTGATATTGCTAATAAATAAAAAAGGGAAATTAAATGACTTCAAATTATACAAAATAAAGAAATACATAAATAAAAAATATAAAAAATAAAACAAAAATAAAAAAAATAAATAAGTGCAGATATCAACATCGAGAATGCAACATTGATATTGCTAATAAATAAAAAAAGGGAAATTAAATGACTTCAAATTATAAAGCAGATAAAACTAAAAGATGAACAGAATCCAATTTAGTTCTTCAGAAACCATCCAAATCTCTACTTCAAATAATATTTATATTTTTATCATTGTCTCTCCTTCCAAAACTTTTTCCACTTCTAACCCACAAAAATTTAATACCTCCTTTGCTTGTGAAATTTTCTAGCATAAGCAAATGATTTTTTATTGTAATCTGAAAGTCTCTCTCATTTATATAAATGGAGATAGTTATATAAATGAGATCCATGAGATCTCTCATGGATCTCATTTTCATTACAGCCCAAGTTATAACCCATCAGCCATCCTTACCTCTAATGTGAGACAAAAGTTTCTCTGTAGCACAAACTTTATTTAACACTACATTTTGTGATTCAGTGACCAAAAAAGTAATTCATTGAACTTTCCATATCTTTGTGATTACTATAAATTTTCTTACTTAGTGATGTAATTTGCTTCTTTATATTTGACAACTTAATAATATTATTCTCAGAACCTACCATCCTTTCCTTCAGCATCACAGTCAGAATTACATCAATCATTATATTAATATACTGTCTTTGCTAACATTATCACATTAAATGTAGAATAAAAACTAGCAGACAAGACATGGGTTTTAAAAGACAGTCACTCAAGCAGTTTACAGTTTTTTATTGCACACCAGAAATTCCAAAAGCAACTGAGTCGATGGAACCATCATTATTTTTCTCAGTTGATTTTTCCTGCATCTTACACAGATGAAAGAAAAACAAATGTTTGTAATGTGCAAGAGAGAACAAATAAATTTTTGCCAATCGTAGATTTATTTTTAAATAATATATTACATTCTGGAAGAAATTAGTCCAAAAATTGAAAAATAAAAACGTTTTATTAATTTAAATGTTAAAACATTAAAAATAAATAAAACCTGCCATGAAATACCTTTATGAGTTTTCAGAAGTGTCGTAAAATATTCTAAAAAAATACCAAATTCAATAGAAAATACTAGAAACTAAAAACAAATATGTTGTAACGTGTAAAAGACATAAACAGCCATAACAGAACTAATTTTATTAATAAAAACCTAAAACAATAAATAAGAACCCAGCAATATAGCTGATCCCTACCATTTCATCCAAAAAAAAGTGATATATGCCTATCACATGGAATTGTATAATTTCTCACTGCAATAGCTTGAAATATATGATGATTGTTTGGAACATTCTCAGCCTGATAAAGAAGTGGCCTGACAAGAGATTTTAAAAAATTCTTCACTTTTTAATACCTTTAGTATAATGTGATTTATTCAACTCTGCAAAATAAACAGTTGTTTCAGTTTTGATTTATCAGTTAAAGTGGATCTTCATTGAGTGAACCATTTTCTTTAGGTTTGGGAAGAGGAAGTAATCGCTAGGAGCCAAATCTGGTGAATATGGTGCTTGTGGAAGCACTTTGAAGTGTAGTTCATAGTTTTACCACAACTACCTGAGACATATATCAAACTCATTAGTCTGATGAAAGAGCACATTTTTTTTGACATGTGGATGTTTAGCCTGAGTAGTACTCTTCAATCAGTCCAATAGTCCTGATGCCAGAGGGGAAGATCTCGCCATGTGACAATTCTGGTTGTCATGCCATCCCCTCTGCACCTAACCCTGATTGGCTTTACACCAGAGGTCATCTTCTGAATCCACAGACTGATTAACATCTCTCAGTTATAGCTTGGCCTTCGTCAGGATGCCACCGATGTAATCTCGCCATGTGACAATTCTGGTTGTCATGCCATCCCCTCTGCACCTAACCCTGATTGGCTTTACACCAGAGGTCATCTTCTGAATCCACAGACTGATTAACATCTCTCAGTTATAGCTTGGCCTTCGTCAGGATGCCACCGATGTAAATGCCACAAATGACATTTCCATTGGTGTAAGAATGTACTAGCAATAAAAAAAAAAAAACCAAAAACAAACTACTCAGATGAACAGAACTGAGTAGAAATGTTTAAATTTTGACCTGTAACCCTACCAACAAAATAAAACAAATAACAGAACAATAACAAAACTACAGAGCGCTTATCTTGGCAACAAGAGAACACTCAAGTGGTCCCTAACCACCTGGGTAACTTGAACTCCATCCTATATGCCCTCTGCAACTCACTGAAGAACCCAAATATTTCATGAAATTCTCTACAATTGACCATTTGGTGTGGCTTTTCCAGTTAACATTTAAATCTAAAATAGACCCAATATCCCTGAGATGCCTCACTACCCCTAATCTTCTTTCATCAAACCGATGACAAATATAAACATGAAAGGAATCATCTAATATGCCACACCACGGACACAGACCCCAATCAGCCAGGCTGAAATGAGCCAACCTATCCCTAACAGCACCATGGCCCAAAAATAAAGTTATATACTTTTAGTAGACATCCAAGAGGTACCCCACAGACTCCTCACATCAGGGAAAAGATTATACATGTAACACCCATCAGTCGTCTCATCCCACCTAGTCTGCCACAACTGAAATCCATCATTCTCAATCTCTAATTCTAGCAGAAGTTAGTTGACCCAACTCTTTGCTAAACAGTGTTGACGCTCAAGCACAAGAACATCAGTAGGCTTTACTTCAGCAATTACCAAGAACAGCTTCACATGAAATTGTATGGTAGCCATCTGTCTCCCTTAACAGCAAAAGGCGCTGGGCCCTCAACTAAATGTCCCAATAAGTTTTCAATTTTAGCCTCTGCCCAAACAGGTGTGGCATACAACATAATTGCATCATACACACCGTTATAGAGGATACTCATAGTCTTAAAATTGAGACCCCTTTTCTTTTTCCTGTTTGGCTTCTGGGAATTACCATTCAGGTATTACTTCAGAGGATGAATGGGGATGATATGTATGTGTGTAAATGAAGTGTAATCTTTCTTATACAGTCTCAGTTCCACCGTTCCTGAGATGTGTGGTTAATTGAAACCCAACCACCAAAGAACACTGGTATCCACGATCTAGTATTCAAATCCATGTAAAAATAACTGGCTTTACTAGGACTTGAATGCTGTAACTCTCGACTTCCAAATCAGCTGATTTGGGAAGACGCGTTAACCACTAGACCAACCAGGTGGGTGATAATGTTGAAGCTGTTCAGCAATTAATTGAGTTCTATTGTATGTCTGTTTTTGAGTAGTTATAATAACCTACAGAGTTGTAAAATATAGTATTTAAAATGTTTTTTGTATAAAGTAGATGGATGTAATCTTCATTATAGATTTTGTTATGAAAATGCTCCTCCAGCTATAGATCAAGAACAACTAGAAAAACTTTTGAGTAGAATCTTTACTTTGGTGTTTCAGTATTTATGTAAAATGATTCATTTTCATAATATTTACCTTCTACTTAATATTTAATAGTGTATTGACATTTCATTAAAGAAGTATATACCTACTGTTCAGTTAAACATAATTTATGTTTTGTGTGATTTTCATTTTTTAGAATTTATTTATTTATTATCTATGAATTACTTTCACATTATGTAGTTTATAGGCTTTTATTCTACTTGTTTACTTTTTCATATTTACACAGATTTTTGTAGTTTTTTCATTCTTTTATTAATGTAAATTAATTGGAAATTTAACATTGTTTGCGATTTAGTAGCTGTAACTTTTTTTTTTTTCACTATTCAATATTAAAAATTGAAACAGGCCTTTTTCAGTAGAAACTTATAATTCTTATTAAGAAATTATTAAAATTATACAATGTGTGACCCATTTTATGTAAATCTCATTCTCTTTGCTAGAATCACTAATTTTTCTTTAAAAAAATAGCATTGCAAAATTTTAATCGTAAGTATATCTGATATTTCGTGACCAGTTGTACTTATAATTTTTGTATGTTAGTAGTACTGTTTTCTTCACCATCTCTTTTTTTTACTGTATTATGCATGCTAGTTAATATAGTACATGATTTTATTATTGAATTGACTTAAGTTACGTTAACCAAGCTAAGTTTTTGCGTTATTTTCTTATAAGTTGTGACTAAATTATAAAACATTTATGTTTGCTTTTTTATAATTTAGAAAATAATTTATTAACTTTCTTATAGCTCACCAATATATAATACGAAAGGTAAAGTCGATAGATGGGTGGAATATATTGAAGAGTTATACAGAGGAAATGAATTAGAAAATGGTGTTATAGAGGAAGAAGAGGAAGTTGAGGAGGATGAAATGGGAGAAACAATACTGAGATCTGAATTTAAGAGAGCATTAAAAGATTTAAATGGCAGAAAGGCTCCTGGAACAGACGGAATACCTGTAGAATTACTGCGCAGTGCAGGTGAGGAAGCGATTGATAGATTATACAAACTGGTGTGTAATATTTATGAAAAAGGGGAATTCCGTCAGACTTCAAAAAAAGTGTTATAGTAATGATACCAAAGAAAGCAGGTGCAGATAAATGTGAAGAATACAGAACAATTAGTTTATGCATCAAAAATCTTAACTAGAATTCTATACAGAAGAATTGAGAGGAGAGTGGAGGAAGTGTTAGGAGAAGACCAATTTGGTTTCAGGAAAAGTATAGGGACAAGGGAAGCAATTTTAGGCCTCAGATTAATAGTAGAAGGAAGATTAAAGAAAAACCAACATACTTGGCGTTTATAGACCTAGAAAAGGCATTCGATAACGTAGACTGGAATAAAATGTTCAGCATTTAAAAAAAATTAGGGTTCAAATACAGAGATAGAAGAACAATTGCTAACATGTACAGGAACCAAACAGCAACAGTAACAATTGAAGAACATAAGAAAGAAGCCGTAATAAGAAAGGGAGTCCGACAAGGATGTTCCCTATCTCCGTTACTTTTTAATCTTTACATGGAACTAGCAGTTAATGATGTTAAAGAACAATTTAGATTCGGAGTAACAGTACAAGGTGAAAAGATAAAGATGCTACGATTTGCTGATGATATATTAATTCTAGCAGAGAGTAAAAAGGATTTAGAAGAAACAATGAACGGCATAGATGAAGTCCTACGCAAGAACTGTCGCATGAAAATAAACAAGAACAAAACAAAAGTAATGAAATGTAGTAGAAATAACAAAGATGGACCACTGAATGTGAAAATAGGAGGAGAAAAAATTACAGAGGTAGAAGAATTTTCTTATTTGGGAAATAGAATTACTAAAGATGGACGAAGCAGGAGCGATATAAAATGCCGAATAGCACAAGCGAAACGAGCCTTCAGTAAGAAGTGTATAATTTGTTTACATCAAAAATTAATTTAAATGTCCGGAAAAGATTTTTGAAAGTATATGTTTGGAGTGTCGCTTTATATGGAAGTGAAACTTGGACAATCGGAGTATCTGAGAAGAAAAGATTAGAAGCTTTTGAAATGTTGTGCTATAGGAGAATGTTAAAAATCAGATGG
Source organism: Lycorma delicatula (assembly GCF_047948215.1). Taxonomy (NCBI): domain Eukaryota; kingdom Metazoa; phylum Arthropoda; class Insecta; order Hemiptera; family Fulgoridae; genus Lycorma; species Lycorma delicatula. The sequence continues at coordinate 11,970,806 of NC_134467.1, read as the reverse complement.
GTGGATAAAGTGACAAATGAAGAGGTATTGCGGCAAATAGATGAAGAAAGAATCATTTGGAAAAATATAGTTAAAAGAAGACAGACTTATAGGCCACATACTAAGGCATCCTGGAATAGTCGCTTTAATATTGGAAGGACAGGTAGAAGGAAAAAATTGTGTAGGATATGTTTAGGGATGTAGGATGTAGAGGGTATATTGAATTGAAATGACTAGCACTAGATAGGGAATTTTGGAGAGCTGCATCAAACCAGTCAAATGACTGAAGACAAAAAAAAAATAAAATAGCTCCCCTACTTATTTTAGTTACCTTACATTTAACAGGTTGTTTATAAACTGTTACTGTTGCTTTCATATTTACTGTACGCAAATACATATGTATACTTAAAAAGTACAGGCCTGTCATATAGTAAGCTTGCAAACTATGTTTTTATAAGCTTATTTATATGTTTGTATAAGCTTATGAAAACACAGAATATATCATTGCCGTTTTGCAGAGTAGTAGGAGGGAGGTTCCTATTTTACATCCAAAATGGCGTATTTTACATCCAAAATGGCGGCTTCTATTTTAGAGTAAAGTCCATTAAAGATTTTTGAGTGGTTCAAGTAGCTTGTTTGTATGTTTATGTACACAATGGTGGCAGTAGCCAAGCGTTCTAGTCTTATAATCAAAGAGGTTAAGGATTCAATTTTGTGTGTTGTTTTGTTTTTAACATGTGTATTTTTCTTATTTATACAATAATGCAGACGGTTTTTTATGATACATTATAAGAACCTGGGAAAAAACTGTTAAAGTCCTGTATAATAAAAAAAAAAAAATCATTTACATTTGTATATGCATAAGAAAAAAAGTTTAAATAAAGCACAACACTGAGTCTTGAACCTGTAACCTCTTGATCATGAGACTAGAATGCTCATCATTCGGCTATTGTCACTGCTGTCATACAAATTAGCTACTTGAACTCTTTAAATGTAGTTTACTTTGAAAGCTTCCATTTTGGATTTAAAGCAGGAACCAGGCTGCAAAAAGGTATTAATAATCTTTATTGTAAGCTGACTGCATTGTTATATACAGAAGAGCTGATCCACAAGGGGGATGCAAGACAGTGCACTTATATACTTTGTGTAAGTGACAGTCAGGAAATAAATATGAATAAAAAATTATTTATTTGATTTTTTTTCATGTAGATTCATTGAAATGTTATTTAAATTGTGCCATATTTATTGATAATGTGTTTTCAGCAAGCTCTTGTTTTTCTGTGGCTGCTTGTATCAGTCAAAATGCATTTATCTACAACATTGCAGTCTGAAATAACAATACATTAATCTTGTCTGTTATAAAAATGGAAAATATTAAGAATTAATTGGTACAACATAAAACAAGCTAATCTAACACCATTTTTCTTAATTCATAAAACATAATAAAAAGAATATTTTGAATTTTTTCATTATTTAATTTGTGGTAGTATAATTCAAAATAAAAATGTGGAATACATCCACCAGCATGTATTTATTATTATTGCTTATTTATTTTTTCTGATCCCAATTTGTGATTATTAGAAGATTTGGTTGTTGTTAAGTTCAATTTTAAATTACGATATAGAAAAAACAGGAAGTGAAATGATAAAATGTTAAATTACACTGATAAATATACTAATTTTATATTTGTTATAAAATGTAAAATTATTTTGTTAGTATAATTTCTATATGCTATTTTAGAATTGTAAAATGCATTCACGCCTAGCAATTTTTGTTATTGAAACTAATAGTTTAGAAATGATTTATTAAGTGGATCGCTACTTAAACTATTAAAATTTATTTTTATTTTACAATTATATAGTTTAGCTTATTATAAGCTATTTAGCTGTTCAGTATTTAATGTAGGGAACAGTATGCTGCTGGTATCAAATTTTGCATGTTTAGTTTTTTTTTTGGTTTGGTTTTTTTGCATGTATAGTTTACTTTATACAAGAATGAATTAATGTTTAAAACTTTAATCATTTGTTTAATCACTTTTAATGTTTATAAAAAGAATTACACTTTATAATTGAATGTCACTTTGAGCCCTTTTCTCAAAGAATTCAACGAACAGCTCTCGTATTTAACCACTGCCCAAAAATGGATTAGATAGATTATGATACACTTCTCTCATTTGTTACCACACACACTCCAAATCTCACACAAGGTTGTTGGTCCATAGCAGTATTTATATTTCCAGGCTAGATCTGCAGTATTACATCCTATCCTTTTGTTTGTTCAAGTTTAATGATATCTATTGTGTGCGCTTTCTGTGCTTTTTTGTTAATTCTTTCTAGAAGAAATTTTTTTTGTTCTTTCTTCTAGATTTTTCTTCCTTCATTTTCTCTCCCTTTCTTCTTCTGGTAGATTCTCTATCCACTACAATATAAAGTGGTTTTTTGACAAGGTTAAGGATTTCAACAAGATTTAAGGATTAACAACCAGTTGCTTATGCAACCCAGTACTGAGAAAATTTAATAATGTTAAGGATTAAAAAAAGATCATATAGGTTTTTTAAAGATTTTTGAGATTTTACAAAATATTTTAAACACAGTTTTCCACTATTATTAATTACATCGCTTCGTTTAATTGTAACTTTCCTTTCTCCTTAATTATTTACAAGTTGCACGCACATTTCTTTGATATTTAATTAACCTTGTATTTTTGGTAAGAAGACTATTAATTTTTAAATAAAATAAAAATTTTATATTTTTTCAGTTCATGTGTTTTTCAGTCTAATTTTAAATCTGTTGATTAGTGGATTGACAATAAAGAATACAAACTATGAAATATTTATTTTGTTTAAATGCTCAAGAATCACAATTTATAGTAATCATAATTTTTTTTGTATCGAATAGTAAAAGAATCAGTAATTTTTTTTTGACTATAGTCCTAATCGTAATCGTAAACTTGTTTATTAAGTTACAAATTTAATTTTGTTTTAGACAAAAAAAATAATATATTTAAAACAAAATAAATTAATGAATAAAAATTTTAAAATTTAATTAATGTGTTTTATTTTTGACAAATCACCATTATAAAAACATAATTTTTGCTTTACAATACATATTAAGTTTTGTTCTTCAGTGAAGCCCTCTACATAATGTTACTCCTCTACATAATGTTACTAAAATTAGAGTGTAGTAAAATAACAGCAAGGTTTAGAAAAAACCAATATATAACCACAATTATATGTAGGTGTTAATTTAAACTATGATAAATTAAATATGTTAAACTATACTTACAGGTATTTTTTGTTAATGTTTTTCTCTTGGTACTGTTTCTCTTTTCAGATATTCTCCAAAGAATATATCAATCTACTATTAACGGGTTATTTCTTCTTTTTTTAGCACTATGTCATCTTATGAGGTATTTACAAGATATTGAACATAAATAAATAGTTACTCATTTATTTACAATTAATATTATCTATTTTAATAAGTAATTGGCTTTAATCCTTTCAATTTGTCTGATACACAAGTACATCGAAAACATAATGGTATTAGTTTTCAAAAGTATTGTTTTGAAAAACTTAATTTTTGTAGCATTTTAAAAAAAATTAAAGGAAAAAAATTGTTTATTCATTTACTAATGTTATGATTTTATTTATTGCTGAAATGAAGTGTGGAATTTTTTCCTTAATCTGTTGAAAGATATGCATAAATGTGATTATTCTTCATTTATGCTTTGCAGCATAGTCTGCGAAGTATAACATTTATATAAAATTTTTGAATAGTTAAATTGTAAACTTATAGCGCATGGATTGTTGTTATTTGTGTTAAAAAATTGTATTGTTTAATCTGAATCCTCCTTTTTATCAGTTTTTCTCATTATATTTATAACAACCAAAACAACAAAAATAAAAATGAAATTGCTTTTTTAATTTTTTTTAATAAGTTAATTATTAACTTACAAAATAATTTGAAGTCTTTTTTTGTATATTTGAATTGCTAAAAATAATGATACTAACAATTGATGAAATTTTAAGTATACATACCAACTAAGCAAAAAATTGACCATATTGTTTCTGTTGAATTTTGGCTATTTTGATTTCCAATAATTTGGCTATATTAATCAAAGTTTTATTTTAGTCACATAAAGTCGTTCATTGAAATGTTCTCTTTATAATTTAATTCTGATGCCTTACCAAGAGACTAAATTCTAAGCTTGTCATCATTATAAATATTTATTATGCTTATAATCTCTTTGAGTACCCTCAGAAAATCAATATGGTCTGTTATATCATTTCCATTGTTTAATACTTAAAAATATGATTTGTGTTGATTGGTGTTAAGCAAATTAAAAATGATAATTTATCCATGTACTTAGAGTTAGAATTGTACAATATTTATAAAAAAAAGATAACTTATCCTTGAACAAATTAATTAGACTAATTAGACAATACTGTTTTTCTGTAACTACTGAATATTTTGGTGTACAAGAAAAAGTTGTGCTTTTCTTCTCCATTTTTTTATAAATGGCCAATTTACTTAAAAGATCTTGTAATTAATCTGTTTACAATAAAAACAGTTAAATGATTTTGTTTTATAGAAACTATAATACTTAGGGTCCATTGTACATTTCTGGAGCATTTAATAATTTATTGTGGCCTTCTGCTATTTACCAAGTTATACAAATACAAAATTACTTCGGTCATCAGGAGTGTTGCTTCGCGGCACTCATGAGGTTGGCAAGATGCTCTCTCAGGGATGTCCCCAGGGCAGTGTGTTTGGTCCATTATTTTGGGTGATGGAGTTTGATTCTCTCCTGCAGCTGAGGTTGCCCGGCGGGTGTTGCATCAAGGCTTATGTTGATGATGGGCTCCTGCTGGAAAGGGAGGTTGAACTCCAGGTCTCTCCAGCCTGCCGGATGCTTGAGCTGTGGGGTCATCAATACAAGATGACGTGTAGCCCAGGAAAGACCACAAAGATGCTCCTCAAAGGCCGTTTGGCAGTGAGTTGGTATGTCCATATTTTGATGGCAGCCCAGCATATAAAGTATGTTCAGGTTCAAAAGTACTTTGGGGTGTTTTGTTGATGAGAAACCAGTTTAAGAAGCACCTTCAATACGTTGTGAAGATGGCCTGCAATGCCTTCTATGGTATTCAAGTGAGTTTGAGTTGTCAGTCCTGATTGGGGTCTTAACTTTAAGACCATGAGCACCTGTAAAAAGGTGTGTGCGAGGCTATTATGTTATATGTGGTGCCTGTTTGGGCGGATAGGCTAAAATATAAAAGTTATCAGGATATATTATTAAGGGCTCTACACCTAATATTGTTAATGGTAATGGGTGGTTACCGTACTATTTCATGGGAGGCAGTCTTGGTGATTCCAGGTGTGAAACTGATAGACTTGATTGCGTCTGAGAAGCAGCAACGGTATGTTGATAAGTCAATGGTATGTTGATAAGTCAACGGTGAGTTGACTTCTGATAAAGTTCGAGAAATTGGACAACATGGCAATCAATGCCTTGTGGCAGGCCAGATGGGATGAGACAGAAGGTGGGCATTATACGCATGTTGGGCATCTCTCTCCAAATGTTGTTGGTTTGCAGGACACCTCTTGGGTGCACCCTAATAAATATGTGACGCAATTTCTTTCTGGTCATGGTTCTTTCAGGGACAGACTGCAGAAATTTGGCCTGGTAGATTCTGGGATGTGTCTTCAGTGTGGACAATTGGATGACACCTACCATGTTCTTTATGAGTGCTCAAAGTACGAGTTAATGCATTACGGAGACCATCTGTCGGCTTGATCTTATTGTGTCGGCATTGGATCACTGTGTAAACTAGAGGAGCCAGGCTGAATGGGCAACAGTGTACTTAGCAAAGAAAAGAATTGCTGAGGGGATCTAGAGCTCTCCTTGGATTTCTGTTTTATTCTATTTTTGTGTATATTTTATTTTATAAATTACGTTTTTGTTGTTGTTTTTGTCCTTTGCTTTGTTTATTTTTCATGTTGTGTTGAACTCACTTTTAGCTTCTATGAGTAAGTAGTTCAATTCATTTGTCTAGTTAGGTATTTTCAGTCTTGCCTAAGACTCTGTGAGATGTGTTTTATTTTGAGTTTATTAAATAATAGTACTTCGATGGGAACGTCACTCGTGGCATTCGCGTTAGTGGCATCCTTGCTGAGATGGTCTGGAATATGTCACAAGCCAAGGTTTCAAAGATGACCTTTAGTAAAGTCCATAAGGACTAGGTACAGGGGGGTGGTAGAAGGTGTTTTTTTCAATGGGGGTCAGAATGTCCATAAAGTCTTTCCGTGATTACAAAAAAACTATTACAGTTACAGCTGTGTGGTTTATGACAAAAGAAAGAAAAAATTGTTGCACCTTTTGTCACTTGTGGAATGTCCAACCGATAATCAATTTCATGCCATGTGTTGGTCAATATTTCTTTGGTAACACTAGTAACAGCTTCAGTTATTCTATGACTCAATGTGTCCAGATCAGGTACAGGTGTTACATAGACTCTGTCCTTAACATAACATAACCCCAGAGGAAAAAGTGTAAGGGAGTTATATCTAGTGATCGTGGTGGCCAGGGAGTGGGACCATCACGCCCAATCCATCTGTCATGAAATAATTCATTCAGAAAATCTTGAATAGTAATCCTCAAAGTGGTGGTGTGCCATCCTGTTAACCACCCTAGGATGCAAGTTGAAGTATAGCAGTGTTGCAGCATATCCAGGTAAATGTTAGCTGTTATTGATTGTTCAATGAAAAAGAAGGGATCGATGATTCTGTTGTGCATCAAATCACGCCACACATTCACTTAAGGGAAATCTCTCATTTTTTCCCTGGTAAAGTACAAATTTTCTGAGCCCATATTCTCACATTATGCCTGTTTACTTTCCTTGAGGTTTGGAAAGTAGTCTCATATGTAAAATACACACACTGAAGGTACTCATTGTTGTTTATCAATCCATTTCAAAATATCAGTCGCAAAGGCAGCACAATGAGGACCGTAATCTGGCTGTAGATGTTGCAGTATGTGAACTTTATACCCGTGCAACCTTAGTTTCTTGTGTAAAATTTTGTGCACTGTTGGCTGGGGAATCCCTAGTTCACGAGATGCAGGGCGGGTAGATTTGGAAGGGCTATGTAGAAATGCTTGCTGCACAGCAAGCACCTTCTCTTCACCAGCAGATGGTCGCCCTGTTCGCAGAAGGTTAGCCACACTTCCATTCTCCTTAAACTTTACATACCACGCAACAATACTCTTGCTGTCAGGTGCTGGTCGTCCTTACTCCCATCTAAAATTTTTCTGCACAGTAATCTGTGATTTTGACTCTTGATAGAACAACACACATAGCTCCTTTCTCCAGGATTGACGCCATTTTATAAAAAATTGATCACAGTGCCCTCTACCTGCAACAAACCAATATAATAAAACTTGATAATTTTTTCTTTCTTTTGCCACAAACCACACAGCTATAACTGTAATGGTTTTTTTGTAATCATGGAAAGACTTTAAGGACACCCGTAAAGAACACCCGTCAATGTCTCTGTCATTGAAGTTTTAAATAACACCATTGAAAAATGGTAACAAAAACTCTAATTTTCTGCACCTCTGTTTAGAGTGTACATAAATTTGTACTCAAATGATGATTTTCACTGATGCTTTCTAAATTGTTATTTATTTTGTATTTCTTTTATTTATTCAGTATATCATTTATTTTATTTACGTTTATTTACATGTTTATTTTTGTTGCTTATTAACATGAAATTCAGTCACTTCTACCTTATTAATAATAAATATTTTTATTTATTTCATTCAGTCATTTTATAGGATCTCCTAAACTGGCAGAAGTTTGTCAGGGGTTTCCATACAGTAATAAATATAGAGTTAAAACAAAAATAAATAAAGCCATTGAAAAATAAAGCATAATACAAAACTCTTAACTTATGAATAATTAGCATAAACAAAACAAAACAAAAAAAATCTCCTTATCCTCATAAATAGTTTTCTCCTTCATGTTACTTTAAATTAATTAAATAGTTAGACAAAAATTAAGAATGCCATCCTTCAACTTCTTCATAGAAATGAAATTTAATGTGCCCATTGACAAATCTGAGAAAATATTTGGGACAAGATATGACAAAGTATGATTGCCATACATATTATGAAGCTGGTGTATAAAATATGTTTTGTTACGAGTTTCATACTTCATATTTTCTTTATTTAAAAAGTTTGTTGAGAAAAACTTGTCCATTATAATATTTTGATACAGCAGACCTCCTGGTGATAGAAGTCTGCTGATTCTATGAAAATCTTTGTTATTTGTTGTAATATGTCTATTGTTAGGTTTTTAGAATAATTTTAATTACTTGTTTTTGAATGGAAAGAATTACATTTAATAAATGACAATCCTCAGCATGTCGCCCAAAGAGTAATATCTTAAGATTGATTCAAATAATATACAATTTTTGAAACATAATTAAGGAAAAAACTGTAAATGATGCATTTTATATTGTACACTATGCAGTTAAGCAGAAATAACACTTATTTTTGCTCAACTGCTTAGACAATTTGCTTAAGCAATACTTATATTGTCGATTGCATAGACAGTTTGCTTAATTTGCTCAATTTGCTTAGACAAGTTAAAAATTCATCAATAATAATACCTAAATACTTATACTCTAATTTATTAGCTACTACAGGGCAATTACAGGAAGGTGAATAATTTTGCAAACAAATATATGTGTTTTTAAAAATGATTTTTCTTTAACTGCTGATTTTGGACAGTGGATGTGCACTGCATCTGTCTTTTTCCGTTAGTAATTAAGCCTTGATCATAAGCCTGGTGAACAGTGCATCAAGATCATTTTGCATATGAAAAAACGTGTTTGTAGGACACATTTGCTATCTATCATAAAGCATCATCACTGAACTGATAAAACCTAAAAAATTTATAAAACTTTTTCGACACTGATTACACTAATTAAATATAACAAAGATGGCACCTGAGGGATTGTGGAATTTTACGTGAACTTTTTGACCCGGTTTTGTACCAACTTTTACCCAGAAATTGCAGTTAGATTAATAGCTCTGAAACCAAGTTAGCATACATCCACTGACCACAATTTCTCTAACCTTCCTCAATAATAATGAATGAGAAAGGACATCAAATGCTGTAGAAACATTGATAAACAGAATTAAAACACGGTTTCCCTTATTCAGATTCCTGTTGGTATAGTTATATAAATCTGAAAAGAATTTAGTTACACCCAGGGCCTTTCAGAACCCAGACTGACTCCTTCCAAGAACCTATTTTCTTCACCATAATTATATAAACTTTTATGTATACACCTTTCAAAAATTGTATCCCGAACAGAAAGAATTGAAATCAGCCTATAGTTTGACTCATTACTGTCAAAACCTGATTTGTTTATTGGGCAAACTATAGTAGTTTTTATCAGGATAAATACCTTCCTTAACCGAAGCATTAATAAGATTACAGATTAAGGCACTTATCTCACTACTCGCAAACTTAGATCTGAAACTCTTAATAAATCAACCCCAGGACAATGCCATAATTATCTTATTCACTTCCTGGGCAGTCACAGAAGACATATAAAAACTAATATCAAGTGGAACCAAATCTGTTTGAGGTGATAACAAAACATTGCATCTTTGCTTTATAATGTTGACTTCTCTAATAAAACAATAAGCAAAACGATTAGCTACATCCTGAACTCGTAGGGGAAGACACTCTCCATGTGGCAGTTTTGGTCACCACACCACCCTCTCTGTACCAAGCCCTTAAGGGTTTTACCAGAGGTCATCTTCAGAACGTCGACAAAAGGCATCTCTCAGTCTTGTTCACGCCTCAGTCAGGATTCTATCAATGTGAATACCATATGTGATATTCCCATTGGTGTACTACTAGGAAATGAACTCTAAAACAAAACACATCAATGTCAGGTTTTTTACAAGACTGAGTGACATGAAGAACTAAAATTAATAATGCAACTAACTACCTACCTGATAGGTTAGAAGTTGAATTCAACACATGCAACCATAACATAACACAAAACAAGAAATAAAAATTAAACTAAATAAATAAAACGCTACAAAATGTAGCGTATAACATATAATGTATAACACAAGAACAACAAAACCAAAAAAAACATAGGAAACATCAAGTGGAACCCTAACCTCAGCAGTCTGTTCTCTTGACAGATACCCTATGAAATTTTCAACGATTACCCATTTGGTCCAGTTTTTCCAATTTGCATGGAGGTCTAATGCGGACCCGATAATTTTGAGGCGACAAATAGCCTCCTTGTGCATAAGTTCGTATTTTGCGAGTTCATAAATTACTTGGTAGTCCCTAGTCATTCCTAGTCATCTAGTTGTCCACAATCTGGACATACACCTGAATCCACCAGGCCAAATCACTGGAGTCTATCTCAAAAGGTGCCATGACCAGAAAGAAATTGCATCACATCCTTGTTAGGGTAAACTCAACGGGCGCCGCGCAAACCAACAACGTCTGGGAAGAGATCATGTGTATAACTGCCTCATCCCTTCTGTCCTGCCATAAAGCATTGTCATGCCATTCTATCTGAATTTTTCTGAGGTCAATTCACCTGACTTCATAGCAACATAATGCTGCTGCTTTTCTGACGCAATTAAATCTATTTGTTTCATGCCTGCAGTCACCAAGATTGCCTCCTGTGAAATAGTACAGTAACCTCTCGTTACGGTTATGTTAGGCGATGAGCTCTTTCAGTCCTTTAGATATGCTGATAGCTTTTAGTCAGTTCGTCATAATTTAACATATTTTTAATTACTTCATCAGTTTCCAAACCAATCTTTTTCCATGCACCTTATTGCCAAGTATTTTTAATGTTTCTCTTATCTAAAGATAATTTATCAAAAAAAAAATTATTCTTCTGCTGTTTAATTTTTTTTTATTCAATTCCGGAAATTGAATAGCAGTTTTTCAACACAAAGTTGCTTCTATCCTTTAAAAAATTTATCTCTTTAATTTGACCTATTAACTCCGACCTAATCCATTCCTTTTTCAATTTTTATGTATTAATACTAACAATAACAGATTTTTTACGAAAACTAAACTATTTGGATAAATATTTTGAAAGGTTTTTAAGAAACTGAGGAAAAATGCTCATTGCTTAAGACATTTTTTAATTGATTAAAATTTGTATTAGTAACCGCCTTTTAATTTCATGTATGTTATAAAAAGAATAGAAACCACAATCTCTTTCACTAGCATTGGAAACATTATTATTGTTAATGGTATTACGAGTATTATTAACAAATATGGATACACCGATTAAATAATGATTGGACAATTTTGTTGACACAACAAAAGGAATGTAAGAAAAAGAATTACTCCTAATATACACATGATCAATAATTGACTTTTTTAGATCTTCTCTCATAATCACTTCCCTAGTAAATACATTTATGCTGTGCTCTAATCCAAAGGAAGATAGGCTTTTATAATTATTTACTACAGAGGAATCGTTTTTCAAGTCAATATTGATATCACTGATATCAGAGTATCAATCCTTCTCAATCACAACTCTCCAAAGGGGTTTTCAGTTCTATTAAAAATGAGTTTTACTAAAATCTGGTGGCCGATATATTTAAAGAATTTTAAAAGACTTTTTGTAAAAGCTCACAGACCCCAAAATACCCTTAAAAAAATTAAAATTATCACTTTCAAGAACTAAATTATAACAATCTTTATAATGAATAATTATTCCACCTCTGGAGCAATGATTGCTCAGTTTACTTTTTAGTGTCCATCTATATTAAAAACATCAATTAATTTAGTATCTATGTCCACTTTACAAAGTATAGTCATGTCAAACAATAACAATAATAATAATATTAAGCTATACTACGAACTCTGGTGGTTTGTATAAAAGAGTATATAAAAAAGTAACTCATTAAAATAAATTATTCAGTAAAAGTTAAAACCAATAATGAAGTGTTAGTTACATAAGTATTTAAAAAAGATATTTCACTTATAAACATTATAAGTTGACAGGGTTTATTGCATTATGTACAAAAAACCATATGACAATCAGATTACTAATAAATAGCGTGACTTGTTTGTTTATCAAATGCTCAGTATTGTACATTTTGAAGCCTATGATTAACTCATTTTGTTAAATGAACAACAAGTCATTCAAGTCTGCTGAACGAACAATTCTTTAATAAACAATCACTTGTTTAATAAAAACAAATTATAAACAGAAAAAAAAATTAGTCATTAATGTTAATGTACTTCATTGAAGTAAACGTGTTTAAATTGAGAATATAATCTGATAATTTATAAAATATATAACAAGTCTAAAAAAGAAAAGTTAAAACATAGTAACCTACCATTAGATTTCTGTTTTAACACATAATGTGTGTTAAAAGAAAGAAGTCAAAAATATCCATGTAATATAATCCAACAAAAAAGAGACTATGTAGATCAGGCTATAAAAGCGTAAAAAATTCCAGACATTATTTCCTTCTCATTATTTCCATTAAACAAAGCACTGCCAATACTTTCATATTTTTCTAGCAAAAACAACAATAATAATATTAAATATAGTATAGTAATACTAAATATATAATAAAATTACACTATTTTATTATTTAATCATCCTTGCTTTCTATTTTCAAGGTCATAGACCTATCAGACTTTTTTACATAAATTTTGCCGCTGCAAACCCAGACATATTTATAATTGAAGTCTTTCTTTAGCTTTTTAACACTTGAAAGAAGTATTGAAATAACTTATTAAATTTTCAATCATCAGCAGTCTTTTGTTCTTCCATACTGTGAATTTCTAAATTAAAGCGCCTATTGTATTCATTAATTAATTTTAACATCCTTATCAGCACATTCCACGAGTAACTTGTTAAGTTTTGTATCATTATCACTTGATTTTTCAGTGTTACTGAAGCTTTAACCCCTCATGCAATTTAACTAATTCCCTAATTTCATTTAATTAAGTTCACTCATTGATTCCATTTGTAAATCAGTTTTTTTACTTAATTAATCAACGGCTGTTTAAGATCAAAGTTTAAATTTTTTTGTTGCCTGGTATTAGGGATGTGCAGGAGTGCCTACAAATTCAATGCCATACTATTATTTTAGTATTACACAAATATAATAATAAGTGTTCTGCCCAAAGGCAGGTTTTCACATGGCTGCCCTCCATTCTGCTTGATTCAGTGCTATCCATTTCATTTTATAGTAACTACCTTCCCTTTTTATATTGTCTATCATTTTCATTTGTTTCTGACCTCTTGCTTTTCTCTCCATTACAAATCCTTCCAATGCCATCACTAACATCACTAACAGTCATGTCTCAGCCTGTGTCCCAACGAACTGCATTTTCTTCTTTTTATTATTTCAATAATCGCCCTCTCTTTTACTACTCTAAGAAACACCTCCCCATTCCGAACTCTCTCCGTCCAGCTGATCTTTTCTATCCTCCTCCAAATCCACATTTCAAAGGCCTCCAATCTTCTTTCCTCTCTTTTTCTAATTTTGCATGTCTCTGCCCCATAAAGGGCCACACTCCACACAAAACATTTCACAAGTTTTTTCCTTAGTCGCATATTTAGTTTGCTACATAGCACTCTCCTCATTTTGCTGAATGCTTCCTTTGCTCTTGTAATTCGGACTTTAACTTCCTGATCACACTTCATATCTTCCTTAATGATGCACCCCAGGTACTTGAAAGGTGCCACTTGCTCAACTTTATTTCTCCCAATCCTAATCATTGCCATTTGGTTGATTTGTTAATTATCATGCTTTTTGTCTTCTTGTTATTTATCTTTATCCCATACTCCTCGAAGGTTTGATTTATTCTTCTCAACATTTCATTCATTATGTACTCACTCTCTGCCATGTCATCAGCGAACCTAATGCACTATATCCTCCTTCCTCCAATATTTACACCCTTATTACCAGTTACTCTTTTCAATTATCGCTTCTAGGTAACAGTTGAACAGAGTTTGTGACATACAACATCCCTGCCGCACCCCCCTCCCAAGTCTGCTTTCTTCCGATAACTCATTCCCAATCTTTATTTTTACCTTCTGTGACAAGTACAGATTTCTTATGAATCTTCTTTCCCTCCAAGTGACTCCTTTTTCCTTAAGATTCTCAGCAATTTATCCCATTCCATCCCGTCAAATGCCTTCTCCAGATCTATAAAGACCACATATAAATCTCTTTGCTTTTCAATATATCTTTCTCTGATCACACTTATTAACCCTATTGCATCCCTTGTTCCCTTCCCCCTTCTAAACCCAAACTGCTCTTCCCCAATTGATCTCTTTAGTCTTCCATTCAACACTCTTAGTAGTATCTTAGCTGATTGTGAAATAAGACTAATGGTCCTATATTCCTCACATTTCAGTGTATTATTCTTCTTTTCGATTGGGACCATAATAGTAGTCACAAAATCTTCCGGCCAATCACCACTCTCATGTATCAAATTACACAGGTTTGTGATATCCCTAATTCCCCTTTCCCCTAAACCTTTCCATAGCTCACTCGATACTTCATCGACTCCACATGCTTTCTTGTTCTTTATTTCCTTTAATACTTTTTCGACCTCTTCCTCCATAATGTAGCAATCTTTCTCCTCGCACACTTTTGATTCATCTTCAATTTCTAGGATTTTTGGTCTCTTATCTACTTCGTAAAGTCCTTCCACATATCTTTTCCATCTACCTAGAACCTCGTTCTTCCCATCAACCACCTCCCCATCTTCAGTCGCTACTTCCATTCTAGTTTTACTAAAATTTTGTAAACGCACTAGACAAAGATGGATCAGGATTTAATCATTTAAAAATAAGTTTTCCTAAACTGTGTAATGGTAAACTCAAGGAGGGTATTTTTGTCTGTTAGCAAATCAAGAAACTAAACATGTTGAGTACCACTTGATCTGACAAAATATTTTGAAACCTTGACTTAATTTTTTTAGTCGTAATAATAATTTGCGTAAAACAGAAGGTTTTACTAGAATTTTTATTCTAATATTACTTATAAAGCAATATATGTGTATGACGCCTCTTGATGCTATTGGTCTGTAGGGCCACACATACCATTTGGTGCCGACTGGATTTAATGGTTCTCGTAGTAATCAATGTTAATTTATGTGCAATATTATGAAAATTAGTATTGGTTTTAAAATATTACTTATCTAAGAAATTTTTAATCCCGTATTTATGTTTTTTATTCTTAATATCCTGTCCAAAAATGTGGCGCCCATGCCACAAAACCCTACTCGTCTATATATAATTATTTTTTAGGATAGTACAAATTAGCCACTTTTTCATTAAAAAATCAATTAAATGTTGTATCTTACAAATACGATTATCTGCTGCTTGTTCATTATAAAAATGAAGAGCTCTCATAATCACTGTAAATCTATTCCGGCCCATATAATTATGGAAAGCTGGTATATTAAACGATGGGTACATCAACAATCTTTTATTCTGTTCATTTTAATGTTCCTCATATGTAAAACAAGTACCAGAAACATGCAAAATTTGTGTTTTGTTACACAGGTTTCCATGATGAACAAGATTTAGGGTGATTAATTTTTGTTCTAAGAGTTCTGTATAATTATTCATTTCATTCACAGTCAAGTTAAAAACCTTATCATCAGCTAATAGTTGAAAATATTTATTTGGCTTACCTTCAATTGGAACAGGAATACGAAGACCAGGATTTTCAACAAATTCAATTTTTTTTTTTAATTCTAGTGGACCGGTACCCATACGATATTACTTATCGCTTTTTTATTTATTGAATGCCAAGTGGTTTACAGGTATATTTGTAACAATATCATTTTCAGTTATCTAAATACCACTATCATTGGTTTCAGTTTCTCTGTGTATAGTTTCTAATTTGAGTGTCAGTAAGATTTTCATCTTCACTCAAATCGCTTTCACTACCCGATTTGACATCACTGTTGTCTAAATATTCATATTCAGAGTTACTTTTGGCACTAAATTCACTGTTCCTACACTCATTTCCCAAAATATGTTTTTGTTCTTCCATGGATAATTTCTTTTTAACATTAAATCGTTGTTTCTTTGACCAAGACAGACCCGGGATTTCACCATCAGCCAATACAAAAATAATGGAAAAACCTTGGGACCACAAACAATTTTATAACACTTAAGTATTCAATTAACATGCCACATAAAGGTTAACAACAGAACTGAAAGGCTAGCTTAAGTAAAATTTATTCCATGATTAAAATGGTTCTTGATATACCTGCCTAATGGCTCCAATTGACAGTTGTGACACTCAACATGTTAAGGACTCAACTTTTGACGATAAACTTAGCGAATGTGAACTAGCTGCATGGAAGTCCTTCAAAGATGTTGGTGGTGGTTGTATAGGCAACAGAAATGAACACCTTTTTTTTTTGTTAATAAGCTATTAGAAAACTACAAACATTTAGGATATAGACAGTCATTAAAAATTCATTTCTTACACTCCCACTTGGAGTTTTTTCCTGAATTTTTGAATTTTTTTGATGTTTCATTAACAATGTAAGTTGATTCTTGAAGTCTTGTTGGTAAGCGAACTTCTGCTATATTTTATGTTTGAGTGAATTATTGTGTGTACGCATTCATTGATTTCAGATGATATGTTAGTTATTATCTTTTTTATATTGTTTGTTTTAGCCCTGTTATTAGTTCATTAGTTCCAGCAGCAATACCGAACATTCCATTTCACATACAATTTATCAAAGGTACAGATGATGAGAAGGTTGATTTAATTAACTATAAGTTTATATCACATGATATATTCTGTGTTGCTTGCTGTTCATTAGTGGGTGCATGGTATCTTAGTGAAAAGGTAATGTGGTTTCTTCTGGTTATTACCGTAAGCAGTTATTTTAAATTTGTTCTTCTTTTTAGATTAATAATAGTAATAATTTTGTGTCTGCCTTATTAAGCTTATGTTTACATAGTTTTTTGCTATTTTATTTCCTCTTCTACAGATTCCTTTTGCCATTCCTTCCCTTGTCTCTTCCCAAATGTTTTCTTATGTAATTAATTTTTTCCTGTTCATTATCTAATATCTTAAAAATTTTTAATTATTCCAGACTCTTTAACTTGTAGTTTAAGAGCAAGCACCGAATAATGAAATTATATATTCCTAAATGAAATATGTAATACAATAATCAATTTGTTATTAAAATATAATATTATAATATAATGTAAGCTAATATAATATTATATAAAATATATTATTTATGTATATATATGTGTAACTTATACTCTTTTGGTAGTAGTGTTATGATTTTATGCATAGAGTATACAAAAAAGAATATCAGGGGTTTAAAGCTGCCATAATATCTCTTAATCTTGACTTACCATAATGAATTGCATATGCCAAAATGAATGATAACTTACAGTCTTCCTTACAAGTTCGAGTACTCAATGTGAGCACCTTTCATCATACAGCACACAACCGTAAACTCATCCAAGAGTTATAATAACGAATGAAAACCCCAATTTTTTTTTTTATGTACACACATTATTTTATAACTATTATAATACTGTCTTGCTTGTTTAACTTTAGAATCTTAAGATCTAGCTTTTTTCTAAACAACCGGTAAAGGAATAAATGGTGTATTAATTTTTAAATTCCGTGTTTAATTAAACTCTGTGTACATAATAGTAATTTAACTATGTATTTGACATAATTTTTTTTAAATTGGTTTCATGAGCCATTCACTTATTTAATAATAAATAAATAAATATATTGACTGTTTATTTCTATTAATTGCTTTATATTAATATTTCTGTTTATTTATGTATATTATATCTATGTATTTATGTCTACTTTTTTAATAAAAAAATGTTAAAAACTTTAAGGGCCATTCTTTTGCCACCTCATTACTTTATTTCCATTTTGATTACACGCATAAGAAAAACCACTATGTGTATATTTAATCCATACCCACGATATTTTTTTTGTATTCTATCTTCACTATAATGGCTCTCGTAAGCTGGGTATTTGTCTTATGAGCTTTTATTACTTCAATAATATAGTTTGTGGTATTTTATTCGATTGTGCATGTTTGCCTTTCTTATCACATGACATCATACTGCTTTCAGAAACCTTTTTCAAAACTGTCTTCACCACCGGCATACTTATTCGTAGAGTACTTCAAAACAGACTGACAGAAATGTATTTTTTTATTTAAAAATGAGAATTTATACAGGGCGTTTCATAATGTTCTTACGAGTTACAAAAATTCAGTACAAAAAAAGTATTTCACTAACCTAAATGAAAGTTGTAGGAGGTGATGCAGGGACTCAAACTGTTTTTGTTAAAATCTATAAATGTTCGATATGTGCTCTTCTGGTGATACGGCACACATCAACAAAAGAAAGTCTAGCTCTTGCCAGTTCTAACATGTCATTTTCGATAGAGTTGATTGCATTGATTATGCAATCCTTTACCTCGGCGATATGGTGTGGCATCGGCGGGATAAACACCTTATCTTTCACGTAACCCCAAGAAAGAAATCACGTAGCGTGAGGTCTGGTGACCTTGGTGGCCACAGCATAATGTGTTTGTCTTCTTCAGACGTGCGTCCTATCCAGCGCTGAGGTAATGTTGTGTTAAGGTACTGTCAAGCCTCGTTATGAAAACGAGCAGGACAACCATCTTGCTGGAAAATGAAGTCGTTGAGTAGCTGAGGCATAAGCCATAATTGTAACATATCCAGGTATATCATGCTGGTTACTGTCGTTTCCATAAAAAAGAACGGCCCATACACTGCCTCACAAGAGGTCGCACAAAAAACGTTTACTTTCAGAGAATCCCGAATGTGTTCGGGATAAGCGTGTGGGTTTTCAGTTCTCCTAACTCGCATGTTATGACCCTTTACTTTTCCGCTAATATGGAAAGTAGCTTCATCGCTGAAAATTATCTTCTTTACAAAACCTTCATCTAACATCTTTTCCTGTAACTGGAAACAAAAATCGAGTTTCATCTCAGTCAGAAAGACGCTGGATTAATTGAAGACGGTACAATTTGCATAATAAACGTTTATGGAGTACTCTCCACAGTGTTGTTTTCGGAATTCCTAATTCTCTGCCTGCAGCTGCAGTCGATTTTGACAGGCTGCAAATGAAACTTGCATGCACACGTTCGACATTGACTTCTGAGGTTGATGGACGACCGGTTTGAGTTTCACTTGCACAAGCAACCGGTTTCACTGAATTGATTATACCATGCACGAATTGAATTGTCACTTGGTGGCTCCTTATGAAATTTCAACCGAAACACACATTGCATAGAAATTACTGACTTTGACAAGTGAAATTCTAACACACAAAACGACTTCTCGCTTCCCGTGGCAGCCATTTTCTCTACTGTCGACGCCTAGCGAGCAAATGGTTTACTAACTGCCAAGTGTATGTGGTAAAAACTATTTGAATTACTCTTTCGTACAGAACTTGTTTTATTCTTATGAGTGAAATAGTTTTTTGTTAATGAATTTTTGAAACTCTGAAGGACATTATGAAACGCCCTGTATACATTTGTCATTTTCCTTTGATCCTCTCTACTACAATTTTGCATTCCTCTTCTGGGTACTGGTCCTGATGAATAAATTTTTGATACAATGTACTGTCTTTTCATAACCCAAGACTTGTCTTAAAACCAAAATTTATCAAATATTTTTCCTGTCAACCTCACTTATCAACAAGAACGTTTCATTCTGCAATCCTGTTTACAGCCAGGGCCAGTAACACGACTTGCTCCTAGCTTTCCCGTTGAACATTACCTCACAAACATTACCTTTTCTGACATTTTAATCCAAAAAGTAGCATTTCTCTCTCTCTTTAGGTTCATGACCTACATGATGACTCATATCAGAATTGGAATATGGCACAAATTTTGTAACATTTTCAATCTTTTCATTAACTAGTGTTACATGAGACACCACAAGCTCTTCATGGCTTTCACATGGTAAACACTTTTAATTTTCAATAAAAGAGATATCAGAGCCTGGCAGTAGATTAAAGCTACTGCAAGGCAAATTATTGAGATCACCAATCGAATCATCCTCTGAAGTGAATGATTGTATTTCTTGAATACCTTTTAATTCATAGCCAATAATAACCTGCGACCCATTTTGTCATATGTGAAATACATTAGACTTCAGTGGTATTTGGATTACTATCAAACTGATAATTATTGTTAATAGCCTATTTTTGTTTCCAGAATCATTAAAGTAGTCGCTATTATCTGTCTTCAAAAATGCATACACCTTTTTCTCTTCATCACCTTCATCAGTAGAAGAATGTACTAAAGGGAAATGCAGCTGTTTTCCCAATTTTTTCCCCATTTTCCCTAGTCTTTGCAATAAAACGTAAACTAAAACTAATCAACTGCTGAAAGATTAATACATTATTTGATCTTGAAGCCCAATTAACCGACTGCATGATTCGAGCTGTTTTTTCTTGCATCAAGTAGTTCTTGAATTGATGAAGTTCAATTTTAAATTCATTAGAAGAGAACACTATCTCTCATTTAGAATTTACAGCTATGTATGAGGTGTTATTGTTTTTAATGGTATTTTTATCACTAATGCCTTGCATTAACTTAATATGATTATGAATTCTAACTAATTTTATTTATTCTTATTATTAGTTTTGTAAAAATTATTTATAATTAAAACCCCTGGTAGTAAGACATACAAATAAGAAAATGTAAGGTTACGGTTAAAAGAAAATTAAATCGATATGATATAAATATTCTGTGTCTACAAAAGTTCATGTTAAAACTACCACTAAATAATTAAAACTTAGGTGGATCAAATCTTTTAATAGCTTATAAAGCTTCTCATCAGCCTGAAGAGGTGTTAGGTTAGAATGTTTACTTTATTAACTTTTTAATAATTAAAGACTATAGTAATAACCTTACCTTTTGTCCAAAGCAGTTCAGATAAGAACTAAATTCATCATAATTCAACTAATTCATCATAATATACATAAACAGCTAGGTTAGACACTGCATTAATTCAAACATAAATGCAATAGTGGTAGACATAACACAACCTCTGTTTAGGACAAAAGTGATATCCCTAGTGGGAACTGGACTTAGGAAAGGAATATTATATATTGCTTTGAACCAAACAAACCTAACATATCATAGGATAGTTCTGTTTATCTTACTGAATGGACATAAGATATTTTTATGCTTTCTACTTTTAGTTAAGTACTTTTTAACACACAAAAAGTACTTTGCTTCCAAATAGGGCCAATGAACAATACTAATCATGAAAAATAGACCTACATATCCTCGTTCAGAGGTACAGATATATCAAATGATGAACAAACTTAAAACACATAATATTAAAAATGTTTTTAATTTTATAAATACATTTAAATGGAAAGTGACGTTTAACAATTATCTAACACCGTTTGCTGCAAATTTGATGACATTCTACCATAAATATACAATAATATTGAAGTGCTAACTTGTACAAGTGTTATTTTTTGACGATTTGTTTAACTTATATCGAAACATAAAACTTATATGTTTTCAAAACTAAAAAAAAAAATTATATAGACTGTTCTGTGTTTCTGATATGTTTATTATTGTTATTGATGTCATAATAGAATTATTATTGATTCTATAAAATGTAGAATCGTTATTTTGTACTTATTTTTTTTAAAAACTGGGCTGTGTGATGAAATTAAACCAGTGAAGTGGAGATTAATATTAATGTAAAAAATCCTTTCAGCACGCCGGAAGGCGGAGGTAGATATTTCATCAGTGCTAAGTAGGGAAAAGATTTCCAACTTAAAATTAAGAAAAATTTCAAATTTAGTCAACACGACAATGGTTGTAGTGAAAAAGTTTCAGATGTTTAGCATAAGACAAGCCCCATTTGCAATTCCTACAACGTTTTGGTCATCCCAAACCGTAAGAGTTGGTCATATCAAAAATTGTTTCAGACAAAGGTTTTAGGTAATGTTTAAAGAACGACCACTTTAAACATTCGATATTGTGCCTATTAAGGGGGGGGTATTCGAAACCCATTCTTTCCACCCCTTGAACCAATGGTTGATGATATCCAAAGACTTTACTTACATAAGTTTTAGCCTTACCCAAAGAATAGTAGGAACCTTCAACCAATTTGATATTTTAAAATTAGAGCGATATTTTTTTTTTTTTTTGAATAATCCTCACCATTTTTATCCTCATGGTCCGATTTTGGCAGTTAGTGAACTTGACTTTTTTTTTAGGGAACAATTTGAAAGTGATCGGTGCAAAATTACAACTTCAAAAGGTGTAATTGTCCAAAAGTACAACTACGGTTTGGAAACCAAAACATCAAGGAGGTTTCACATGCTCATGTATTAACTTATATATAAATTTATGAGATGTGATGTAAATTTTGTACCTCAATTCTCCTATCTCTTGTAAAAAAATATACTTTCATTTTGCAAAACCATACTTAACTTTTTTAATACTGCTGTTTTAAAACAACAAAAAAAACTTTTACTAATGCACCTAATGTGTTTTATATCTGTTTCAGGAAGCTTACAGACTGTGAAAAATGCTCAGAGTAATGCAGTAACAGTACAGGAAAATACTTTGTAAGAGATAAGCCAGAATAATGAGCAAATTACAGAGTATTTCTGAAATATTTTTTCCCTCTAGACAGCACTTTAATTATAGTAATTAATTATAGTAATATAAGTTTCATACACTTCATAATTTATCCATCAATTTTAATAATCATGAATTTTAGCAAAATCATAGCAAAGAACTTAATCGGTGATGTAATTTTTTTGTCTATAATGTTTGAAATAATTATTTTTGGAGTAAATGCAATAACTGTTATTTTTCTATATATAGTTAATATATATATATATATTCTAGTTAACTTTGAGAATTTAATGTAGAGAATTTAATTGTGGGAAAATTGATGTAAACAATGTTTATTGAAATTAAACACAAATTTTAGAAGTTAAAATTTAATTAGAAGTTTTTAATTTATAAAAAACGTTTAATTAGGTTTTTCATAAAACCTAAGTGAGATAGAGGTCGATTTAGGAATAAAAATTCCTAAATCGACCTCGATTTTAGGAATTTTATTCGATTTAGGAAGTACCAAATTTACCCCTCAATTTGTACGCCAAGAATTCTATTACAGTTTAATTTCACAGAGGGAGTAGAAAGCAGGGCTAAATGTTTCACGAGCCGAAACTCGCTAAGGAATTTGTTTTCTGAACTGTTTTATATGAACAATGTTTTTCTTATTTTTGGCTATAGAATTATCTCCTGAGAGTTTGTCCTGCAATTTGGAATCACTCTGTATAAATCCTATTTTAAAAATCAACAAAGACTGATTTTTCAAAAGAAATTTAATATACAGTAAAAGCTAGCTGTGAGGTAATTCTTTTATAACTTACTCCTGAAATAAAATCCCGCAGTCGTTCGTCCTTTACAGTTCTAAGATTTTTTTAACATTTTTAATATGTATTTGCGAGTTCACAACGGTTCCGTAATCGCTAAGTTAATACGCTAGACCACCCTTTTTGTCCCAAAAACAGACAACCTTCTTTACTGAACGTTCTTTGAACTTCTTTGGTCTAGGAGATAGTGAATGTCACCATCGCATCGAATGCTGTTTTTCTGGACATTCAAATAACAAATTTAGCTTTCTTCTCCGGTAACAAAGGAATCAAATAATCAATCACCTTCATTTTTTAATGTTACAAATCGTGCGCTGTGCTACGATAGTTTTTCCTTGTACGTGTCGATTAACATCTTCGGCATCCATCCGGCACACAATTTTTTTAATCAAAACTTCAAACATCCGAAAAAAATTTAAGATAAAAAGATCTAAATCAAAAATCTTGAAACATCAAAGATAACGTTGATGGCGGAAAAGCGCTGGTTTTCATGGCGCTTGATTTTCGACAAATTCTTCAATCAAATCATCTGTTATCACAGACAGCTCAGTTCTTCATCGTGAATGTTCGTTCATCCTTCTCGAAATAAACGGAACCACTGTTTTACTTTTCCGTCACTTATAATATCTGGCCCTTAAACGTTACAGATTTCCTTGTACACCTTTGGCGCAGAATTATCTTTTGCCATTAAGAATCAGGAATTGTAACGATCATTATAAACGGATTAATATAAACAACTAACATCAAAATGACTAGCTATTGCTGCTATCAGCTGAATATCGATTGAATTAACTAATTACGCAAGCGCCATCTATTTAAATCACCTGTACAGGAGGCAAATTCAAAACTGACCTTACTTTGAAAATACGTCTTTTATATATAGACACATTTTATTCAATGGGATATGCTGTCGATGGTAAATCTCAATTTGTTATAGAGATCTAGTTTACGTTTCTACAGGCGGCTTAAGAAAATTTGATGTTCCCTGTAGAAAGTTAGCGTATCATTTAAATAACATTAAGACTAAGTATTTGGATTTTCTTTGAGATCGTTTTACAATAAACGCTTATGTTATCAATAAATTACTAAAATCAATTTTTACTTAAATAATTTCCCTCTAGTGATCTGACTACAGCGATCCTTTGGGCTTTGTAATTATATAATTGCTTTGAAGCAAAGGCTATGTCATTCTCCTCTTACCAAATTCCACGTGAGCATATATATACCTCTGGTTTAGATATCTTGATGGATACTGTTGTGGCTATGACAAAGGAGACATTATAAGCTAAGAAACTCTATGGTACTGAAGCCGAGTTTCTATAATTTTTTATAGAGGTTTATTTTTTTTCTGATTGCTGTTTAAATGTGTAACATAATAACGATATCTAATATTCACTTATACCATGTAAAGAACTCAATGAGCAACTTATTTTTCACCTGCACAATATTCAATTGTAAATTGAATAAATGTGTCAACCGTACCTGTTTACTCCAATACACAAAGTAGCTTTAATTCAACTTATAAGAGAGTGTCTCATTATACTTTTTTTGTCTATTTTAAATAAATTGGTGAACCGTTTTCTCACCAATTTATTTCAAATAAAATTTTCTTTTATAGTAACAGTATTAAATCGTAGATGAAAATTTTAATTAAGAAGTTTTTCAAACACTGAAATTTATGCATTCCCTTCAACATAATATATAAATATACGCTCAGCTGATTTTCATTTATGCCTTCTTTATTGTGATTTATTTTTTGATTATTTTTTAAGATTTAGTAACTTTATATTGTTTCATGCGTTTACATATTAAATAATTAATAAAAACTTTTAATTGTTAAAAAAAACATTTGATTCATAATTTTACAAGTTGTTAAGCAGCCATTGTGTGAACATCGGTTAGTGATGTGAACATTTCGTTTTGTTTCAAGTGTTAATATAAATATGCTTCTCTTTGTGTTAACATAAAATAATTATTCTGCGAGAACAGTAAGTAAAGAACTTAAGTGATTATTTAAGTAATTATTTAAAGATGAACCTTTTCTTTTATGAAATATACATTACAGTTGTTACCATTGAACATAATTGGAAAAAATTGTCTATAATTTAAAAGGTCTGTAAGGTACAGACCTTACAGCATTATTTTCGGCTCTGTCATAGCTGTAAAAATATCTAAGATAATAGATTTATAATTTTCTTGTTAGAAAACTGAACATCTGAATGGATTTATGTGTATGTTTTGAATTAACTCTGCGAATATTTTTTGTTATGTTTAATACGTATGAATCTTTGTTTTATGGCAAAAAATCTTTTAAATATTATGTTTGTGATTTTTCTTCTTCATAATTTAGAATGTTCCATTAATGTAAAAGGAATTTATGTAGCCATATATAAAATTCACAATTGTGAGACTTACATTTTGCGTAACTGAATAGCAAGATATTAATGTTTTTCATTGTACAGTAATAGTCTGTTAAATAATAAGGTAATTTAATGATATACTTTGTGTATGTAAAAGAAATATTAAAGGTAACAAACAAATTTACCTATATTTTAAATTAAGTGTTGTATATAAATATCGTACATGGAGATTTTGTGCAGTCTTAAAGTATTAAAATGTGATAATGTATTTATGCAGTTTTTATAAATATGGTTATATAATTTTGATTTTATTCTGTCAAAAAATAAAGTTTAATTCTTTTGGCAAAAACGAGCTGTGTCATTTTATTTTGTAATTTTTCCCAACAGTACCATTCATAGAATTTTAGCATTATATCTTAAATTATTGTTAGATTGATAGATTAATGGTATTTCATTAAAGATTGAATGCACTAGTCAAGTTTTGTAATCATTAAAATAAAAGTAAATAAACATAGTACAAAGTAAAAAACTTATGTAGAAAAAATAATGTAAATTTTACAACATGACTAATGAAGTTCATCGATTTGATGCACAAAAGGATAGCATGTATATTCCCTAATCCTATTTTAGATGACAAATAAAGGTGTTAATTTTAAGCACGACTGAAAGCTGGAAATGGTAAAGAAACAAAAAAAAAACAGATATATTATCAAATTATTTAATCGCTGGTTTTCCTGAGATAAAGAAAAATGGAAAGTACCTAGAAGATTCATGAAGAAATTGAAACAAATTCTCTGATAATCAGTTGTATGATTCTCTCATAAACAGTTGTAAATCACAACTGCTTTACCAAACAGTTTTCACTACAATTTTACAATTTCTAGTTCTCCATACAAAAAAAAAAAGTAACTAAAAATGGACGTATATTAAATTAGTTTTAAAAATAACCACGCATTTATAAAAATTTTTTTTTTGTGAAAAATAATTGAGTTTTGTACTTATATCAGAGTAATTTTTTTTTCATCTTTTATTTTGTATTTATAACTTTCATCAACACAGTAAAACTATTAAATACGAGTGTAAAAATAATGTGTCTTTATGGTTCTACTCTACAAAAAATTCTTTATATTTAATATCAATTAGAAGATATTACTGTCTTATGAGATAGGTACTGACATAGTCACAGCAGATTTCTTAGTTGCACATATCTTGAATCGTATTATAAGCTGATTCCAAAATCACCAATTTGGGATTATTTTAAACCAGATTACAGTTTTTGTTTTAATTCCACAATTAAATATGAAAATATTAAATCAGCTTTAATTCAACTTATAAGAGAGTGTCTCATTATACTTTTTTTAAATAAATTGGTGAACCGTTGTAGATGAAAATTTTAATTATAATTAAGAAGTTTTTCAAATACTGAAATTTATGCATTCCATTCAACATACATATAAATATATGCTCAGCTGATTTTCATTTATGCTTCTGTATTGATTATTTTTTAAGATTTAACTCTGTATTATTTCATGTGTTTACATCTTAAATAGTAATAATAAGAACTTTTAATTATTAAAAAAAAGAAAAATATTTTGAGATTGTTGTATTGATTTTTTCACATTCATAATTACACATGTTCATCTTTTCTCATTTCATTTAATTTTATATGTATATGACACGATTATGTAAAAAACATTTTTGATACATATTTTTCTCGAGTTTGTGTTAAGCAGCCATTGTGTATGTGAACATTTCATAATGTGTTAAAGAATTGAACACCTGAATGGATTTATGTTTAACTCTGTGAATATTTTTTGTTACGTTATGAATCATACTTATGAATCAATCAATCATACTTATGAATCTTTGTTGTGTGAGCTCTACTCTTTGTCATATTATAATCCGTATGAATCTTTGTAATATCTTTTGAAGTCATACATATGAATCTTTGTTGCATGTCAAAAATTATGTTTGTGATTTTTCTTCTTTATAATTTGGAATGTTGCATTGAAATCAAAGGAATTTATGTAGACATATATAAAATTCACGATTGTGAGATTACATTTTGTGCAAGTGTAAGATATTTTATTTTAAGAAAGATTATAATGTTTTTCATTAATATCTTAGTGATATTAACAGTGATTGTCTGTTAAATAATAAGGTATTATTATTATATAATCCTTTAAATTAAGGATTGTTGTATATAAATTTCGCACATGTAGATTTTGTGCAGTCTTAACAAAGTATTAAAATGTGATAATGTATTTATGCAGTTTTATAAATATGGTTGGTTATACAATTCTGATTTCATTCTGTCAAAAAATAAAGTCCAATTCTTTTGGCAAAAACGAGCTATGTGTAATTTTATTTTGTAACTTTTCCCAACAAATTAAACTCCATGTAACTTTTCATGTTGCTTGATAAAGTGGGTAAGTTTTTACAGATAAGCACTACCTTCATTGAGATCTAATCAGTGGAATAATTTATCATTTAGTATTAATCATTTATAATAAACAATCGTAACAGAAAGAATTACATGATTTATTTGAAAGTATCTTCCTCATTTAACAAATAAAATTAGTGAGTTTTAAATTAATTTTGTTCAGATTTTAGCGTAATATAATTTAATAAATATAATATATTTTTATATTTAATATAATACATTTTAATAAATGTAGGTTTCAACTCGCCTACTTAATGATGCACAAGATTTGACACTTTCATGTGGCGATGACATAAATACTGCTTCAACTGTTTCTGCATATCCTAAATATTTTTTTTTAAGTGTGTAACACATTTTCTGATATGATTTTACCTGAAAGTATAATTTATGTTCTATTTATCTGGGAAATAAAAAACTGGCAATTTTTTTCTTATATATAAATGTATACTATTGATTCGGCAATGAGGAAATTTAAATATAGATAATTTAGTTTTTGAATATTCTGGAATATAGTAAGCAACAAGTTATTAAATTTTATTTTTGGTGACAGTTCTATTTATTTAGTTCTATGTAACTTTGTTTTAACAAAATTATAAATTGAATTAAGGCTTACCTTTAAAATTGAGTGAGACTTCATGTTGTCTTCTTCATTGGTCAAATATGTTGTATCATATCGTTCTGCTAAACTTACCAAAATGCAGATGATATTCAGCCCTACAGACAACACTGCACCACAGGAATTAACGCTATGTAGAAATCATTATCTCAGAGAAAACCGTAATCGGTCATTCTTGCAACTTATGTTACAAGCGCTATAACCATGATAAAGACTGGGTTAGTGTATAACAACAAATTAACATGTCTTTCTGTATTGAAACAATATTATACAAATTACCTCAATTCTGTAAGGGATATAATGAATCATGTATACAATTAAAATGAAGTAGGCTGAATTATAGATACTAAAGTATTATTCCTACAACAGTAAATTAAGTTGCGGATAAGTTTTAACAGGTGAAAAACATAGTAAATATATTAACACAGAACACACATTTTATGATTAGAACTAAATTTTATTTAACTCCACTTAAAACAACTTATTAACACTCGCGTCTAATTATGACCTGTGGCCAGCAAAAAAGAGGGGTCTGCTTGTTTCAAGAATTCAAGTTTCAAGTTATTAATTAAATTAATCTGTCTGTGGTTTCACCTTTTCTCAAAATAATTAAAACTGATAATTCTGAAGCGGTTAATAAATTAACATTTTTTATTTATTTTTACTGTTTTTTTCTATCTTTGCTGAGCTAAAATATTTTTTTAATCGCAAATAAGAAACGTTAAAAATAAAATCATTATTATAATTATGTGAACACATTTATATTGAGTTCGGCATCGCCCTACACCAGAGATTGAAATGATTCACTTGATGGAATATTTTTTGTCTCTGTGATTGCTATTCTTGTACGGAGTTTCACTGTATTAACTGTGTTCCATATAATAAAAACAATGATACCAGGAAGTAATTAATTAAATAATTATTAATTCATTCTCTTTAATAATTACAGCTATTACCAGATTGCTCGTAAATTACTTTCTTTTCTACATAGTTCTATATATTGTATTTGTATATAAACTGTAAATATTCAACATACTGCTGAATTATTTTATGATATTAACCCTTCCACATATTTTGAATGGAAGAGACACTTTTATAGAAAATGAAGGATGAAGTTTAAACCAAGTTTTAATGAATCTGGAACGATAAAATGATAATTTATACGTGTGCAAAGTAAAACGACAAATATAGTTCCCAAAACCCTTGCAGAAGGCCAACATTTTTAAATGCAATCGGCATCGCTAGTACTCCTGAACCAAGGCTTGATTTGACTACATGTAATAAAGCTTCGATATCTCTATAAAAATACAAAAATAACTTTCAATTAAATATGAAAGTTAATTAAAGAATTAGTACATACATTCATACTTCACAACCTGATGGTTCCAGTGCAAGTGGCATGTCTTATAAATTAGCATCTCAGACATAAACCTAACCTAACCTCCCAGTACGGGAATAGTTTTACCAGAAGATGTTAAGTATGAATTATTTAATAATTAAAACCAAGTTTGA
The DNA here is from genome assembly GCF_047948215.1 of Lycorma delicatula. Classification (NCBI taxonomy): domain Eukaryota; kingdom Metazoa; phylum Arthropoda; class Insecta; order Hemiptera; family Fulgoridae; genus Lycorma; species Lycorma delicatula. Next base: position 11,940,401 of record NC_134467.1, on the reverse strand, counting down.
TATTATATTTTTATCGATCACCTGTGGTGATCTATAAAAATGATGTAAGCTATTTCTATTTAGTTAGATAACTACATACTATTGAATTTGTGAGTTAATGTAGTAACAGTTCACATCAAAGATCGAGTTGTATCAAGTCCATGCAAGAGAACTTTATGGAGGCACACTTGGACAAATGGTTTTTATAGGTTTATTTTGTGCTTTATATGATAAATTAATAATACTGGTCCTAGTGGAGTTGTATCTCTTTATCCCTACTTTTGTCAATTTTACCAAATAAAAAAGTTTTTTCTTGTCTTTAAATTTCAGATAAAAATTGTTATCACATGGCAAACTGAATTTATGTTTATATAATTAAATGTAACAGAAATAAAATTAAAAAAAAAATTAACTAATTGTACTTTAAATATTGATGATATATGGACAGTTTTATTCAATTGATACAAAAATCAAGATATTTTACTTTTCTCTCTCTCTCTCTCTCTCTCTCTCCCACCCTCTGATATTATGATATCATAATGAAATTAACTGTTTCAGAGAATTAAAGAATTTTGAAAAGTAGTGAAAAATTCATTCATTTAGCTAATACCAGAAACAAAAGTAGGTTATATTGCATTGTTTTATTTTATTATTTTTTTATGTAATAAAACTTCATGGTATTACGCTTAAGATTTTATTTATACTTAAGATTATAAAAATTGAGCAGCAACGATCTTTATTATTTTTTTTTTTGTTGGAATTATTAAATTATAGATAAAATTTAATAAGATTGTAATATCAGGTTAAAATAAATACATGTTCTACGTAAAATCAGTGATAATCACAATTCATCTAATCATTTAAATTGCTCTTTAAAGGGCAATTTAAAGAAAATGACAATCATCTTTTCATTCTCTTTAAATTACCAGTAGTTAATTCTACACTTAAAATAATAAAAAGAATGCCCTGAGGTAGATAATCTCCATATCTGGAATATACCATCTGGGGCAATAACAGTTATACGTACAAAACATATAGCGGGACTCCAAATCTTTTCCTCGAAAATGTGATCATTCTTTTTTAATAATGCTGATCTTACTTTCAACTTCAGATCGATACACAGATCGGATTTTGGAAACTGGTTTACACCATCTTTTGAAGTGCTAGATCTCCCTTGGATCTCTGAATTACTCTTGAAGCAGAATGTTTTATTGGCTACTTTGAATCCCAGTGCCACGTTTGCTGTCTTCTTCAATTCTGAAAAGGCTTACAAGTTGACTTGCTGATTAGATATGCTGCGCATCTTAAAAGAATAGGATGTAGATGGCAATTTTCTGGGGTTCATAGTAAGATTCCTTGAACAATGTTTTTAACTTCAGAACCATTTACACTGGAAAATGTACCTTAAAGTACTGATGTTCTATAATTTTATTTTCTTTGGCTGTAAACAACACTATAAAATTTATTAAAAACCACCTTCATGTGTTCATTATATGTAAATGATTTAACAGCCTATATCCATCGACAGCTGCAAAACGTTTGCTTCAAAACTTCATTTATGAATGAGTCATAAGGTGAAATTATCTAAATTAACAAAAAAATCTCAGTATGAATGCATTGCCTGAATTAAGCGTGTTAGAGAACTCAAAATTCAGTGTTTAAGACATTTTGATAGGTTAACAAGTAACAGCATAATATTTACAGTAACAGCTTTTGGGGTGCAGATGAAATGTGTACTTAAATTTTACTGAATCTTGGTAATGTCTAAATTCAATTAGTAGTTTACTCCTCAGAGTGTACAATTCTTGGGATGTTGGATCACCATTCGTAAAATTTTATTTGATTTGCTACCAGATCATTCCTGTCTAGTCAAATAGTAAGCACTTTAATGAAGAATGGTGAGCCTTTCCCTCTCTGGTCGAGTCTGACCAATAATTATTTACATGCATCATAAAGGGACAATCTTAGCATCTTCTGTGTGATTTTGTTTTTAATCCACAGATTCCCATTTAATTTAGTTTTATGATTATTCAAGCTCGGGGAATGTTTGTTTTATCTTTCCTTAGTATGAAACTAAATAATGCTACATTTACTGTTCATTAGTATATTTACTTAGGTGATTAGTTATAAGAAAAACAGACAATAAGCGTGTAGTATTACAGAATTTCTGCAATAAAGATACTTCTTTATAAGGTGAAGCGATTTACATTGATGGATTTAACCAGAGCAGTTACATTAGATATTCCTTTATGGCATATTTTCTTGGATACAGATTTTATGTATTTGTCTTACTGGTGCAAGGATGCAATAAATCTTTCAAAAAAATATATATACTGTAGTTTGAAATAAGCTCTACTTGAGAACGTTGATACAAACATATATCTAAAAAACATTTTGTTATAGAGTTACAGCTAGTGAAAGATTTTTCCTGTATTTCAGTTTTCCTGGTGAAATGAGTTCATACTGAAACTTTCTGGCATTAAACCGGATGGTTTTGTATGACTTTTAACCTCAAAAATCAAATAAAATTGATCACAGAACTGCATTTCCTGCAGTTTTCATAATATTTAACATAAAACAGAAAAAATAGCTCTATATAAAATATATAACAATAAATATAAAAATTTATATAAAATATATAGCTCTATATATAACTCTATAAAATAGCTCATGTATCTTCTTAGAGCCATCTCTTAACCTAAGTAGACCGTCGTAAACTATTCTTAATTTTAGGTGGTTGCTGTAAATAAATAAATGGAGAACTTAAATCTTTAGTCGTTAAAACTTTTCTGAAATATATTGACGGAAAAAATATGTTGCTGTTAAAATATCTTAACAAATTTTAAGAAATTTGAAGGAAACTAATTGGAAAACAGTTATTTACTTTAGTTCTAGAAGTACCGTTATTCAAATATCAGTTTGATAAACATAATTGGTTTGTTATAAATTTTATGTGTGTGTGTGTTATTTCTTACACACTTATTTATTTTTTAGTATAATTTAGTATTTAGTACAATTCAGTATAATTATTTATTTTATTTACTTATATATCTAGTTCTGTACCTACTTTTATTATAACTTATGTTGTGTTCATGGATTGGCTTTAACTTAATGGTTTTATTTACAGGAATATCAAGCATGCCATTATTGTTAACTGCTAATCTGCTGGAGAATTCAACTTTACTACAGTACCTGTATTAGCACCACCAATAATTATAGATATTTTTAATGAAACTTAGTTGTTCAAAGGTTTTTATTGTAAATTCAAATAATGCATTTAGCGACATGAAGTGTAAAACAATTTTGAATGTAATTATACATGATGGTGTCTGAGTACAATTATATAATTTTTTAAATGATTTTGCCTATATATTTTAAATATAAACACACACACTTACTTTTCTTGTATATTTTAAACATTTAATATTTTTAAGTAGAAGTGATTCTGTCAGAAAAGAATATGTATACAATCTTAAGTTAAAATTTATTTTTCATATCATGATAAAGACAGATTACTTGTGTTAATAATTCATATTTATCTTAAACTATTTCAGTGACATATTGTAGAGGTTATGATAATGATAAAGTTATTAAGCGGAAATGTTATCTATGTATAATTTATTTTCTTCTCTGGAAATTTACATAATGCTTGTAATGTATATTGCATTTATGTTGTATAGTAAATTACGTTCGCTTAATCTTTATTATAATTATTGAAACTAACCTATAAAAATATTTTTAAAGTTACATTTGTTCCATGCAAGAACTAGGACCGTCGCCTGCACTTTTACTTTACTTAGAAAGCTGTACAAAGATTTTCAAGATATTTCTCAATTAAATATATTGTGTTACAACAGAAAATTAAGTCGGGACTATATACCAATACTTTTGTATACTTTTGATTTTTTAGCGGTCCTGATTTTCAGGGCTTAAAAACTGATGCGCATTAATTTCATTTGTGCGATTCATCTGGAAAGGGTCATTATCAGGTATTATTATTTTCTCATCAGATTTCCTACCAAAATGTGAAAGTTCCTACCAGTCAGTGGCTTACTGAATCTTTATAGACAAGAAAAAAAACATTCCTACTGCACCTTTTGCTCTATGTTAAGCTAATTCAGAGACTGCCACTGGATTGTTCCAGCTCTGCTTCTAAACAAGGCACTAGTGTTCTTATTAGGTTTTAAAAGATCTTTGCTTAATTAAATGAACGCAAACAATTAAAATCATGCATGCTGTTCGTACTTGTTGTAAATAAATATTACCTTTCAAAACCCGATTTGAACACCTACATTGCAACCAGTGGTAGCAACACAACATTCAGAAATCCCAGCATCAATCTCTAAAGAAACAGAGTTCCACCCCTCAGTCATAACCTTGAATCTATTAAATTCTGCAATGTTTCTGCTAAAGTTTAACTCGCTGTATAATTTTTCCAGTCGGTTCTCCATTTGTGCAAACAGTTGGGTGGCTGCAAACTAACTAGATTACAATTGATCTGGCCAACAATTTTGAGAGTTTTTTAAGGTACGTCTCGCAGAAATGTTTGTACTAGTTCTCTCTCTATTACCTCACATTCAAATACTGTTTGGGAGGATTAGGTAGAGTAGAGGGCTCAAGTGAAAATTATTTGATGTTTTTTTTTTGTAGCATCTTCATATTATTTTTTAAAACCATTTTAATTAATTTATAGCATTATTGTTTAAACTGCAGTAGAATATTGCTCAGTCAAGTTTATATAAACGGACCATACCTTGGATAACTAAATGCTCAGGTAACAACAGTTTGGCCCCATTAATTTTGGTTTAAAAATAAATCTATGCTTAACATTTCCACAACTTATACTTATATTTTAAAATATTCTATTAGGCCAATAAAATAGCATTTTTAAGAAAACTATATATATATATATATAGTTAATAGAGTATGACATTTAAAGTGAATATTTGAAAGTAAAAGTAAAAATTACTCTAAATAAAAGTAACAAAAATTTATTATTTTATTACATTAAATAACTTTAAAATTTTAAACGTTGAAAGAAGTCCTTTCACGACCTTGTTCTGCAATTATTCCATGCTTCTATGCTGCAACATTACGCAGCCACCATAGTGTCAATGAAGAATGTTACTGCTTTTAAATATTTGAGGGTAAATTAAATTTTATATTTATTTATAAAATAAATAAATAAATAATAATTTATTTATTTTTTTATATTTATTTTTTACATTGTTCTTTACAAAAATAAATTCTATTAGTTTGTAAATTATTTAATTAAAAAATAAACTTCAAATAGCATGGCAATTACACTATTTGATTTACTGATTTAAATAATAATTTTTTAAAGACAAAAACATAATTTATTAAGGGGAAAATGTGTTAGAATTTCTGATTTTATAATTTCAACAACTGCAAACATATATACAGTTTTGTGGTTTAATGTATTATCTTGTAGTTTAATCTGTATTAAACCACCAAACATTTCCTGATAATGTAAATAAAAAACCTCAGTGCAACCAAATACCAACCACTTCTTATCTAAATAAACCTATTTAGCCATAAAATATCACAGTTATTCAGTGTTAAGGTGTATTTCTTTTAATCCTATCTAAACTTTTATGATAAGCATTTATTTCTTGCGGTATAATATTTTCATCAGATATTTGGTGCTAATAAAAAGTTTTATTTAGTTTATATTAATTTTATTATTTAATTTTAAGTCTATTATGTTATAAAAAATCAAAAATAGCAAAATGAATTTTTACAAAACAACTATGGGAGAATGGGTAAAGACTGATAAATGTGAAATTGTTGCAAGATTAATGACTGCAATACATTGCTCCAGTTATAATGAAGTAAAAAATGTTCTCGATTTTTCTAGAACATGTGGTAATAGTGAATTAATTGTAAATTGTCATTGCGGGGCAATGAAGGTACGACCATTGCAACTAGCATCATCTTTAAAAAATCAGCAGGATGCAGCTAATATTGTTAAATTACTTTTAGATCATGGCGCTAAGGTAAGTGAAATAAATTTTTATAATGTCATATATATTACTAAATTATGTTGTATTAGCAACTGTAATCTTTCTTAAACTGAGGGTGAAAATGGGAAATTTTTTCTACAATAGATTATGTATTAGCCGGTAAAACTTTACAATTGAAAATAATTGTTTAGCCCGATAAGTTAACATATTGTAACTTGCCAGCCAAAACTTCCCAAAATAAGCAAAAAACATCAAATAATTTGAATATAGTACAATATTTTAAGGTGTGGTTTTATGGAAGTGTAAACACTAATAATCTTTAAATATGATTTTGACCGTTACAAACTTCTTAAAATAATTAACTCATAAATTCACGTAGGTAGTTTTGATCATATCTTGATTGGTATGGTAGTAAAAGATTATATATTGAACAGTAGGAGGTAGTACTGAATATTTATTGAGATACTGTGATTGATATCTGAATATAAATAAATATTTTTAATTAATTTAAAATAAACCAAAAAAAAAACACAAATAAACATTTTAAAAGTTGAAAAAACTGACAATAAAGTAGTTGTTTTCCTGGTATTGATTATTTATTTTTACTTAGTGAAAAATAACACATGAAAAAAGTTTTGAAAAATCAATATTTTTTTACTTTTTTCTGCTCCCCCACCCCCAAAATCACCTCCTAAAGAAAATTTGTTAATTTGTCTACGTTTACTACAATAAATGAGGAGATTAAAAAAATTCCACTGAAAATGTACAACCGATAAAAAATTATCTAAGATTTGTTTTTTTGGTGGGTGGGGGTAAATTATGATGAAATTTTATCGTAATATTATTATTAAAAGTTTAAATAAACAAAAAAAGGTTCTAAAAAATCAATATTCTTAAACTTTGATCAGCTCCCCTATCCCCTACCTCCAATATTGTCCTCTACATATTTTTTTTTGGGTCATTTGAACTAATACTACTACACCTTTTTCTTTTCTTTTTTCCTGTTTAGCCCCCGGTAACTACCGTTAAGATAATACTTCAGAGGATGATATGTATGAGTGCAAATGAAGTGTAGTCTTGTACAGTCTCAACATAACCACCAAAGAACACCGGTATCCACGATCTAGTATTCAAATCCGTGTAAAAATAATTGGCTTTACTAGGACTTGAACGCTGGAACTCTCGACTTCCAAATCAGCTGATTTGGGAAGAAGTGTTCACCATTAGACCAACCCGGCAGGTAATACTACTACACCTAGGAAGACAAAAAAAATTGGGTTAAAAAATATGCAATAAATAAAAATAGCTTTTTTGATTTCTGAAGAAGGGAAGAATTTGGCGGGGCAACATTTTTTTTTTTAAAGACGGTAGTTAAGCATGTACTGAGCAAGGTGGTGTTATGTTTGCAAAATTTTAAGAAAATTGACCCCAAAGAAACCCCACTTCCTGGAGATATTGACCCCAAAAATTTTACCAATAAATTGCTCATTAACACGAGTCTGTGCCAAATTTCATCAAAATCACTTTAGTCAAATTTTATTTGGCCCACCAGGCTGGTCTAGTAGTTAACACGTCAAAATCAGTTGTTTAACAGCCGAAAATCAGCTGTTAAAGCTGATTTACCAAAAAGGTAAAAACAAACAGTGATCAGTTGTTTGTTTTATTTAACAGTTATTTTATTATTTAACAGCTGATTTTCAGCTGTTAAACAACTGATCTTTGTTTTTACCTTTTTGTTTGTTTTATATGGCTTATTTTCTAATATATACACTTCCTTTAGTGTCTAACGAAAATAATGATTGTTTAATAATCGAAATGGCAATTTAGTGTTACATTTGATAATAAATATTTATAAATAGTTTATAAATATTATATTTATATTTATAAATATCATAATCATATCTCTTAATTTACATTAATGTTAACAGTTAGCATTGTTATATATACCTTTTTTGTTATAATTGTTGAATAATATGCCATCTTGTTTCAATACCTCCTTAGGTTTAATTCTAAATATTTTATTATTTGCTGGTTCATCAAATAAATAAAAATCTTTATTTCATTTTTAATAACAACTGTAAAAGAGAAATTCACAGAAAAAAGGATAAGGAAAACAGAAGTTCAACAGCAAAAAGTCGTATCTGAATTTAATTCAAAATTCATGAAAACAGTAATTATAAAAGAAACAGAAAAAGAAAAGTAGCACATAGAATAATAAAACTTATTTATATAAATTGGTAGATAACTTCAGAAAAAAAAAGGAATAATGATCATGGTTGAAGCATAATTAAAATGGGGGGTATGATAATGATGTGGGGAGATAGGCCCTCAGCTTAATGACTTCTAACCTTGCCGGGGTAAAAGTATGGTAGTATATTACACCAAACATGTGATCGATTGTAAATTCTATGCGATACATAGTGGCATTAAACCCCCCCCCCCTCCCACACCATAGCTAATATATATATATATATAAAAAACTTAAAGACTAAAACAAAACTTAAACATTATAAAACTGTAGTTCAGCCAGAAGTTACCTACGGAAGCGAGACCCTTTTCAGAATCACTCAGAAAAACCCAATCGATAAAATTCTGAAAATAGAGAGGAGAATAGAATAGAGAACGTGTATTGATAAAAAACACCAAAAAGAAGGCCGATGGTGGATTGTGCCGAATGAGGTGGTGTATCAAGAAATAGAGCCTGTTACTGATACTATGCGGAAAAAAAGAATCTCTTTCTTTGGTCATCTCGTAAGGACACCGGAAACAAGACTGTCAAGAAATATCATTGAAAAGCTCTGGTTCCAAAAGCTAGAAGTAGGATGGATCAAAGAAATTAGAGAAGATATGAAACAATTGGGTATTTCCCTGACCGACCTACAGAATAAAACTGGAAAAATTACAAAGCTAAAAGACAAAATCATTAGATTTAAAGAAAAGTCAGACAAACGACAAAATACAACGAAGAGGGTGTTTACAGATGAAGAAAAGAAAGCAAGATCTGAACGGGTGAAGAAATACTGGGCAGCTCTTTAGAGTAAAATAACACGCTTTTCTCAGAAAAGATCCAACTAAAATTGACTTAAGTAGTCCCATGTTGGCCATAAAAGCATAATAATAATAATATATATATATGTATATGCATGCATGCACACACGTGTGAGTTATGTGTATGTAGTGTAGTGTTCAACAATTCATGGAGACCATAATCCTGCAACATGATAATGCTCGGCCATACATATCGCATGTAATTGGTGAGGCTTTTGTGACACTCAAATTTCAATCTATTCCATATTCAACAGATTTGGCACCCTGCAATTTTCCCTTGTTTTGTAATTAAAGATGGATATAATTCATTTCACAGTGGATGATAAACTAATGGATGTAGTGAGATCGTGGATCAAGAAAAGACCACCAGCATGTTTCAATGATGGAATTTGAAAACTGGTTCATTGTTGGTGAAATGTGTAATTGTAAACGGTGACAAAATGGAAAAAATAAAATAAATTGTTGTAGTAATGGTTTATACCATATTTATCTACTTTTATTTATCCACTTTTATACCATATTTGATTATCTCTTCATTTATGAATTATGAGTGATCGTACTTTATAGCCATCTCTCGTAATACAAATACCATCCAAGTATACAGTTACACAACTAATTTAGAATTCTTCAGTCATAAAAATCGGCTGAGTTTAAGTTTTTTGTGTTATATCACGTATTTAAATCATAAAATAAGTAATAGATGACTCATCAATAATTTAAAGAACCGAAAAGTAAAGCTACTCTTAACCGAAGACATGCCTATGTTTTAGCTTCTAAATTTGTTAATTCATTACACAGAATTTTATATTCATATTAGATAACTATAAGGAAAATTTTTAAACTACTCTGAAAAATTTATCTTCTTCGTATGGCATGACTGAGAAGTTTGATTTTTATAAATAACATTAAACAAATACATAACATTATGTTTTAGAGGACTTAGAATTGTATTTTATTTATTTATTTTTGTTTTTTAATCCCAAGGTTTAATTGCGTTATACTGATATATTTCTATTGTGTTGATGTCTATATTTAGCTTATATTTGACTACAGATTTTCATTTTCTTTCTATTTAATATTCTATAAGTCTAATATTGTAACATGTTATTAAATATTCCTGTTTAAATCCTTTTCTAAGCACAGCCTATACTTATTTAAGGAAGTAACTCCTATGTTCTAATTCGACTGGTTTTTTTTAAAATCATATATTTATTCCAATGTTATAGTATTTTTAGTTTTTCTTGTAAATAAGGAATAAATTAAAATAAATTTTAATTAGACACCAGTTTAAAAGATGAATCTTAATAATATCTGCTATTTTAATCAATGGTCAGAACTGTCTTCATGAAAAATAAATTTTTGTTACAAAATCAATTTTTTTGAGTAACTACTTTTTTTTGTAATAACTGATAAAATTTATTTTTTATATAAAAAGTACCAAGCACAACTGGTATTTGTACCCAAAACCTTTGAGATGATATATATAAGCTGAGACGGATGCACATTTTCATTGTTCTGTTGTTTTAATGGACTTAGGTTTACAATATCTGTAATGGGATATAATAGTAGTAGAGGAGACTTTATTGAATATGTGACTGAAAGCGGTGGAACCATTCAACTTAATCACTTCATGCATTCAGGGAAAAGTGTGATTGTAACTAAAAGCATGTATGTTAAAATATTTCATTAAGCAAAGGCTTTGTCATTTGAGTTGTATTTAAGATATTTTAATTCACTGTTATAATTATTACTGTCTGTCTTTTGGTGTTCTTTGAAAAATTTATCTGATGAGATACCTGTTTGCCTAAAGTAGAAATTTGGAAACAACCACAATAAATTTTGTACTGACTTTTTGTACGCAACATACTCTGTTTTAAATAAGACTACCCAAGAAATACTTTATAAAATTAAAATTATAATATAATTATATTATACAAAATTAAATTGATTTTAAGATGAACTGAACAAGTTTTTAAACATATGAGTATAAAATGTTTTATCTCTGTCAAATTTTTACTTTATTATAGAGGAGAGTCACTGCAGTTTAATTTCTAGCTATGTGGTTCCCAACCTTTTTGACACAAGCAGCACTTTTTTGAAATAATCACTATGTTGAAGCCTCCTTAGGCCTTCCTTTCAGCTTACAAGTTAAGATGTTAAGGTGTATACGTTTAGGACTGGTACGGAAGGAAAGATATATAGTACGGAATATAAAATAAAGACATATCTAAAGAATTGCAGAATATCTATGCTGTGAAATTATATTTAAAAAATGTTGAAATTAACTGTAATATCTCAACTACCACCAAAATATATACATATTATGATATATAGATAGTACATAGAATAGTATATACACAGTATGTCTGAAAAGTTCCTGAACTAAATTAAATAAAAATACAGATTTAAAGATAGATGAATTTACTCACATCAGCCCTCTACATAGAATCCTTCTCTAGTTATACACTCGTTACAGCGCCGATAGAGTCCATCAAATGCTCTAGAGCAATCACTTTGTGGGATCGCCTTCAACTGCTCGGTGAAAGCCCTTTGGATGGCAGAAATGTCATCGCAAAAGCGGCCTTTCATCTTCAACTTGAGTTTCGGGAACAGAAAATGGTCTGCTGGAGCTGTCAGGTGAATAAAGCGGGTGGGATAAGACGGTGATTTGATTTACGGCGTAATAACGTGTTAAAACTGTTACCATGTGTGCCGAGGCATTATCGTGGAAGAGAGTCCAACTGCCTGAATCCCAGTACTCGGGTCGTATTCTACATATCAGGCGTTTCATTACTTCCAAATAAAATTTACGGTTTGACCAGCTGTGTGCACACTTTAGCAACGTTTTCGTCGTGAACAGGTGTTGATGGCCTCCCGCTTCGTTCATCGTCATCCAACGACTCTCTACAGTCTTTAAACCGGTTCCACCATTTGATTGTTGTAGTACGAAATGCGGCTTCATCACAGATTGCTTGCTGTATCATAGATTAAGTTTCAACAAAATATTTTTGACGTCAAACACAAAATTTTATCGCGCTTCTCTATTCCATGTCGCGAGCTTGCACAAGGTCACACGAACACAACGAACGCGGGCAAATATAACTCTAGACTGGAGTGACGAGGCGTGATGAAATTTTGTACACAGTCTCTTCAGACATCGTACTACATAGCTTCTTGGTTGTCCGAGAGATGGCGCTGTATCGACTGCAGAAATTTAGTTCGGGATCTTTTCAGCCACACTGTGTATGATATACATAAAAGGCATTGTCAAAAATTTAACAATATGTTCCGAATATTATTTCTAGTTTTCCTATTTTGATTTTACTTTTTATCAGATCTGTTCTTTGTAATAAGAAATTACAAAAATTTAGCTAAACATCAATATATTTGATTCTTAATCCACATTAATATGTGTTACTGTAGGCTGACTGTTGTGACAGACTTGGTAGAACTCCATTGCACCATGCTGCTATCCAAGGTTTCAGCGATGTTATTAAACTATTACTGGATGCTGGAGCTTCTCCAAACAGCCGATATACAGATATGCCGTGGGGAGATGATGACGATCCATTTCAATGTTTGCATGGCAAAAATTGTGCAAGAGAAGCAACTGCTGCTAATGATGTATGTATAGTTACTAAAATTTAACAGGAGACATGTTTATCTATAAATCGCTTGTTAAGGTTCATCATTTCCCCCTCCATAATCCTTAAGGATCACTTCCCCCTCCATAATCCTTACCGCATAGATGTTTTCTATTGGTTCGACAATTCAAAAATTGATAAAAAAACTTTTAATTCTAATTTTACTGCGTGGAGTTAAAGAAGATGGGAATTGACTAGGCCGGCGTTCCATTTTTTAACTGCATGGCCATTAACCATTTACGTAAAATTACAAAAAAGTAATTTTTGTGCTGGTTAGATCCCATGAGGATGCAGCTCAATTTGGTGAACAATTCCAAGATATCCCTGAAAAAAGCAATTTTTCCCTCTGTAGATTCTATCTGTATGCGAAAAAAAATTTTCAAGAGGGACTATTGATCCCTACAATACTGTGAAGCTTTCAATCAATTTTGGATGATGAGAAAAGACGATTCTCATACCTTGTTTTACAATGTGAAGGGTAAATTTCCCCAAAATCCTGAATTTTTTATTATGTTCTGTATCTTGAAATACTCTTTTGAAGTAGAGAGCAAAAATGATCCTTATCATTTTTCAAATATACTACTTTTTTGGGATATATATTTTATCTATGTACTCATTTAAATTTTTAAAATTTAATTTAAAAAAAATTGTTTCTTGCCAAGCCACACAGAAATAAAAAAAATATATTATTTTCACTTTCTAAGGGTTTGTTCGTTTAGTGTAAAAGTTTTGGAGGGAGACCTACTGAATAAATTTCATTAATACCTTCCCTCCTGTTTCACCAACTAAACACAGAATTGAGTAATGTGAATTTGTACTCTTCAAGGAAGGTTTCAACCAATGAGGCCAATGATTCAAGAGTTTCAAACTACGGTCAACTGAAATTTTCTAACAAGTTTTAATTCTGTTCTATGCGCTTATTGATACAACGGATGGTTTGATTTCATATTTAAGTTAATCAACCCTGCCTACAAACTAAATCATATCTAAACACCTACTACAGACAATTACTAGAAATCAGTGCATGCTCTTTATGAAGAGACATTTTTTATTTACAATATATTTACTCTTTCTTTACTTTGCTATTAAGATATTGGTCTCTATTAAAAAAAAAATTCATATGTTTTTTTATCACATTCCAAGATTGTGCTACACATTAAATCTACTTACATTAAAAGAATAACGATAAATTAATTAAAACATTTTGTAATGAAATGTAATATTTGTGTGGCTGCATGCCAATATTTAGGTTATTTATCTTTTATAAATTTTAAAATTAAAAAAGGAAAACTATGATAGTGAAATTTAGTTACTACCTATCAGTAATTCTATGACATTTGTATCTTTTATTTTATAGCTGCCAGTGCCAGTGGGGGGTCGTACACCATTACATGAAGCAGTAAAAGGTGGACATATTACATGTGTTCAAATACTATTGGAAAAAGATGCAAATGTAAATGCATCAGATGAAAATAGTCTAAGCCCTTTATTATTGGCAAGTGCAGAGGTAACATCTGGCAATAACAAAATTTTAAGCATTGAAAGGTATTATTTTTATGGAATATTATTTATACAATTTAAATTAAACATTTTATTTATTTTTTATTATTCAGCAGTTTGTATTCCCAGTTGCAGAACAAAGTATAACAACGGTAAAAAAAAGTTCAGCATTGTTAAAAATAATTATACAATTATTTAAATTTTAAACAGATCCAGGTGAATCATCAACAAATTGGGTTAATCAATCTTTCAAACTTGCCTATTAGATAACAAAAAGAAACATGTACGTAAACTAGTATGAGATATAGATTGATTCTGAAAATAATACAATTGTTCTCAATGATAATAAGCATTACATTCTTGGTCCACTAGGGAAAAATTGGATTGAGTGATCCAATGCCTTCTTCATAAAACAAATGTACTATGACACATCAGTAAGACTAGGGAAAAAATTCACATGATATTCAGCTCTACAAATGATATCTTCACTCTGTTCATAATTGTAGTGGGAATGATAATCATTATATTGCCAGGAGGTAACTCTGATGGAGCAACTGATACTATATGTGGTTTACTTAGTCATCCGTAACCATTGACCAGAGATGTCAGTATGACAGAAAACATCATACAAACAGAACACTGATAATTCAACATAAACAATTAATTATTAAATTCAACATTCAATTATTCAACATTGACAATCCTTTATACATATACTAGTGTTCAAAAAGTGATTTAAATTTTGGGAAAATGAGCAAGTTAAAATAGTCGTTAAGATTAGCCTCCATTATGTAATTCACATAAATGAATACAATGTTGCATGCTTTTAAACATATATTGTAATGTTTGTTGAGGAATTGCAGCGACATGTCATTCAGTTTTGCTCTGCAATTCAGGGATGGTGAGAGAATGACTTTTGTATGTAAAAAGTCAGGAAGGAATAAATCAGGAGACCATGGGGGCCAAAATCCCTTTGAAATCACTTGTCCAAAAAAACACTGATGAAATTCATAGTGTTATTGGCTTAGCATTGTTCTGCTGAAACTACATGTACTCTAGCTGGTCTGCAGGAATAGATTTTACGAATTGCTGCACTTTCTGTATGTAGCACTCAGTGTTCATTGAGCCATGAAAGAATGTCATGAAGATTCGCTATGTGACATTGCAATTGCATGCCAAACACCCACTTTTTGTCTGTGCAAAGGAGACTCGTGCAGCTGATGTGGATTTTCTGTACACCAAACAAGTGAATTCTGTGTATTGATGTATCTATTGAGGTGTAACTGTGCTTCGTCAGACCATTGGTCGAGTTCTTCCCCACCTGGTGGAACCATCAGCCACGTCAACTATAATTGGCATATAGCGCCTGGACATGCTTGAACATTATCTTATGCCACAATTACAACAGGGTATGGGCACAGAATTCATTTTTCAGCAAGATGCTACGCTACCACATTATCATTATGCAGTTGTCCCATATCTCAATGGCAAAGTGGCGACTTTGATTGAATGTGGTGGAACAATTTCCTGACCACTATGATCGCCTGATTTAACTCCAGTAGAGTTTTCTGTATGGAATTACATTAAAGGCAGAATGTTTGCTCCCCTGCTTCCAGGAAATGTTGACGAGCTGTGGTACCAGATAACAAACAGTCGACACCATAGATCCAAGACATGCTTCATAGGATTTGGCAGGAAACTGATTACAGATGGGACATCTGCCGTGTTACAAAAGGTAGCCATATTGAACATTTATAAATGTAACTTGAAGATATAATGTATTTAGTGTTCTGTCAAACATTTCTGTAAGTTATTTACTTTTTTTATTATTAAAGGTTACTTTTATATAACTAATTTAGAAATACTCTGTATATACATTCAGTACCATGCAGTATCATGACCGCACAGTTATTTATTTTGTTTCAGATATGAGAATATCGTGAATCAATTAGTTTCAAAAGGCGCTAATGTTAACATGACTAATGAAATTACAAAATGTACTCCATTGCATTATTCGGTAGAAATTGGTTCAGTTACAGCAACCACCATCCTTATCGAAAAAGGTGCTAGTATTAGCTCTACAGAAGAAAACGGTGAGACATGTTTGCATGTTTCAGCTAAATTCGGCAACATTGATGTTCTTCGTGTTATCTTAATGAATGACTGTAAAAATATTATTAATTATCCTGACAAGGTCAGCATCTTACATTCTCTATTTAAATCCTTTTTTTTGTTTTTAATTCATATATTCCAATAATTTTACTGGTATTTTTTTTTTAGATATGATCACATGTAACTTTGGCAGATATGGATTTAGAATGTGGTCAAACAATTTCTTGATTTAGAATAAAATATTTAACATATAAATGGTACTAAACATATACTATTAAATGTATATACTATTAATGTATTCATTACTTATGAATAAATATGTGATGAAAAAGCATTCATAAATGTACTCATTATTGATCTACTTATAAAAAAAAAATACATCAAAAGCATGCATAATTAAGTAGTCAGAAAATAGTTCATGAATTAAAAAAAATCTGGATTCAATATGGCCCTAGGAAAAGCAAAATAAAGCAGACCATTCAAAAGAAAAAAAATACAATACCAAACAAACATAATGCTTCTAGAATATAAACTGATCTGCTCACACTGCTTAAGTAAGACATCGTTCAAATGGAATTCAGCTTTAATAAAAAATAAAATAAGCGTTTAAGGTCTCCATGGTAACATATAATCAACATTTGCTGACTGTCTTGTAGACCGCTGATCACAAATCCACTAACACTAACAATCTTGTTTTTAAACATGCAAAACTGCATTTATATTTTAATACTCATTATGAAATAAATAAACATACATAACAATAATATAAGTGTAATAGATGCAGTTCAATTCCATTACTATTTTTGATCACATTTTAAATGTTAGGATTTTGATATTCATGATTTTATTGTATTTTAAAAAAACAACCATACATTTTATTTTAAAATGAAAAATTATAAAAATGTTACCTGTATATTATAAGAGAATTTAACTTAGGTCAAAATCTAGCTCAGATACAATTAAGGTTTCTGTAACTTTTACCTTAAAATAAAGTGAACTGTATACTATTTTTAAAATGTTTTTATTTCCTAAACATTTGTTGACCTAATTTATAAATTCCATGATTCTCTTGTTGGAAGTAAAATAAAGCAATTTCTTCTTCATTTAATTGACCGATAAAGAATTAATGATTTCATTGTAATAACATTTTGAGTACTGTATTCTGAAAAAAAATTGTTTGATTACCTGCTTATATGATATAACATGCCAAAGCTCAGTTTTTCATTGTGTAATGGTCATTCAAAGATCTGGCAAGAATTATTTACAGTCCACATCTGATTGTTGACATGGCTCGATAAATGAAACCATGTTTCATCTGAAAAAACCGTCACATGAAGATTGTCTTCTTTTTTATTAAATGTTTATTAAGTGCTCTGTGCGTACTACTCCTTGAGATTTCTGTTTGTCGAGCCAATTTTCTGGTAGAGTTGTTGGGACTTTCAGCTATGTGATTACAAATACCATCTAACGTTTTCTCTGTAGGATAGATGGTCTTCTGTACTCGAGTGCATCATTGACGTATCCACTTTCTTGGAACTTATTTTTAATTTTCACACAGCATTATGATATGAA
Organism: Lycorma delicatula; assembly: GCF_047948215.1. Classification (NCBI taxonomy): domain Eukaryota; kingdom Metazoa; phylum Arthropoda; class Insecta; order Hemiptera; family Fulgoridae; genus Lycorma; species Lycorma delicatula. Next base: position 11,922,562 of record NC_134467.1, on the reverse strand, counting down.
ACAACAATGTCTGGTAACTTCTGATAAAACATCTCGTTCATACATTCTGTATACTCATTACCACAACAAAATATATTTTCAATAAAAAGATGCAATCTTCAAGCAAGCTAAAACACTGTCACAATGGAAACAAAAGCTTCAGCAATTATAGAAATAAAAAATATAGTCAACAATGAAAATGCAAAATAAGCAAGTATAAAGTAAACTGTTTCATTAGTGACAATATCAAATAACAAATAAATTGTATCTTAGTGATTAAGATCCAGGTACACTTCAGTTTAAGTCCACAGTTACATTTGGCAGACTGTGAAATATATTTCATTATACATCTTATATGTCTTTCAATGTTTTGTAGGAAGGTTATACACCAATGCACAGAGCAGCATTCAGTGGCAACAAGGAGTGTCTAAATATGTTATTAAATAATGGTGGTGATTTAACTGCTGAAACACATACTGGTCTCACTGTTGTTGATGAAATATTTACATATTTGCCACGTCCTGAAGATTTCTTGATCAAAATACTAGATTCTAAAATTACTCCAAATGATGTACCAATCAATGATCATAGATTTAAGGTAAAAAAATTATTCTTATTTAAAAAAAAGTTATTTTAAGCTTATCAATGATTTATTTATTTTACATAAAAATTCTTAATTAGTTCATGAATTTTTTAAAAAACCTTGTTTTAAACAAAACAGACACGTCATGCCAAAAGGTTCTGTGTATGATTATATATATATATATATATATATATATATATATATATTAGGAATGAATTGAAGCTTGACTTTACTAGATAGGTATTATGTACAGCATCAGACAGGACCTGAATTTCCTATTCAGTGGGTAAGTCCATCAATGAACCCTATTCTACATCAAACTACACAATATTAAGCAGATAATAACCATAAAGGAACATAAATTTAGTAGAATCAACCTAAAATTCACAGAATGGGGATGAATGGATCAAGAGTAATGGGAAAGGGTTGTTTTTTTGGGGGGGAGCATTAGATAACCCAACTTTACCTGATAGAATCTTGATCAAATCCTTATATCAAGAAGTGCTTAGTTGTATTAGACTTGCACTCAAAGAATTGATAATAAAGAAGGGATCAAGGGTTAGGAAAAGAAACGGTGAAAAAGGATGATCTTCCAATCTTGATAACTTTATCTTTTTGATAATCTGAGGGTGAGATTTGATTAAGATAATGGTTACATCAATGACCAGCATGTAACTACCATCAAGTAACCAGTATAAATTGATTATTTCTGATCAACGAGTGAGTCATTGTGACCTATAAATAACTGATTTACAGAATTAAAAAACTAATGGATTATTCAATGTGTAATGAACAAGGCGGCAGCCAAATTACAGTAGTAGTAAATCCTAAAAATTATTAAACATCAGTACAGTTCACTCAATTATTCATAACGCTCCGCATATAAAAAAAAAAAAACTGTAAACAATAATAAGCAAGATAAATTCCAAACAGTTTATCATAAAGAAATCAAACTTCATGCTTTTGGCTACCTTAATTTCTGATAAAAGAAATGAATCTTTTTAAAGTGTAATTATTTATAATGAGGCCTTGATCCATCATTATGAGCTGGAATCCAAACGACGTAGCATGGACAAATTCCTGAATTTGGCAGTGAGGAATTTCAACTCAATTTCTGATGAAAAGAATGAAATTTTTAAAGTATAACTTATATGAGGCCTTGATCCATCATTATGAGCCAGAATACAATCAAGATAGCATGACCACAAGTATCTCAATTTGGCAGCAAGGAAAAAATTCAAGACCGACAGTCAACCGATTAAAGTGATCCCAAAGAAAATTTTCTGAGATTATCTGTTTGCAACATCTCCCACAAATTAAAAAGAAGCAGTTTTTATGTCAAATGTTCTCACCTATTTTATCTAAAAAATTAACATTCTTTACAATTTTTCATAATGATTAATAATTGGCACTGACATTAAACTTTTAAGAGTAGGGACTCTGTGACTGTGACTAAACATTAATGTATGACTATTTTTTTAAATGTGTTGCGTTTCAATAAGACCACATTCTTGTTGATTCTGTAAAAAAAAATGTGTTCTTATCTTTATCTGTGTGGATAATGATTTTAATTATCAATCCCTACAGTGAACACATTGAAGATCAATTTTGCAGAGCAGAACATCTGCATTTTAGTGGGCTTGGCACACTTACTGATGTACATGTGCAAAAAAAGAGCGAACAGGAAATCACTTCACACCTGATTTTCTTTTGCAGACTTGGCATTGTATGCTTGTTACATTGAGAATAGTTATGTGGTTTCAAGAGCAACTTGGATTTCTTGTCATGTTGTTTACAACCTGTTTGGTTATATTACCTAAAGTATATACTGGTTTTAAAGAAAACTTTTTTCATATTTTAATGCAAAATAAAATAATCCTTTTTTATTTCAAATGAAGTTTATTTGATCAAATATGTACCGTTATGATTGACCACCTTTTGCCAATTTTTAAGTAAAATCATAATCCCTTAGTTGTAGAATTTGTTTCTGAACGAAAAACTCTGAAAAGTGATTTTCACAGCCCTTTTTTGAAGCCAATTTTTTATGTTTAGAGTTCTCAGAACGTAACAAATAGTAGTCTGACAGGGCAAGGTCATGACTATGAAATAGGTGCGTTAAAACTTCCTGGCCAAGCTCTCTCAATTTTCAATACGTCACCAAAGATGGAAGATTCCAAATTTCCTACAGATCAGTTTTGACTGCTTGGAGTAATTTTTCCAGTTATTAACAGAGGTTAAAATCAATCATTTAACCGAGCAGGAGCAGTTCATAGTGAACAGTTCCTTTCAGATCCCACTACACATACATAGAATCACTTTTCTGGGCTTTATTACGGTTTGTGGAGTTTCACCTCGCTTCGCCAGATGTTTTCCAAACATTTTTGTTGTGTGTGATGCATTTTTCATCGCCTGTAATTAGCTACTTAAAAAGTGGTTTGATTTTATTCCAGTTTAGCAACGATTTGTAATGGAAATTTAATCCATTAAATTTTTCATTGTTAAATAATGTAGCACTCAAACATCACATTGTTTTTTAATTCCATTCAATCTTCTGGTTTAAAACTGTTTTGTAGTCTATGTTTATTCATCATTGATATCATGTCTGTTAATGTGTCAACTCTAAATGATTTCATTGAATTTTTCAGAGCAAGGTGCATCATCAAAATTTCCAAACTGAAAATGTTTGAACTAGTTTTGTGCCATACATACTGATCACATACGTAAATGTCACAAGTTATTCTTGTAGCCTGAGTCATATTCTTCGCTTGTTTATAAAATTTCAAAATTTATTGAATTTCTTCTTTATTTTCAAGTTGCGATAACTCTGAAATAAATAAACTAATATAATTATAACCTTTCTAAAAATACTTAGTGTTATGTCACCTTTCAAAACCACACATGTTATTATATTTGATTAATATTACCAGCTATATGATCCTAAAGCCATCTACCAGGAAAATATGAAGAAGGGTTTTTCCCAACTCTAATATTCAGTCTGTAAGATGCATAGTAATGGTTTTAAAGAGATGAATCTTTTCACTAGTATTTAAATTTTGAGTAGATGCCATTTATTTTTATGCATTTTCTTTACATTTTAATTGTTTTTAAATGCTACTTACAGATATATTTTGTATAAAATTTTTTGAATCATGATTTTTTCGTAAATATTTTCTGTAACTATTTCTCACATATAATTTAGTATTTTTTAATTTTTTGCAGTATTTGGAATGTATTTATGCGTTCTGTGTATGAATCGAGTTAAAATTACTGGTTTTGTTTCCCTAAAGATGATTTGAAAATCATGATACTGTTGCAGCTTTCTTGAAAAACTGGTCTGATATTTTTCTTTTTAATAGATACATTAATGTTTTATTCTGATATAATTATACGTATTAAATTCATGAGCAGTTTATTATGTTTAACAAATTGTTTTCTTAGGAAAATATTCAAATAATTTTTCTACTTTTTTTATTTTTTCCAACAGATAACCCTTGATTTTGACATCTTAATACAAAAAAATAACATGAAGCAAAAATCAATGGTGTCATTATTATCAGAAAAACTTAAGATAATACAACATCCTTTAATAGAAGCATTCATATTTTTAAAATGGAGAAAAATAAAACAAATATTTTCAATCTTGTTTATGGCACACGTTTGTTTTGTAATTATATTAACAGCATATACTTATGCTCTGGTTCATCGTGGTGAGAAAAGCGAAGAATTTAGTGACATCTTTTCTATAGTAAGTTAACTTTATGAAGTAAATAATTTGAAAAAATTAACATTTTTTGATGTTTTGTGTAAACAATTTAGTTAGAGGTAATCTGTTATTGTAATTTTTCAGTTAATGGACTGAATTTCACAATATGTTTCTTCTTACTGAAAAATAATTTTTCTTAATAATTTTTTTGTTTGATTTTATTGCATTATTATAATAGAACTTGCATAAAACAATAAAAATACGATTCTAATCCTAAATAAAGTACAAACATATAAGTCAAAGAGTTAAAGGTGGATAATTATTATTGTATAGACTCTGTGTCTGTTAAATACATAGTCACTGTGAGATTTCAGCAAAGCAGAGAATTGACAACCCTCTCAAATATTAGCAGAATATCCCAGTTATTGTAGTAGAACGCTACATACAATGATGGCAACGGCACCGATTTCAATAAATTCAGTTATGCACATAGCTTCCTTCCCACAAGTTGAGGGAAGCAGCAGATGTCCCTGTACAATCACCATCCATAATATAAATATTAGCATCATTATAAGAATGATATTTCTGTTATATACTTGAAAATATTCAACAACTGAACATCATATAGTACTCCTTCCATACTGACATTCCTCTGAATGCAGCTAACAGATATTTTTCATTGATATAACTCTTCGAACACCCACACTTTGTTCTGAGCCTCGGTCAGGACGTCATAATAGTATCAGCTAAGTTTCATCATCTATCACAATTCCGTTCATGTAGGGAGATTTCCCATTTTTCAAGGCAGCATGAAACACGACATGCCATCTGATCATCAATCAAGTTATATGGAATCAAAAGGGTATAAAATTTTCTAATTTGAAGATGATCTCGCAGAGTAGCAAGAACTGCTGGTGCATTAATTCCAGAGGACACCTCTATTTGGTGATAGATAACATGTCTATTTGTCTCTAGCATTTTTCACATTGTAACAAAGTTTCCCTTAGTCATAGATGAAGACGGTCGACCTGACCTTGAAGACTCGAGGCCAAAGTTTCCTCTTCAAACTCTTGGTATCACTTAAATATTGTTGTACGATTACGACAATTCTCTCAAACCACAGGAGTTATTTCCTGTAAGCACACTGATCAATATTTAACCCGCATGCAAAATTTCCTGGTATTCAGTTTTCAATCACATCAGTAATTTTTTTCACTAATGCAGCTAAAAAGCAAGTGACACTGAGACAGTGACTAGTGTGGCTACAGTAGGGGTTGGTAGACTCCTGTCTATCAACCCTATGCAAACTTGTAACCACCTATGGTGGATATGTTCTGTCATATTGCAAAACTTTCCTAGTGCCCATTGTATAATATTTCATTACAGAAATTTGTTGCTTTTTATTATCTTTCTAATATTTCTTATGATTTTGATACATGTAAACTTATTGCAGTACAAGAGGCATTAGGCAGAATTTTTTTCTCTAAAACTAATGAACTTCACTATTTTCTTGTGGTCAACAAAACAACAGTATAACTCACAAGATTCAAGTATCGCCTGTGTTTTAAGGAGCTTGATGTGCTGATTGTAGTAAACTTGACATGGGATTATTCTTAAAGATGACTTTTATCATTTTTGGAAGTCACACGATTGTCTGTAACCAATGTTTTTGCTTTTAACAACATACAGAAACTGAAATGGCTTTTTAACAAACATTGAAAATAAACATCACCTACAATCGTGTATAATTAATTGAATATAATTTATTGTAAATTTTAATTATTTTAATATTATTTTTTAAGATAATAGTAATTAATAACTAAATAAATAATACTAGTAAAACACTTCAAGAGAATTTTTGTTATATTTATAAAATACAATGATAAACAATTGCCAACTAAAACCTATGTTTGGCAAAGCAAGTCTATAATTTGGCTTAATGATATACTCATACTTCAACTAGAATTGCTTGCCTTGACCAAGTTATAATAAAAAAAAAAACAAACCAATAAGCATAATTTTAATCAATAGATTAAAGCAGAAAACGGCTAATGTCACTTCTTTTATTGAAGCAAACACTTTTTTAATAATAACATTAAGTTAATTTTGAATAGTTCTTTGAAAAGAAATACAAATAAACATATTTTTTTTACACGGATGTGCAATAGTTGGACTTGTAGAAGAAAGTTTTATTAAAACTGAAATATATGAAAAACATGAATCTTAACTGACATGAATTTCAAATCAACATAATTAAAAAAACATTATTTAGATGCACTCATATCATAAAAGAATAATAATAAATAATTTTATCAATGGTGAGCATCGGTCAAAATAATGAAGAATAAAGAAGCTATTAAAAATAAACAAGAGTTGCAGTACTATAATATCTTATAAAGCATTTGAATAACTGATATTTTATTGTATATTAATTAAATTTTTTTTACATCAAGGTATAGCTTAAATTTTAAATAATACGATGTCTGTAAATAAAGTAATGAGACTGGTTCAGAAAAACATTTTATTTACAATCCAATTATGCATGACTCTTATCACCTTCAAAATGGTTCCCTTGGGAAGCCACGCAACGCTTCAAATGGTTTTCCTACTCTTCATAGCAGATGGTCGGTTTCATTTTTTAAAATGTTTTCTACTGCTCCAAAACGGTGTCCTTAAGGATGCTTTTTTAAAATCGGTAACAGGAAAAAGTCACAGGGACTCAAGTCAGATGAATAAGGTGGTTGAGGTGCATAAGGAATGTTTTTCTTTGCAAAAAACTCATTAATTGATAGTGCAGTATGATAAGGTGTATTTTCATGATGCAGTATCCTGTTGTCTTTGATGGCTGGTCTCACATGGGTAACTTTTTTCCGCATTCTTTCAAGAATTTCTCAGTTAACATACAGATTTACAATCTGTCCTGTAGGCAATAACTCCTTATGCACAATGCACTACCATCGAAGAAACAAATTAGCATGGTTTTGATTTTTGATTTGCTCATTTTTGCTTTTTTGGGGAGGGGGGTGAGTTTGAAGTGTGCCACTTCTTCCTCTGGTGTTCTGTTTCTGGGTCGTATTCAAATATCCAAGATTCATCACCAGTAATAACATTTTTTTTAGAAAATTAGGATTGTTTCAATTCACCCTAGAAGATTGCGGCACACTTCCATCCTGTTGTTTTTCAGTTCAACAGTGGGTTTTTTTGGGACCAATTTTGCACAAACTTTTTCCATGTTTGATTTGTTTGTAAAAAATTTGGTGGATTGTGGTACGGTTCATATTCAATTGTTCTACAATCATTCTGACAGTTAATCGCCAGTCGTACCGTATCAAGTCTCTGATATGATCAACATTGTCGTCACTTTTTGATGTTAATAGTCTTCCAGAGTATGGATTGTTCGCAACTGATTCCTGGCCATCTGAAAATACTTTAAACCACCTAAAAACTTGGGCTCGTGACAGAGCTTCATCTCCATACGCCCTTTTCAATTTTGAAAAAAGTTTCAGTAGCATTCTTACTGAGTTTAACAAAAAAACTTGATTGCACAACGTTGCTCATAATTAGTATCCACTCAATTTTGTTATGTACAACAAAAATATGTTTCATGAAAAGTTTGTTTACATCTCACATAGCAACAATAGACTAAAAATATTAATATCTAATATTAATCAGGTGTTCATATAACCATGTTCACTAGTAACTTTACATTATTGCCAGTTTGGCTGCGAAAAAAAACTAGTCTCATTACTTTATTTACAGACCTTGTATGATAATATATCATGCTGTATTTTATTTAAAGTTTTATTTTACGTAATCTCAAAGAGTGTGACTTATGTAATTTTTTTGTTTTTAGCTTCATGAAAAGGATTGGAGAGATTTCTTCGCATATTTGCTATCTTTTTTTGGTACACTGATGTTATTACAATCGACTTTTGAACTGATATTATTAGGTCCGCTGCGTTGGACCCAGGTTGAGCCATGGTTAAATTTTATATGTCCATTGTATTCAATAGTACTAGTTTATATAGCGTTGCAGTGTGGAGAAATTATACTAGTAATTGATTCTTTATGTTATGTGGGGTCAGTTGTTGTTTTATTTGGGTGGGCTCGTGTTATGTTTCTGCTTGCACGATTTCCTAAATTCGGCTATTATGGACTTATGTTTTTGGCAGTTCTCACTAATGTTATTAGGGTATGTATCATATTTACTGTACTTTACTTTGTGTTAAATAGATATTATCGATAATAAGTGATCCAAAAGTCATGAGACTCAAAATGCACTTGGCAGCAATGATAGCATGGGAAATTCCTATTTTGTCAATAAGCTTTTTTCTTATTGTATTGTGTTCCTTTAGATAAACAGTTGACCATGACATGTTTGTAATGCACAAACAAGGAGCTTTCATTTCAGAATACTATCTGTCAGTAAACTTTCAATACAAAAGCAAGAAGTATTTCAGAATACATTTCATGATCCTCACGTGTCAAACAGAGTACAAAAAATTTACTTTGTCACTTTTATAAAACAAAAATGAGGTACAATGTATGTTCTGGTCATCCTTTAGCACAAATTATCAAAGTTAATGAAGAAGACAACACCCCTCTTGCCTTTCATGAATCACATTTATATAATGAAAACAATTGGGAAGCTATGAATACCATTTCATAGAAGAAAATTATTAGAACCAATTTTTTTAAGTGTACTGTAAATAAACTTGACATTATAGTGTCTCTCTCTCTCTCTCTGTAAACAGAAACAATCTGCCACAACTGATGTACACCTGTATGAAAAAAAAAAACTGTAAAAAATTATTAAAAATTAGGTTTGTTCACAATGGAAAACCAATTCTGAAGTTACAATTAAGTGATAGTGATTGTAAATTAAGTGGTAAAATTTAGTTTTTATTGAAACTTTTGTGCGTTAAAACAATTTATTACTCTACAGTATTATTATTTTCAAAATATTTTTTACAATATTCATTTTTTCAAGTTCTTCGTATAATCTTTAAAATGTTAATTTATATACATTTTTATATCAATATTATTCTATTATTTTAATTGGATCCTGTATGGTACAATAGATTCATTTTAATATATTTTGTTTGCAAATGAAAAAGTTCTGTCCTGGGCAATGGTTCCATCTTGTACTCACTAGTTAATGGAAGTGTTAAAAAACATACTATAAAATATTGTTTGATTATTCTTTACTTTTATATGATTATGTTGTAATAATAAATGGTACTTACGTATTAACACCACCGCAGCTACAGCTTTGTTTAAAAACAATGTAATCAATCGGATTTCGGTGGAAAATGAACAGTCTCTTTATTAATTTTAATAAATTATTATTTATATTTATTTATTTTATAAATATAATTTAACCAAACTTAACTTACGCTCGCTAACCTTGACTAATTAACACCGTAATTTTTTAAGTATTTATTTAATAAATTCAGTAATTATTGCAATTATTTATTATTTAAATAATCAAAACACTCCTGTTAATTAGTCAAGGTTAGCGAGCGAAGCGAGCATAGGTTCAGTTTGGTTAAATTATATTTATAAAATAAATAACAATTTATTAAAATTAATAAAGAGACTGTTTTGAATCTATGTTAAACTCTATATCGGCCCATTTTCCACCGAAATCTGATTGACTACTTTGTTTTTAAATAAAGCTGTAGCTGTGGTGGCGTTAATACTAATAAATTAATAAATATTTAAAGTCGAATAAAAATTATTAAAATTTGTGTGGCTGATTAGGTGGTTCACAATCTCTTCTATTTACTTGCCTGAAAATAGTATTATAAACAATGAAAACAGTATTCTTTTGTTTCTAACATTTTGATTTGCTGTTAAAACATTCTATTTTTATTATTATTATTTTATTCCTGTGTTTTTATTACAATTTTACATGCCTATTATTTTAGTGTAAACTATTTGATAATACAAATAAATACACGGGTAAAAAAAAAATTTGAACTGAGATAAAAGTAGGTGAATTAGAATGTAATTTTTATGCTGAATCTTAAAATGAAGTAAGTTTTTCTTCATCAGATTTTTAGTTATGACCTTTTAAAATATTGAGAGACTTCTTAAGTAATAGAATACAAAAATAATAATAATTAAAATTAAAATCCTTACCTTTATTTTGCAGACATTTATGTTTATTTTAATTTCTTTTTCTTTTTTTCCTTTTGTGTTCAGTAAAGTCTTCTCTTTTTATCATCTAGCAGTAGTCACTCATCATAGATTCATCCCCTCTGCCTTGATAATGTTGTTCCATCTGCAATATATCTTAGTGCAACCTTTCTCCTTGTTCGTTGCCAATGTCACCCAAGTTTGAAAAAGCCCAAAATAGAAAGTAAAAAATGAATTTTCAATGACATTCTGCAGCCTAAATTTTTGTAATTCATTTATTGTTTATTTATAAACTGATCGTGGTTTTCAGCTTTTTTGTTTTCAAGAAAACCAGCAACAATATCTTTGAATGACTTCCATGCTGCTAGTTCTTTAGGATTCAGTTTTCTATCAAATATATTTTCACAAATTAATTTTCTTATTTGTGGGCAGATGAATATTCCCTCTTTTAATTTGTCTTCACTTAAATTGTGAAAAAACCTCAGCTGAGTATTTAAAACTGTCTCCATCCTTATCTAAAGCTTTTACAAAATTCTTCCTCAGACTTAGTACTATGTGAAGAGGAGGTAAAATAATACGATCTGCTTCAACAAGGGGAATATTGACAACATTTTCCTTTCCTGGGGTAAACAGTAGCAACTGGATTCATACTATTTCCAACACTGTAAAATTGTTTTGGTAAGATAACCGGATTCGTGTAGTTTTTATGATACCGACAAAGACTAAAGCAAAAATTGGCGGTCTTCCCCCTTGGCGAAGGCTCCCAAAGGTGGTAATAACATTGAGTTTCAGGAGGTAATTTTATCTTTAGAGCTAAGAAAAATCGCTGAGTTCTGATGCCTAGCAGTAGATCTTGGCCATTCCTGATTTTGATTAAGATGTTATTTGGGGAACACCGTCAAAAAACCGGCTCGTATAGAAGAATAAGCCACGCAGCCGTAGTCTATGCGGGAACAGCTCGGTAGAAGCGCAACATGCATCGATCAGCTCTCCAACAAATATTCGATAGAACTTTCAGCATGTGTAGCACTTTTTTAACATTTTACCTTCGGCTTCTTAAATGTGTTACCCACATTAGTTGTTGGTCAAACTACAGTCCTAAAATCTAACCCGCGTGCATGGTTCAACTGGTTACCATATAAAAACTGTAGAGCGTCAGAATGTTCCCTCAGGCGGAAAAAGCAAATGGATTTCATTTTCTCCGGGGAAAAGTGAATCCAATCCATTTACATTAAGTCTCTAAATGCGTTGTGTGTTGGAGCAGCTTCTCGGCAGTAGCTAATGATCTAGACGCAACGTAATTTGAAAAATCATCTACAAATAACTAGGACATAACGGGTTTCTGCACGTAGTTTGTTATATAGTATTTATAGCTACGGCAAACAAGGTAACACTTAGGATACTTCCGTGTGGTATTACGTTTTCTAGTGTAAAATTTTCGGATACCGTCGTTCCAACTCGAAGTACAAAGGACCGACTACTGAGAAAACTCCTAATAAATGCAAGGAGATTTCCTTGTATATCTCATTCATGTACTGCATTTAGGATCCCTCTTCCCAAGCCGTGTCGTGCCTCTTTCGCATATCCAGAAATACAGCAATGAGACGTTGGTGAAGTAGGAGGCGTTTCGAATGACAGATTCCAAGGCAACTATCGATAGACGATCTACCTTGGCGAAAACCGTATTGTTTGAGAATAATTAGGAATTTTGTCTCAAGGTACCACTAGATGACAGTTTACTATTCATTCCATCACCTTGCACAGGGTATTGGTCAAGGAGATTGTACGATAATAACTTGAAGGATACAATTTATCTTTAACAGGTTTTAAAGTACGTTAATTACCAGTGCTTCTGAACAATAAACTGGAAAAACCTGGTCAGAGAATATTTCATTATAAATAGACAAAAGGTGTCGTAATGAAGTATCTAGGAAATGAGATAACATACTGAACCTGATATTATCGTTTCTGGGAGATGTGTCAAGAGAATTATTCAAGGCATACCTTAGCTTATCAAAAGTAAAGGGAATCTTTAATTCATTTTGTGAGTTTCTAATCACAAACAGTTCTTTCTATTTGTAACTTGTATCTCATAAACTCAGGACAGTATGAAGATGTAAGAGAAACTGACATAAATGAATTTCCAAACGCACTTGCCACATCAATTGGCATGGTAAAAAGAGTGCCATTGTTTTGAGTCCAATCGGTTGTGTAGATTGCCTGAACTTTTTCATACAACAGATGATGAAGATGTCTGAGAAATGGTATAATCTTGGCTGAATTATGCCAAGATTTGCCTTTAGCACACCAAAATACTAAACGGCACACTGGTCTAGCATTCTGGAAGGTGCAGGGCAATTCTGTCATAGGCCATCGAATGAAACTATGTAAAGCCCTGCGACGATTCCTTAGTGCATTCCTCCAGTCCTCGTCCCACCAAGAAACAGCAGGCTGCTTGGCCCTCCAGATGTTAGAGGGATAAATTCACTTGCACTATAGGGTATCAGGTGTGTAAACTTGGCAACTTATTATTCCATGTGCTTGTATTTAAATAATTAACGTGAACTTCAAAAAAATTTATTTTTTACCTTATTTGTTTTAAATTTACAGATCTATGTAATGTAATGATCTATGTAATGTATTTTTATGTTCTGATCAGAATAAATTTTTATTTATTTATTCATTCTTGAAATTTAGTTAGAGCATTCTTTCCACAAGGAAAGGCATGTGGTAACTCTCTGTGTCAGTCTGACAGTAACTGGGTGGGTAATATTAGCATAATGTTTTTTGGTGTATTAACTTTTTTTTGGTGTACAGGACTGATTGCAATTAACAGTTACGGTATCATTACATTTATTACTTCATTGTGTATAATAATAATAATTATTATTTAATATTTAGCGACTTTTATTTATTACTACTTTTTTTGTTTTAGGTGTTAATGTCATTTATTTGCCTCATCATCGGTTTTGTGTTTTGTTTTTGTATTCAATTTCCAAATAATGAATTATTCCGTAATCCTTTATATTCTTTTGTTAAAACAACAACAATGATGGCAGGAGAATTTGAATATAAAGATTTATTCAGTGAACATGGACCTGATTTATATGCTAGTAGATTAGTTTTCTTATTATTCATTTGGTTGGCAACCGTTGTTTTGATGAATCTTATGGTTGGCTTGGCAGTCAGTGATATAAAGGTAACTTTAACTATTTATTTTGCAACCTCCAAGCTAGTCACAGATTCAAAATAAAAAAGTGAATTAACTGAAATTCCTCTGTAAACTGGAACAAAACCTTTGGTTAAAGTTTAGTGAAAATTATTTCTTAGAGAATGTGTAAAATTTTATTTCTTTCTCTGTAAAATGGTTTTCTTAAATAAGACAGCCCAGTCATGCAACCCAAAATTTTAAATCGTATCTCTTAGCAGGAAGAATACATGAGAAAATTGTTATATTGTTGGTAACACTGAATTTTTTTCTTAATGTGGTATGAATGTGAATAAATATAACCCTAGTCATATTTATTTTGTTTGAGTTGAGATGTAAAATGAGTTTTTCTTGTGATTAACAAGTTTTTATTTTAGACATTTTTTATTAATAATGAACTTTTATAAAAAGGCTTTTGAATTATTTTGAAACATATTTCCTGACTTGAGCTAAATTAATAAAATATAAAATGTTTGCCTAATTATGTTTGTAATATGATGAGGTACAAGATAATATCAATGGTAGTCATTTCTCTCTATCGATAATCAAATTGTTTGTTAATGACATTAAAAACTGCTACTGAAGTTTCCTGGATGGACACTGTGTAAATTATCTTTCACAGATAAAATTTCTAAAACAATAATTTCAAGATCGATGCATCACTTAAAATTACAACTTCACAAAACTGTAATTGTTCAAACTGATAGATAGATACTTTACATTCATATTTATGCATTTAAACTACTTTAATGAAATAATTGTAATATACATTTTTTTCAAAAACATTAGAAAAATGGATCTTAGAAGAAAGGATGCACCTCATAAATTTAAACCCGTTTCAAATGTGAATAAGAAATACATGTACAAAGAAATTTTAATAATTTTCAAAAATATAGTTCTAAAAATGTTGTTGATTAAAAAATATTTATTCATTTCCTGAGAAAAAAAACACTTGCATCATTTGTGACACCTTGATTAAATGTAGGCAAGAAATTATTATGAATATAAAAAATAATATAGTCTTTCTAGTTCCAAAAAATGTTTGGAAGTACATTTAAAAGTCTATTACGTAAAATTCAACTTTATTGAATGTGGGATTATTTAAGGTTAAAAATGGGGGTTTTTGCAAATATTTAAAAAAAGAAATATTGGTATTCTTAGAAAAAAGTCAAGAGCAAAATTATCTTTTTGTTTGATATATATATTCTTTTTAAATTTCTATTTAGTCCAATGGGCTATAGAGAGTCTAGTGGTTAACTCATCACAAATCAGCTGATTTTTAATAGCTGATTTTTGAACTTTTACAAATCCTAGTAAAAGTTAGTTGCTTTTATATGGATTTAAATACTAGACAGTGGATACCAGTGTACTTTGGTGGTTGGGGTTCAGTAACCACCACATGTCTCAGGAATGGTTGGCCTGAGACTCTACATGACTACACCTCATTTACATGCCATACATAACATTCTCATCTCATTGGGCTGTTGAGAGGGTTGCTTACTGTTCACGAGTTGAATCGATTGCAACATACACATCACAAAAATATTTACATGATAAAATTTTATTGAGACTAAAATTTTCATTACATTTTAACACCCTGTTTTAATTTAAACAAAAATATTTTTTAGCTTGTGTTTTAAAAATTACATAAAACAAAAACTACAAAAAATCAAAGTATATAATGTTAAAAGTATATTCAATTTCCTTCAATTACACAGTTGAAATCCTTATCAATAAAGAAAAATAAATTGGGGAACTCAATGGGCACAATGTTTAGCATTATGACCGATAGAAATTTTTAAAAATACATTGCCACCTGTCAAAATAAAAAAAATCAAATTAATAAAACTGTTGGGACTGTTTTATAGCTTGAGGGATGACTGAGTTTTACTGGGAAACCTCCAAATATATCAACATAAGCTTTCTTTTGTGTCTAGTCGTCATGCACATAGAAAGGCAAAATGACAAACACGTGTGTACCATGAGATTTTAGAATCGTAGAATGAAATTATCTTCACAATTATTTATTTTGATTTATTACATACTTAAAAAAATAATAATAATTAGCATAATACTAGAATAGGTTTATTTATTAATTTATTTTAATCTGTGACCTTAATTTTTTAACAGGATTTATTGATTGAAGGTCATGTGAAATGTCTAAGAAAACAAGTTGAATTTGTATCACATTTTGAGAAATTTGCTACTCATGGGTTATTGAAACGAACACCCATCCAACATATGTTAAAGAAAAGACATCAGGTACCCACAAAATTAGATATAGAGCCAAATGCTGCTGCTGCTAACATTAAATTTAAACATAGACTTCCTGATACTTTGTTGGAAGCAATTGTAAAAATCGGTATTAGAAATGAGGAGAAAGAAAAACACGGCAAGTAAGTATACCTGCTAGTTTTAATTTTAATATTCACATTTTTTGATGGTTTATTAAATACAAATATTAAAATAAATGAAAGCATATGAACCACCATGTATTTACATTAAGGACTGTTCAGAAAATTCTTGGTCTAACACTGAGGTGAGGAAAGTATGACCAAATGACTAATATTTGTCAAGTACAATCCTTTAGATGGCATGCTTTGAATTTTCAGACAAGTTCTTTTAGTTACTTGCTTATGGTGACTTAGTAAAGCAAACATGTATTGTTGTTCACTATACTTTATTTAGGACATTAAGTAATGTTATTTTTTAATTCAATACCTTTAATATTGAAAAATTTTAAAAAATTTCTGAAAAATATTGTGGTTCTTTGTCAGGCCCATGAACCTTCTGAACAATCCTCATACTGATACGTTTATATTTTAAAAGTAATAAATTAGGAAATAAATGTTTTTTTTTTTTTTTTTACAGGAAATGATAAAAATTTATTTTGTTACAGGAAACAATTTTCATTTCCACCATGTGTAAGACACAGTTATTATGATCCATCTAATATGCTGAGAGTAAGTAATATATTGACTATAGATGGTGGTAATAAATCTACTCCAGTTGAACGTGAGTTGTACAGTCAAGTGCATGATATAAAACATATGTTACAATTCGTTATTGAAAATCAAAATAACTCTAGTACCAGAGTGAGCAGTGATGAAGATGATGAAGAACTGAACTCTAAAGTATATTCCTTACTAAGAAAGATGAGTCAACCCAAAAGAAGTCATAGTAATATTACCGGCAGGAACTTAGGCAAGTAACTGATTGTATTATTTTGTAATAACCGACTTTATAGTTAAAAAAGCGATGCGTTTTTATTTAGCATACGCATTTGCAATGTGACACAAATAAAGCACCTGACATAAAACTGGAATCAATAAGAGTTGCTTTCTTTAAGAGAAATAATATTTACTACAATGCAAGTTCCTGTCGTGAATAACATATTATGTCGTTTGCAGAATTAAATGATTTTTCCTTAATTTAGCATGGTAATTTGTGATATTATAGTTAGCTCACTGAATATGCCAACAAAAAATTGATTCATGTCTTACTTTAGCTAGTACATGCAGGGCATAGGGTTTTATGTGGAATTTGTCTTATAACTTGGTCGACTTTGATTATTGCTATCTTTATATCAGTGATAGTTTCTTATGATCACAATAAAAGAATATCTTTTTAAGATTTACCTGATGGTTTGGCACAGACCATTATGGTTATAGGTACTAATAAAATGCCAACAACATACAGTAAATTATAGGTTAACTTTAGGTTAAGATTCAGGTTAAGTTTAGGAAGCAGATTACTGATGGTTTTAACCATTAGAACTTCATCTACACATCATGTTGTTGTGGAACCACTAATTAATGGGTTGCAGTTTATCATTTTACACAGGACCTAATTAGTTTGTTTATTAGATTAAGTAAACTATTAATTTGTTTATTAACATCTTTATTATATAATTAAGTATAATTGGATTAGTTATGGCTGAGTGATTTTTAAAAAAAATATTGTCCAGTATAATATTTTAATCTGTTCATTTTTTTCACTATAATTTATAACCATACAGTTTTTGTATTTTACTTTACTGGCTATGTAGATATATGCTGTTTTAACAGCCAAAGCTATATTGAAAAAGTATATAGACCAGTAAAAAAAAATTTAAAAACTGGTTTATTTTAAGTTTTATGCCTAAGGAGACATTAAAAAAAACTTTTAACCAAAAAATAGATTTAAATAATCTGTGAAAAAAATTTTAATCCACTGTTCCCAAGTCCAAAAAAATCTATTTTTTCAGATGGATTTTTGTGAGTATATACATACATACATATGTATGTTTGCTTGTAATTGATCTTATAAATTTGGTCTCTGCTAACTAATTGTGTTCAAACTTTGTAGACAGGTACTACCTTGGGAGAGAAAGAATGTGTTAAATTTTTTGCAAAAAGGAGGTGTTTTGGCTGAAATAAAGTCTCAAATCATTGCTGGGCCACTTTTTTTTTTTTTTTTTTTTATTGTCTTCAGTCATTTGACTGGTTTGATGCAGCTCTCCAAGATTCCCTATCTAGTGCTAGTCGTTTCATTTCAGTATACCCTCTACATCCTACATCCCCAACAATTTGTTTTACATACTCCAAACGTGGCCTGCCTACACAATTTTTCCCTTCTACCTGTCCTTCCAATATTAAAGCGACTATTCCAGGATGCCTTAGTATGTGGCCTATAAGTCTGTCTCTTCTTTTAACTATATTCTTCCAAATGCTTCTTTCTTCATCTATTTGCCGCAATACCTCTTCATTTGTCACTTTATCCACCCATCTGATTTTTAACATTCTCCTATAGCACCGCATTTCAAAAGCTTCTAATCTTTTCTTCTCAGATACTCCGATTGTCCAAGTTTCACTTCCATATAAAGCGACACTCCAAACATACACTTTCAAAAATCTTTTCCTGAGATTTAAATTAATTTTTGATGTAAACAAATTATATTTCTTACTGAAGGCTCGTTTAGCTTGTGCTATTCGGCATTTTATATCGCTCCTGCTTCGTCCATCTTTAGTAATTTTACTTCCCAAATAACAAACTTCTTCTACCTCCATAATCTTTTCTCCTCCTATTTTCACATTCAGTGGTCCATCATTGTTATTTCTACTACATTTCATTACTTTTGTTTTGTTCTTGTTTATTTTCATGCGATAGTTCTTGCGTAGGACTTCATCTATGCCGTTCATTGTTTCTTCTAAATCCTTTTTACTCTCGGCTAGAATTACTATATCATCAGCAAATCGTAGCATCTTTATCTTTTCACCTTGTACTGTTACTCCGAATCTAAATTGTTCTTTAACATCATTAACTGCTAGTTCCATGTAAAGATTAAAAAGTAACGGAGATAGGGAACATCCTTGTCGGACTCCCTTTCTTATTAGGGCTTCTTTCTTATGTTCTTCAATTGTTATTGTTGCTGTTTGGTTCCTGTACATGTTAGCAATTGTTCTTCTATCTCTGTATTTGAACCCTAATTTTTTTAAAATGCTGAACATTTTATTCCAATCTACGTTATCGAAAGCCTTTTCTAGGTCTATAAACGCCAAGTATGTTGGTTTGTTTTTCTTTAATCTTCCTTCTACTATTAATCTGAGGCCTAAAATTGCTTCCCTTGTCCCTATACTTTTCCTGAAACCAAATTGGTCTTCTCCTAACACTTCTTCCACTCTCCTCTCAATTCTTCTGTATAAAATTCTAGTTAAGATTTTTGATGCATGACTAGTTAAACTAATTGTTCTGTATTCTTCACATTTATCTGCCCCTGCTTTCTTTGGTATCATAACTATAACACTTTTTTTGAAGTCTGACGGAAATTCCCCTTTTTCATAAATATTACACACCAGTTTGTATAATCTATCAATCGCTTCCTCACCTGCACTGCGCAGTAATTCTACAGGTATTCCGTCTATTCCAGTTGCCTTTCTGGCATTTGAATCTTTTAATGCTCTCTTAAATTCAGATCTCAGTATTGTTGCTCCCATTTCATCCTCCTCAACTATCTCTTCTTCCTCTATAACACCATTTTCTAATTCATTTCCTCCGTATAACTCTTCAATATATTCCACTTATCTATCGACTTTACCTTTCGTATTATATATTGGTGTACCATCTTTGTTTAACACATTATTAGATTTTAATTTATGTACCCCAAAACTTTCCTTAACTTTCCTGTATGCTCCGTCAATTTTACCAATGTTCATTTCTCTTTCCACTTCTGAACACTTTTCTTTAATCCACTCTTCTTTCGCCAGTTTGCATTTCCTATTTATAGCATTTCTTAATTGCCGATAGTTCCTTTTACTTTCTTCATCATTAGCATTCTTATATTTTCTACGTTCATCCATCAGCTGCAATATATCGTCTGAAACCCAAGGTTTTCTACCAGTTCTCTTTATTCCGCCTAAGTTTGCTTCTGCTGATTTAAGAATTTCCTTTTTAACATTCTCCCATTCTTCTTCTACATTTTCTACCATATCTTTTTTACTCAGACCTCTTGCGATGTCCTCCTCAAAAATCTTCTTTACCTCCTCTTCCTCAAGCTTCTCTAAATTCCACCGATTCATCTGACAACTTTTCTTCAGGTTTTTAAACCCCAATCTACATTTCATTATCACCAAATTATGGTCGCTATCAATGTCTGCTCCAGGGTAAGTTTTGCAGTCAACGAGTTGATTTCTAAATCTTTGCTTAACCATGATATAATCTATCTGATACCTTCCAGTATCGCCTGGCTTTTTCCAAGTGTATATTCTTCTATTATGATTTTTAAATTGGGTGTTGGCAATTACTAAATTATACTTCGTGCAAAACTCTATAAGTCGGTCCCCTCTTTCATTCCTTTTGCCCAGCCCGTATTCACCCACTATATTTCCTTCCTTGCCTTTTCCAATGCTTGCATTCCAATCTCCAACTATTATTAAATTTTCATCTCCCTTTACGTGTTTAATTGCTTCATCAATCTCTTCGTATACACACTCTACCTCATCATCATCATGGGCGCTTGTAGGCATATAAACGTTAACAATCGTTGTCGGTTTAGGTTTTGATTTTATCCTTATTACAATGATTCTATCGCTATGCGTTTTGAAATACTCCACTCTCCTCCCTATCTTCTTGTTCATCACGAAACCTACTCCTGCCTGCCCATTATTTGACGCTGAGTTAATTACTCTAAAATCACCTGACCAAAAGTCGCCTTCCTCTTCCCACCGAACCTCACTAATTCCTACTATATCCACATTCACCCTATCCATTTCCCTTTTTAAATTTTCTAGCCTACCAACCTTTTTTAAGCTTCTAACATTCCACGCTCCGACTCGTAGAATGTTATTTTTTAATTTTCTGGTGACCCCTTCCTTAGTAGTCCCCACCCGGAGATCCGATCGGGGGACTATTTTACCTCCGGAATATTTTACCAAGGAAGGCGCCTCCATTGTTGCTATGTGAAAATGCAGAGAGCCACATTTTCTTGGAAAAAAAGCAGCTGTAGTTTTCCATTGCTTTCAGCTGCGCAGTACTCAGAGGACTGAGTGATGTTGATACGGCCGTTTAAGTCATTGTGACTCACGCCCCTAACAACTACTGAAAGAGCTGCTGCCCTCTTTCAGGAATCATTCCTTAGTCTGGCTCTCAACAGATACCTCTCCGATATGGTTGCACCTTCGGTCCAGCTACTCTGTATCCCTGAGCACTCAAGCCCCCTCACCAACGGCAAGGTCTCATGATTCATAGAGGAGGTGGGCCACTTTAACAAAAAGCTTTTCTTACAAAAGTTGAATTTTTTTTTTTATCAAGATCATAAATTACCAAAAATGATTATTTTATATCTATCCCTTCCCAAAAAAAATAGCTACATATTTTTCTTCTTTTAGCTTTATTTTGCTTCAGAAAGGTGTAATGAATGGGTAACAAAAAAATACTTTTTAAATTGTAATTATTTGACAGCCCTTACTCTTTAGTATTTCTTGGGAAAAAAATAATTAGCAAAAAGTTTTCGCCTCCCTACAAAATTACAATTTGTTTATTTAGAATTACGGCTGTATCTTTGTATTTTTTAAACAATTTTACTAACACCACTTAGAAATTATTTTCTTAAAAATTAATTAAACTCGAACGTTTTCTCTTGACTATAGGACCCCCAAAATGAAAAAAAAACTTTTTCTCGATTTAAAATTTTTAACACTCAAAACATATTTTTATTAAACAATACCCCTCCCTTGATCCTAAATTTAAAAAAAACCAATATAATTTTAAAAATTTTGATTTTAAACACAAAAAACAGTAGTAATATATGATAATTTGTTTTGTAAAGAGATATTTGAATTGTATAACTTAAGACTATGACAATGCATGTGAGTTTATATATAACTGTTGTGAATTCATTTTATATTAATTAATGTATAAAAAAATTATTTACTTCACATCAGAAAAAAATTAATATTATCTTTACAAGAAAAATAAGTAACTGAATATATAAAACTATATAACTTTGAGTACAATGATGTTGAACAAAAATGATAATGTAAAAAAGATTATGAAATTCCTTTAATTTGATTTTTTTGAAAAAAAAATTATCACACATTATTATTTTAACGTTTCAATAAATTTTAATTAATGAAATATCAAATTAAAAAAGTTAATACATAATTTATTCTTTAATAAAAAAAATTGTTACATAAATTTTTTTAACTCTTATTTTAATTATTCTTCCCCCCCTAAAAAAGTGATTGATTTCTTGAATAATTACATAATTTGATCAGTTTTGAACTTTCTAATAAAGAAATAAAATATAAATTAAAGGAAAAATTATCTCTCTAAACCTTTTGTTTTAGAATGTTTTGTAAAAAAAAACGCTTATTATTTTTTTCGTACGAAACAAAAAAAAAATCCAGAGAATTTAAAAAGAATTGATAAATTTTTTTAAAAGTTATTTTTAAACAAATTATATTTTATCACTTTTCACCTTCACTTTAGTAAACTAATGTGAAAACTAGGATGTTCAAGAATGTTAATGAGTAAAACAAAACATGTCAGAAAAATAATTAATGATCTCTTAATTATTTCCTTAATCATTGTCAATTTCTATTGTACTATATTTGCTAAAAATAATCAAAGATTTATGTTAATAAAGTTTATGAAAACTAAGTTTCAATTTTTTTATTATTGCACCATAGCGATCATTTTATAATAGAATTTAACTTAAATATTTGAAAAAGTAAGAATTCAAAATTTTTAATTTTTCTCAAAGATATGTTTTCAGATTTTGTTTGGGGAAAGGTTTTAATTTTGTGTTTTTAAATATGTCAGAATCAAATACTTCATTTAATAATTAACGTATTATAATAATAAATTATTATAAAGCAATTTATATAATATTATTATTACATAATAATTTTAGAATAAACTGAACCTGCCAGGTTAGTCTAGTGGTTAAATTCGTCATCGCAAAATCAGCTGATTTTTGAAGTCAAGAATTCTAAATGTATCAGTCTCTATAACGGTAGTTGCTTTTATATGGATTTGAATGCTAGACTGTGGGTACTAGTGTTCTTTGGCGGTTGGGTTTCAATTAACCACACATTTCAGGAGGGGGTTGACCTGAATCTGTTCCAGATACGTGCTTGTAGATGTAGCAATACATTTACACTTAACATGGCATTACATCTTAATTTACATCAGGCCTGGCAAGCTGGTAGCAGTAATTGCATTTGCCTATACACACAAAACCCACACCTGGTAATAGCTGGAAAACTGGTTGGAGAATATATATATATATATATATATATATATTTTAGAATAAACTGGTGGCTGTTTTTTTTTTTAAACGAAAGGTATGCTTTTTTTTTCAATGAATTATTTGTAGCATAATTTCAATCTTTATAATTTAAATATAAATGAGAAGTAAAAAGAGAATGCATAAGTCAAAAAGAAATAAGTAAACAAAAATAGTCATAATAATGAAAATAATGATAATGAAAACTTTAGTTATACTTTAACCATATAAAAATGCTGCAAGTTATGCAGAGTAAGTTGGAAAAATAAAAATACCACAAAGTTAAAAAAATTCTTGTGCAATCCTGCACAAGACCAACTTTTCTTTATTTTATTTTGTTGTGATACTTTTTCAAAAGGAACCAATTCTTCTAATCTAAAATTTTACAAAAAAAAGAATGAAAAAACTTTGATCTGTAAAAAGTAGTTACACCACAAAAGAACTCTACAATAAAAAAAAACAAGTTTCAACTCGCTCACCACTGCATAAGCACATATAGAAAATACACTACTTCATAGTCAAAATAACCTCATCTTTTTTTCAACTTAAATTGAGTGTAACTCAAGAACAACTCAACTAATCATCAAATTTTCACATGTACAACTTCTGATGCTGCAGCATACCTAAATTTCTAAAATTTCTAAATTTGTGGTTTTGAAGATCTTTGACCAAAAAATTTCATACACAGGCCTAAACATATATATATATATATATATGTATGTAAATTTGTGGTTTTGAAGATCTTTGACCAAAAAATTTCATACACAGGCCTAAACATATATATTATATAATGCTTATAATATATTATATAATGCAATAATTATATAGTGCTTATATATATAAGGGAAACCAGATTTTAAAATAAGTTAATCCTCATACCTAAAATATAAAGAAAATTCATTTTCACCTCCCACTCTCCAATGTGATCAAAAGTAATACCATACTTTCCTTCAAAAAGCCAGTAAAAAATATGATGAACTTTTTAAGGCAAAAACAGCTGATATTAATATGTAAAAAAATATGATATGAAGGAAAGCCCTAAAACATACATATATACAGAGTGAGCTAAAAGTATAGACATCCTATAACAACTTTAAAATCAATCCAGATAGAATACTGTAACTTTCAGGATAAGATATTGGTCAACTATTTTACCTTTTGATGAGAAATAGAATTTCAACCCCTTCTTGGGGGGGAGGGGCAGGGGTTGTAACTCAATTATCTTAAATAGTAACACCTTTTGTGTGATACATCATTTTAAAGGTCTCTTTAAGACAAGAAAAAAGGTATAAATAAACAGTTGGTATATGTTTGTACCCAAAATGGCAGCAGGATAAATTCTGGATTTTGAAAAAGAATTACATTGATAATTTAAGGAACTATTTTTGCAAATGAATATATTTATAAAAATTTTATTAAGTGCATATTACCGAATAAATTTATTAAAAAAAATTATTTATTAAGTCTAACGTATGCTTATTTACTTATATTTTATTTTAATAAATGTTCAAAATTCCTCCTGTTATTTGACAGTGTGCCAGTTGGTTGTAAAAGGATGATTCTGCATTATTCAATGATTCCCAAGTGATATTTTGTTCTGATTCTCGAATTTTATTTTGTAAATCATCGATATCTTGGGGCTTATTATGATAAACAATACTTTTTAAGTGGCTCTGTAGAAAGCAATTCAGTAATTCAATTCAAGTGATCTTGTTGGCCATTCTATTATATCCTTCGGGCCAAATCTTTCAGGAAAAAATTCATTTAAAATTTCACCTACCTGAAGGGTTGAAATTAGGTGAAACGCTATCTTGTTGAAACTAAATTATTTAGAAGTTAGGGCCAAGAACGTTTTGAATGTTTGGTAGATGTGGTTGAGAAGCAAAGCCTCATATTTCACTGCGTTTAAGTTTCCATCAATAAATACAGGTCCTATCAATCGTTCATCAATAATACCTGACCATACATTTATGGTCAGGTATGGGGCTCATTCATTCATCAACACACAAAATTTATTACTATTACTAAGCGTGTATGAGAGTAATGCTGTGGTTGGATGCATACAGTAAAATATGCAGCTAATTTAGGGAAAACTAATGTGCATGACAAGAAAGGAAGAGGGCGACATTCCATTGTGAATGATGAACACTCCTTGAAAAAACTGAATATGCTGTTTATGATAAATACCGCTTCACAATTAATAATTTTCTACTATAGATTAGACACAAATTAAAGTAAAACATTGGTAGAAAAAACAGATAAAATAATTAATTACAAACTGTTAAATTTATCTTAAATAATTTCTTCTTCTGATTATAATATTTTCTCTATCTAATTTATTTTATGAGTTTTTTTTTAATTGAAGTTAAGCTTCTTTAATACTTCAAATGTAATCTACAACTTTGTCAGGTAATCGGTTGTCAGGATTCACAGCTTGTACTACTTTTTCAAGTCTAGATATTTCATTTTCTAAAAAAGAATTTGTGAACTTTTCTTCTTATAGCTGCTATCTTTAGAAATTCATACTTGGAATCATACTTGTTAGTTTTCTTTTAGCAAACCAAGATGATTGTTATATGGCTAATGATGCCATAGTGAACTCAAATAAGTTTCTAATCTGGTAGCATGAAAGTTTGGCACATCAAAATTTTAACCATGTGGAAAAATTTTGAATCAGAATGTTACTACATATGAAGATAAAAATAAAAATTACACCTTATTCTACAAAACTTGTGTTCAGGGAAAACAACATTGTGAATCATTCAAAGTAATTCACAATCAACTGAAGTCGGAAACGTAATCCATGCTGATGTCTGTGTGGCCCAATGGAAGTTGATTCAATAGGTGGCTCTTGTTACATGTTTTTATTGAAAGATGATTATTTGCATATAGATGGGTATATTTTTTAAAACATAAGCGTGAAGTTTATGTTAATTGTGAAACAATGTGAAAATCAAACGGGTCAGAAAATTAAAATCTTAAGAACAGATAATGGAAAGGAGTTCGTTAACCACAATGTGAAAAAACTTCTGACTCAGCAAGGAATAGAACATCAAACTACTGTTTCTTATAATTCTGAACAGAATGGTCATGCTGAACCAGAAATGTACAATTGTTGAGGTAGCTAGAACGATACTGGCAGCAAAACATCTAAGCAATTACTTTGGGCTAATGCAGCAAATACCAGTTGTGTACCCAAGCTGGTATTTAAGCTAGTAGCTGTGTGTAATAGAACTGGGACAAGTACAGTTAAAGGTAAAGCATCTTATGAGTTATGAATAATAATAAAAATTTTGATTTAAAAAAAATAAAACTACCAGAAGTGTGGTGTGGTACAGAAGTGTGGGTGCATATACAAAAAAAGAGAAATAAGCTTGATCTTAAAAATAGAAAGGGAATCTTTGTAGGTTATGGTGAAAGTACAAAAGGACTTTATTTTCCAGATGTGAATACAGTAACATTAGAGAGATGTTATTTTTGTTCCATCTAAAATTAATAATTTCTCACTTTTTGATTGTAAAGTCCGCGTGAAGAAAGAAGAACCTACATTTGAAGTTGAACATATTGAAAACATAATTAAGGATGTGACTGCAGATGAAAAATTAGAAAGAAGTTCTCTGAATGTGAACATACATACTCCTACTGACAGAAGACAGCTTCATCCTAGGGATCAGCTGCAGCCTCCAATTAAATATAATGATTATGACTGTCTTTGTTAGTGTGAGCAACACCGAAGAATCAACATCATATGAAGAAGCTAAACAGTCAATCAGTTTTTGCTAAGCAGTGGCAGGAAGCTATGGAGGTTTGGTTGAAGTCATTAGTTGAAAATGAAAGATGGGATGTTATTGATAAGCCAGAAATATATGATATTGACAACAATTTGGTTTATAGAATTAAATGAGATAATCAAGAAAAAATAGTTCAATTTAAATGTAAGTTAGTTGTCAGAGGTTTCATGCAGAAAAGGTCAATGTATGATGTTTATTCTCCTGTTGTCAAATTAAATTCATTAGATTAATGTTAGCTGTTAGTGTACATTTTGATCAGCCTGTTACGCAAATGGATGTCTGTAGTGCTTTTCTGCATGATGAACTGAAAGAAAATGTATTTACATGTTTACCTGAGAATAACAATTTTACCAAATGATAAAGTGTGAAATTTAAGAAAGCAATCTACGTGCATATTTAAAAAATTCTCAATTGCAGCCTCAATTAAGTATAATCATTATGAGACTGTCTTTGTTAGTGTGAGGAACACCGAAGAATCAACATCATATGAAGAAGCATCATATTAATTCATGATATCTTAAAATTTTATAAGGTCAAATATCAATTATTGTTTGTTTTTCAGATTATGTAATATTTTTAAAATCTATGTACTTATTTATATTGATGACTTAATTATTATGGGTTTAACTAAGCAAGAAATTAATGTTTTTAAGAATGAAATGACGAGTAAGTTTATAATGAAAGATTTGGGTCAAATTTCCTATTATTTGGTATTACTGTAAAAAAAAGTTTAAAAGGTGGTGTGATAACTTTGAATTACTGTAATTATCTAGAAAATGTACTAAAATGTTTCAATATAATTGATTTTACTTGTTACTCCACTGGAGGAGAGGCAGTGGATAATACCTCTACTCTAGTGGATAATAATTATTTGCTGAGAGAAAAACCACAAAATACTGAGATAGAAAATAAGTGTCAAAAAGTAATTTGTTGGTTGTATTGTGTATACGATGTTAGGCGGCAGACCAAAATAATGTGCAAGTATTAATATTCTAAGCAGATATCAAAGTTGTGCTAGTAATGATTTATTAATATTCTACAAAGAGTGTTACGTTACATTAAAGGAACTCTTGATCTGACATTAGTTTATAGTAAAAGTTCTATATTATCAAAGGTGCTGATTGGGGTGGTGACACCAATAATAGAATGTCCACCAGTGAACGTTGTTTTAACATCTTTAATTTTACTGCGTCTTGATGTTCAAAGAAACAGTTTTGTGTCACTCTGTCTTCCATTGAAGCAGAATATGAAGCCTTCAATTTATGTGTCAGTGAGGCTTGTTGGTTTCAAAATATATTAATTAAATTAGATGTGATGGATTCAAGTGATTTAGATGTACTTTTATTTGAAGACAGTTTTATCAGCTATATAATTAGTAAATATTGCAAACAGCCTAGAGAGTTTAGCATATTGACATTAAATATAATTTCATTCAAGAGAAAATTGAGCAACGTATAATAAAAGTATTTTATCTAACATGGTACAGTAGTACGTTCAAGTGGGTAATGTACTCTCCAAGCCTTTCAGTAAAATGTCATTTAAAAGAGTAAGAAAGTTAATGTTAAATGAAAAGTAGGAACTGATGTTTGTTTGTATTTTTTGGTAACATTCTTAAAGTTCATTATGTTTTGTTCTTCATTACGTTGGTGTGCTTTTTTTTCTCGTCAGTCATTTGACTGGTTTGATGCAACCCTCCAAGATTCCCTATCTAGTGCCAGTCGTTTCATTTTGGTAAACCCCCTACATCCTACATCCCTAACAATTTGTTTTACATATTCCAAAAATTGCCTGCCTGCACAATTTTTCCCATCTACTTTTCCCTCCAATATTAAAGCGACTATTCCAGGATGCCTTAATATGTGGCCTAAAAGTCCTATCACTTCTTTTAGCTATTTTTCCAAATGCTTCTTTCTTCATCGGTTTGCCGCAACATCTCTTCATTTGTCACTTTATCCACCCATCTGATTTTTAACATTTTCCTGTAGCACTACATTTCAAAAGCTTCTAATCTTTTCTTCTCAGGTATTCTGATAGTCCAAGTTTTACTTCCATATAAAGCTACGCTCTAAACATATACTTTCAAAAAGTCCTGACGTTTAAATTAATTTTTGATGTAAACAAATTATATTTCTTAATGAAGGCCTGTGAAGGCCTATTCTTTAGTAATTCTACTTCCCAAGTAACAAAATTCTTCTACTTCTGTAATCTTTTCTCTTCCTACTTTTATATTCAGTGGTTCATCTACATTTCATTACTTTCGTTTTTGATGTGTTATGTTACGATAATTGACTACATGTCTCAGGAGTGGTCGACTTGGGTGTGTTCTAGACTACATGTTTACCAGTACATTAGCTGCACTTACACTACAGGCCTGGCAAGCCAATAGCAGTAAATACATTTGCCTATACACACACACACACACTAGACCCGGCAATAGCTGGAAAACTGGTTGGAGAAAACAATGATGTTATGATAATGTAATATTGTTGTATGTATTGTTTTGTCGTAAACATTTCAATTGACAGTGTTATGAAACAATTGAGATGTTGGTTTGTATCAATCAATAGTGAATGAGCATTGAAAGTAACAGTAGTGTAAAGCAAAAAAAAAAAAAAAAAGATAGCAACAATGAAAAAGAATATAAGCAGCATATAAGAGTTCCTGTTTATGAGTTATTAAAATTACATTTAAGAAGTAAACTCTGCTGGTCATCAATTCAGGATTTCCTTTCAAAGTTTTATAAATATTTATGTTCATATTTCATTAGTTTCTGTGTGCTATTTGAGCTTTTTTAATTTTTTTTTAAGAGGCTTACCCTATGTGTAATTAATAACACTTACAATTATGTACACAAACAGAATAATTCAAATTGCAGACACAAATTAAAAACAAATAAATGTACACACACGCATGATTGAATATAAAAATTACGATAAATAAAACCAATTTCATGTAGGATTCAGACTGACTGAACCGTTAATAAGTATTTAAGTGTCTGACATGTGAGCATGTAGCTAATAAATTTACTGGCGACACTATGTCCACATAAAAGATTTGTTTACAATCTTCTGCAAAAACATTCTGAATATAGTATTGCTTACTTTAATGTTTTACTATTTTAGCTGTAACATCACAAAACAACCTACCTGTACTATGACTTTCTTTAATGTAACTACATACCATTAAAATACAATACTTTAACAACAACCTTTCTGGCATTACAAATCTGATTTTCCTGAGTAAAAAAAAAAAATATTGTATAACAGTCAAGTCATTATTGATAAGTAAGTATGAAACTTAACTCACTTCATAACAATTAAAAACAAAAATCAAGAAGGATTTATTTTGATTAAATTTACATAATTTAATTCTGTCGTAAAAATACTGAAGGAAAATAATAGTTTCCTTTTTTTTTAAAGTATTTGTTAAACTAATTTGAGATGTGAAAAAAAAATTCAGTACAAGAAAGTTTTTATACATGCCAGACAGTTAATGCGTACAGGTGATCAATCTTCCGTTAATATCAGCTTGCTGGAGCAGTGACAATTCTTAATCAATGTACAATATGTTTGAATTACAGATATTCCAAGAGTTAGAGTTATATTCAAGAAACATTTCGGGCTACAACTATTTCATGTATTAACTTTCATCCACATTTCATCTTCATTTTCTAATTAATAGAACACAACTTAATTTAATCAATTCGTACAGCTTTAACTCAATTAGAAATATCACCACTTGCATTAAAAGGCACAGATATAAGTATGTAAGTGATTAAAAGGTCACAGCATACCTCTTTATATTCCAAAATTTATCAGTAGAAAGATTAAATGAAATTATTTATTTACTTATTCAACAACAACAGGCTGATGTTCTAAGACAGTTAATAATGCACGATAATGAATTTTGTAGCGTGTGAAATAGTCATGCCTAAGCAGGATTTGAACCTGGAACCTTTATATGAAAGGTAGGAGTTGCTACCACTCTGCCACAGAGATCAGCATAATATTCATATTATTACAGAAGATCTGATGCAGGAATATATGGGGCTTCAAGATCATTACATATTTAAACAATTTTTCTTAAATCAATACTTACCATAAGAATTGAGAGAAAACTAAATTTTTTTCATGAACATTCAACATTTTTCTTCATTTTGTAGAATCAATTTTCTTAAAATTTATTTTTTTAAATTTTTAATAAATAAACAGATGTGATCATTTTTTATTTATTTTTCCTAATCATCTCTAATATCAATAAAAAATTCCTTTTATTTCATTAGTTTAAATTACCTAATCAAAATTAGATGAAGTTAAAATTTTAATATCATAACTAAATGAAAAACCATAGTTAAATAAAAAAAAAAAAAAAAAATTGTAATTTAAAAACTCTTGATTTATACACTTTTCAATCAATACAACAATTTATTAAGATTAAAAATAATTGTATTTAATAAAATTATTGAAATGAGTTTCCTAATTAAAAATACATCCTACCCTATTAAAGGGTTTTGTATGTGTGTCTGTCTGTCCATCCCCTTTAGCTTAGCACATAAAACACCAGTAGTCCCAAGTTATGTCATTCCGTACAACAATAAGTAATAATGTGCTAAGATAACAGGCACCAGAATATACCGATCACTAGCGGAAAATCCCAATTCGTTAGTACATGTCTCGTGGTCAGGTGTATACTTGTTATATTATTACATATTTATTACTTGTACGTATTATTATTTATACTTTTTTAATATATATATATATATATATATATATATTTGTTTAATTGATATATATGCAAAATGTATATTAATAATTTATTTTTTTACTTACGAGATTGTTTTTCTTTATAAAATAATGAACTAAAACCAAATTACTCAAATTAACCACGATACAACTGGAAAACTGTTTCTTCTAAGCATCTTTTGTGATTTCATTTAATTTTCATATTCATTTTAATTTAAAAAAAGGGACTGCTAATACTTTTTTTTTGCTATTAATACTGATGTTTTTAATTCACCTTATAAATTCATGTTTTCTATTGCTATTTAATATTTATTAATCTCCAATTCATTTTTATAGTTCTATTTAGAATCCATTACAAAGTACTCTGACTGAATTATGTGTAGTTTTTCTTTTAAGGAAATTCTTTTTCTAATATTGTTAAATATCATCTTTTCTTTAAGAATGTTCTTTTTTTTTTACTAAGTGTATGACATCAAAAATACTAATTATTAACTCCAAAATTAATCAGAAGCAGTAGCTTCAAAAATAACCAATAACAGAAAATCGATGATACAGATTTTCCACACTGGGCAGTAAAGTAGATTTTAGTTCTTGGGATGAAGAGGTAATCAGTTTTGGACACTTAATAATCCCATTCCGAGACGCCGCCCACCAGAGCATGCCAGAAAAACTAGTCTTTTAATAAATCAATCTAACTTAATATTACATTCATTATGAAAAACAGCTCTTTTATCTATAAACAGCTGTAAAACATTTTCCCTTAATTTATGATATCTGAAATAAGTTTGCTGATTTTAATAAATGAAATACCAGAATAAAATTCAATCTTTTTTCAAATTTAACTTTGCAAGAACAAGGTTTTACAGAATGTAGTTTTTTCAGCGAATCATTATAAAAATACGTTTTCTGTTTAATGGTCAAGCTTTATTGATCAATTTATAATTACGTTTTTTGACTATAATACTTCAACAGTCACAATTTCAATTTAAGGCCATTAACAAACAACTGTTTTGGCTGATGCGATCAAAGTTGATCACATCAACTTGATTTGCTTATACTGAAACAGTTGATACATTTATCAAGACATGCATAAAGGTGAGTGCCGCCTACTGTTTTCTAAGAGATTTGGTGGATAAAGAAGAAAACTGCCAAAGTCGGTTGCCAGTAGTTCAAGTGATTTGTTGTTGCATTTTTGTAGGTTGGTCCTGTCAGAAACAGTAGTTTTTATTTCTTTGTATTATATTTTTCCCGAACTTCAACCTCTACTTTCCTTCCACGGTCAGACTGGCATTGCATTCTGATGTGTTAAATGTTAATATAAATGACATATGTGTATTTATTATTAAAGAACAACTCTATAAATGATTTGATTTAAACCGGCTGTGTGTGTCTGGAACCTAAAAATTGGTAAAAAATCATTTATCCAATAATTTTTTAATTCTAAGAAAATATTGGTACACATGTACAAATTTGTAATACTTTATTGTTATACTATGCTTCATTATATCATTTGCTTTAATGTGAATATACATTACACATTATTTTTGTTTTACCAAATATGTAAATTAATGAGTGGCAGATTAAGATGGTGATGTTCTAGGCATTTCACAGCAAAAGGCACTCCCTACATATCGTTACAAATTCAGGAAAAAATTAAAATTTGATTTAGTTTTTTAAAATAAGATTTTATTTATAATCAACATAACTAAAATTCAAGCTAAATATAACTTTTCTAAAACATCACTTTTATACATTTTCCTTCCCTAAACTTTTCAATTATATCATCAAACAATTTGTCACAGCATATCTGATTCAAAGCATAGAAGGCTCAACAAATCTAAACATTCTTGCTGCATTGTTGCTCTTTCAGCAGTCTTAATTCATTTTAATTGAAAAGATGAACATTCTGCAGAATAATTTTTTTATATCAAGGTCAAGAAAATTTGAACAGTAATTTCAACATTTGGAAAAAGGTTGATTATATGATCTTTCATCAAGCTTACCACATGACAATTGTTTTCCTTGTTTGTTAACAATATTTGCAATAAGATTGGGGAGGAATTTTATTTCAAAATTCCCTACAAAATGAATAATAATACTATTTTATATGTGCACAATATCATGAATTAGATCTGACAGTGTGACCAGATCATTAGATCTGAATAGCATTTCGAAATACGATGGACAATTAAAATATAATGTAAATGGTAGATTTTGTAGTTAAGTATCTCTAAATTCAAAATTACTGTTTTCAGGCGAGGAGAAAAGTTAGGAAAAAATGAAAAATAGAGATACAGGGGAGAAATAATAGATGTTAAAAAATATAAATATTAACACCCTCCTTATTACTATGGACCCACTTTAATGTGTTATGGTAACAAAATGCAGTATTAGTAGTGTAATTGAAGTGTCCTTTTCAACTAAATAGCAAGTTTTTAACACCATTTGTAGAATAACTCTACTGTTATGTCATGCAGATTTGGGTTTACTTAGGGAATGAAGATTTTGATGAGTTCTGGAGATATTTATCAAAAAATTGTTAGTTTACTGAAAAACACCAAATTATGAAAATATCTGAAAAGTGGTATAAATGTTATCTAGCTTTAAATGTAAGGGGTATATTTCAAATATTCTTTACTAATCATAACATAAATTGTCACAATAAATAACGAGTGTAATAACTGGAATGATTGAATTTGTTCGTACTGTTAAACAGTTAGATCCTATAAAGCAAAGGAAGATTTGGTAAAAGAGGGGTGATAAATTAATTTGTAAATTAAGGAGGTGTTACACATGAAATTGAGGGTTAGGGCTAATAGGTTACAACTTCATATATTATATTCAATGATGATTATTGATGGATAGGCAAGGGATTATATAAATGATTAACAAAAGAAATTCAATTAAATGTATTTTTAAGGCTAAAGGAACTTTATTACCACTTAGTTTTTGGCTGGATAGGAAAGGGGAAGTTAAACATGATTTACATGTACTATGCTGGGGAAATAGGGGATTTTCATTTTTTGGGTAGCTGTAAGGTCCAGAAGATTAGAAAGGATTTAAAATAACTTTTTTCCATTTCTTTTTTTTCTGCCACATTACTTAACTTTTTTTTTTATTGTAGAACTTTTGTTTCGAAATACAAATGAAATTTTATTTTATATTATTCGAAAGGTTAAAATAATTTCATTTTTCCAACAGTTGTAGTTTGAAAAAGATATATTCTGAATCTAAATTGTGTCCTTTTCAAAAGAGATTTTCTGTCCAAAAGTGCAACACACTTTCCAGTACTTGATCCACTTTTCAAATACAAAATCTAGGATGTCATTTGAAAGAACTTTGCATTTTTCCTCCACGGCTTTTACAACTTTTAGATTCACCTCAAATTTTTACTTTTTCAGGTTCTTCTTCACCTCCGGGAACAGCTGGAAGTTGCATGGAGTTAGTAGATCTGGGCTGTAAGGTGGGTGAGGAATCGCATTAATTTTTCCAATTTAAAAATTTGGAGATTATCTAAGTGACATGGGGGCATCAATAGTCATGATTCAACAGAAGTTCTTCAATTTTTTCCTGGTATTTTTTACTGAAGTGAATCAGCATTATCTTTCAGCAAATTGGTGTAGGCAGAGAATATTTACAGTTGTCTCTGTAAGTAAATGATTCCCCATGATCAAAAAAGGTCATTATCATGACTTTACCGATGTGCGTGCAGCTTTTGCTTTTTTTGAAAGCGGTGAACTTTACTTCCATTTGGGAGCTGTGTTATTTAATCTCTGGGTCATAAGAAACATCCAAATGTCATCAACAGTTACCACATTATGCAAAAAGCATGTTTCTTCCTTCTTGTAGTAAACCAACAATCTTTTGCAGATGAATATGCAGTATTCCAATTGGTCAGGTGTTAAGAGCCGTGGAACCCGATGAGTCATGTTTCATATTGCATCTGCTCATTTAGAATATTGTATGTACTATTTCTGAGATATGTATCAGTTCCCCCAGATGCTGCACAATATGATGCATTGTTGCATCGTTTCGATAAACTATTATTATCTCAAATGATGACATTTGGTGTCTTCACCAAGTATCATCGGGTCTTCGGGTCTTTGGATCATGACTTTTCGGTTTATTCACTCTCATCATGTCCTTCACGCTCTGTCACTCGAACAAAAATGTACCATACCAACAAAAACATGTTGCACATGACACACTTTTCAATGAGTGAAAATAACATTTTGTATGTTCAAAAGCTGATTTTTTTCAAACAAACAAAAGACTGAATTGCGTAACGTTGATTGATATTTTTTCCCATGGTAGGTTATTAGCCAACACATTTTATGTGAACAGTCACTGTCACTCAATGACTTATAACAATCAAATTGAAATTGGAAGTAGATGACAAATCTGGGTACATGTTTGCATGCAGGACTACCACTTTGCATGCTTTAAATTTCCCTGCAAAAATCAGTCTCATTACTTTTTTGACTGCACTTGTATTGGCAAAAATTAGTTTAATATTAATAAATGGAATTAATATTAACTTTATTTTATCAGTGCATGATGATGTTTGGGATGGGCAATAATAGGGAGTTAGATAAACTATCAATTCAGTGACAGCCTTGGCCAAACTCAATTGCAGTAAAAGGAATTTGTTTTATTTCTGTTTTAATTTATTTCAATTTTATTATATCATTCATTCTCTAAAAAATAAATTTATATTACTTGTATTACTAGAAAATGATATTGCTGTGTACTATTAAAGCTAAAGAATTCTACAAAATAAATGTTTAAATAAATTTTGGTGATTTTTTTCAGTTCATTTATTTACAATGTGCAATGCAAAATACTCCTGCATACACACATACATACAAAATCATATATATATATATTTGGAATGTATATGTTCCGTGTATCAGGTAACTCAATGTGTTTAACAACATGA
Organism: Lycorma delicatula; assembly: GCF_047948215.1. Taxonomy (NCBI): domain Eukaryota; kingdom Metazoa; phylum Arthropoda; class Insecta; order Hemiptera; family Fulgoridae; genus Lycorma; species Lycorma delicatula. The sequence continues at coordinate 11,885,710 of NC_134467.1, read as the reverse complement.
TAACACTTAAAAGTGTTAATTACATGGGAAAATATCAATGTTAGAATATATTTAATTTTTTTTTTTTAATATATTTTTTTATTAAATATTTAATTAAATTTTCCTTCTGTGAAATTTTATTATATTTAAAATAAACAATACTTATCAAGAACATTTCTTTATAATGTAAGATAAATTTCTTTCCTTAAATGGCATAAATAATAATTAATATTATTATTTTGCTATAATATTTAAAATGTAAATTGTTCATGTTTTTTTTTTGTTTCTCTTTTGACCATTTATTTATTCAAATTATCTAATTACAGAATTACATACAATAAAATGTTTTCCATAAAACTGATAAAATGAGTTTCATTATTATAAAACCCATACTATTTCTTTGCTAACAAGTTAGTTTGTTATTTAATAACTAACTTGTTTAATAATAATTGTAAAACTTGAGGATGGTCTTATTTTACTCCGTAATATTTTCTTGTTAGAATCTTCAATTCCACTTTGTTACTACTTTCATTTTACTTACTAGAAGATACATTTTTAAAAAACTATAGAAAAACATTTTGATTACTTTTTCATCTTATTCAATACCCTTATAAAACAAACAAAATGTTTTTTAAAGAATGCTCACCCAATTAATTGTGTAACAAGTAATCTTTTCTCACATTATTCGCCAATTAGGGAGTTTCCTATCAACATTTTTCCGTAATTAGCTGATTCCAAATAAGAAATATTTCAGTCAGAAAATTTTATTCTTAAAAATTAGTAAAAAAGAAACCAGTATGTTTATTCTGAATAAGCCAATTTAGACCAATTATTTAATACTGGAAAATAATCATTTGTCATGGTAAATGAAGAATAACTTGTGATAAATGTCGTTTAATAGCTTACCAAACAACTTGAAACATACAAGTTAATACATACTTAAATTTAAAACTGCAAAGGTGGCTATTAATAAGAAAATAGAATACATAACAAAAATTTTCTCTTATATTTGTCACAAATTAGATAAGAAGTATTTTTATTAAGTTCATTTTATGTTAAGTTTCAGTTATATGGACTTCTGATATGAACTGAAGTCTGTATAATATTTTTGCGTTATGATCATTATGATTTTTATTCTTAGTTCTATTTTGGGTTCATGCACAGGTTTTATAAATATCCTATGAGTTCCAGTGAGGCTTACGTATGTGTAATTGAAGATATTTACATTGTATTGGATATTGTAATAATACCTGGTAAATAAATAAATATTTTGCACCAGTCTGGACAATACACAATCATTTTTGCAAGAGAATGAAAACTTTAATGTTGCAGTGTTTTACTAGCTGATGTACAAAGTAACAGATAGTTTTATGTAATTGCATGGTCGTTGCAATATTTCTATTCTACACAACAGTTAATGGTAATCTTTATATAAATGTTAGCTATTTTCTTTATTTGTTACTTTTAAAATTACGTTAAAAACAGAATGTAAAAAATTAAGTAATTAAAAAAAAGCAAACAAAAAATTGTTACACAAACTTTTCAGCAATAAATATAAACGATAAAAATTACACCAATTTCCCAAGTATAAAACTAAATTAACAGAATCCTAAATTTATATTTACCACAATTAAAATAAGACAACTCAATTTGTTTTTATTCTAAAGAACAAAAAAGGAATATAACTCCATGCAAATTAAGAATGAAAACATCAAACTATGAAATCAAAAACAACATAACTATGAATAATTTAATGTTATTACAGTGCAATATTTGACAGCCCATCTCATCACAGCATAGTAATCTTGTTTGTTAACAAAAAACTAGAAGTAAAGCAACGAAGGGACAACAATTTAATGGCAGTGGGCTAAAAGTTGAATTAAATACTATTTCACACCACAAGTTATCGTTGAATAACAAGTGTAAGGGTTAAATATTTTTTCTTCACATTTCAATTTCTTCTATATACTGGTATTTCTTGCTTGATACAAAGAAAAAAATGTGTATATTTTCTATGCTAAATGAAATGTGAATGGAAGTCTTCTATTTAAAAAATACATATTCAACAAAACAGAACCTATTTCATTAATTACTTACTTTCTATATTTTTCTCTAATTAAGCAGAGTTACTCAAATAAATTTTCAGTTTATTAGTGTTTACGAATGCAGCTGCATTCATTAAGGCCAACAATTAATTAAAATAACTGCATTGAAATTGGTCTTTCTCACAGTTCCCTTTCCACGATGCAGAAAGTATTAGAAACCCTTAGGGATTACCCAGCAGCAACATTAAAAAATTCAGTTTTTATGAAAATAATCCGACAGCGGTTTATTTATAGCTACAAAGTCCTTAATTTTAACTTAGTACAAGAGATTTGCAATATTAAAATGACACACTTCTTGGCCAAAACTCTGCATTGAGATGATTGTTAGATTTAATTCTATTTTCAGCTTCATGACTAGTTTTCTCAGTTTCAACAGCAATAGTGGTTTCCCTTTTCAGTTGGCTTTGCCTTCTTAATTGAAGATAAGTTTCATAATCAAATTCAGTACCAGGAATTTCATCATCACTCAGTCTTGGATCAAATTCTTTCAGTTTATCAATTACGTACTTTAACATACATTTTAAGTCACTCTTTTTTCCTCGTCCCAGTTTTGTCCGTTTACTGCAACAAAATAAATTATTTTTTATTAATTTTTTTTTTTACTTCCTTCTAAAAGGAAATGTTATGATCGTGAAAATTTGGATTTTAGAATTCAATGGAAATATCCATTTTCATCATCCCTGAATCCATTTTGACTGGTTTTGGCATGACATCTGTATGTCTTATATATCTCACATAACTCAAAAACGATTAGCCGTAGGATGTTGAAATTTTGGATTTAGGACTGTTGTAACATCTAGTTGTGCACCTTCCCTTTTGATTGCAATTCACTGGACTAAAAGTGTTCAAAAAGGCCCAAAATCCCCAAAAAATTGGATTTTGGAGTTTTTGTTAACTGCAGTAATAAGCCCTCATTGAGAGCTTTTCAAAAATATATCATAAGTGGTACTTATTTTCATTAGTTCCAGAGGTAAAATCAAATAAAATTTTAATTAAAGAAATATTTGCATCTTACAAGGGAAAGGCACATCGGTTCAAATCCAACTTTATCTCCTTTTTTTTTAATTTAAATGTATTGATTTATTAATAATTATTAACCTATGATTGTAAAAAAAATTTGACAATAAATAATAATTCAATAATACAAAAAAAAAAAATAATGAAAAAATATCAGAAGTTATTAATGAAATAAAATTTTATGTACTTTCCATTTTATAAAAATGTGTATATGTAATTTAATAGGCATACAAGGAAGTCATATGGTGTCCACATGATTTTTGAATTTTGGTGTTGTGGATAATATACTGGGTGATCATTTGAAAAGTTACCATATTTATTATTCAACAGCTATCAGTCCAATCGTATTTCTGTTTGCAGGCGTATACACCATTCTTGGGATGAACCTTTTTAAAATTATTTTTAAAGGGCTGGAACCCACCCTTTCTACTACACCTACCCCAACTAAAAATAAGATTTTTAGTTGGTTCCATTGACATTTTGTCAATTGAAACATTTACATTAACTGACAACCTGAAAAAGATAATGAATTTTGGTGAAAAGAAAATTAAAATCTGCCCACCCCTTCACACAATAGATGTGAAAAACCATTTGGGGTAGAACTTTTTTTAAATTTCAGTCTAACAAAAATAACTATAAAATTATGTGATATTACTTCTTAAACCGTTTGAAATAATCATAATAATAAGGTTGAAAACTTATTTTTTTAAAATGAGATTGGGGTCTCTGCTTTGATGGGATGTTGAAGGTGGAAGCGAGAGATAGAATCATGGACAGCTGGCAGATGAGATGGGAGACAAGCGAGAAGAGAAGTTGGACTTGGCGTCTGATTCCTGCAGTGAAGTATTGAGTGGGGTGGAGACACGGGGAAGTCAATTTCCATCCTACCCAATTACTATATGGCCAAGGTGACTTTGGCAGCTACCTGAAAAGATTCAAATGCAGGGCATCAGTGATCTGCAGATACTGCGCCGAAGATACTATAGAACATACCTGGTTCGAGTGTGACAGGTGGGAAGCTGAGAAAAACAGACTATCGGTTAATATCACACCGGGCATTGTGGTCGAGCACATGGCAAGGAGCAAGAAAGGCTGGGAAAAAGTGGTCAAACTGGTGCATACCATATTGAAACAAAAGGCGGAAAAGGAAGTTCACTAAAAGAAAAGTGTGCTAGGTCGATCTGTATTGCCTTGTTTCAAGTAAAATCTTATGCGACAGGATGTACCAGCGAGTTCCCTATCATGATGTATCAGGATGCTATTGCTATTGTTTTGCTGTGTGTAGAGTATCTTGTATGGTACTGTATCACATAGTGTATAGATTATATATTATCATTTTTTTTACAATATAGCAGAGTAGATATGTTTAATTAAGATATAGTATTGTTTTGGTACATTGTATATTGTCATGTAAAGTAACGCCAAGTATTATGAGGTATTGGGTAGTGTTGTAGTATTGTAGTTGTTGCATTGTATTTAGTATGGGTTTGGTGAGTGCACGACCTCGACATTTTTGGTAATAATTATGTTTCCATGTTTGTAGTATTGTTATGTTTATTATTATGTATTGTGCAGTATTATTATGTTTAGTATTATAATAGTGTAGTATTGTTCTGTTTTTGATGGCTTGGTAGGGGAAATGCACCGCCATACCAGGAACAAGGGTACTACCATGTGGAACAGTAACATTATGTATTTCTTAGCGATTGCAGTGTAAAATTGTATTTTAATATTGGTACATTGTATTTTGGTTTTATCCTGTTATACAGCACTGTTGCAATTATTATTACGCATCATGTAGTATTATAGTACTGTAGTATTGTTATTTTATTGTGTATTTTGTAAATTATGTTAACATGTTGTACTGTATTGTCCTATGTATGATTATGGGCTGTTTAATTTTGTAGTGTGGTATTAGGGTAGTGTTGTTGTATTATTATATAGTGTTGTTGTATATGTATTTTATATGGGTACGAGGATATTACCGAGTGCTACAGTAAGGTTATGTATTTCTTAGCATGTACAGTATAGCATTGTTTTGTAGTATTGTTACATGGTATTGTGGTATTATCCAGTTGTACAGCATTGTCGTGATTATGTATCGTGTAATATTGTAGTAACATAGTATTATATATTTAATTATATTACGTATGGGTTTGGTGGAGGCATGGCCTTAAAATGATGGGAAAGGTAAGGAGATAAAAGACGCCATATTTTATAGATTGTGTATATAAGGGGAAAAAATAGTGGATATAAAATGTGGTGACGTTCAAGGCCATGGAGGCAGCCTCTATGTCTAGGGTGCTTTGCCCTGCTCATGTGCAAGAGTGAGTGGGTCAGAGTTCCCCGATGATGATATGGAGGACTCTCAAGATGTGTGCAGGGGATGCGGATTGTGAAGAATAAGCATAAGGCATATCTGGAGAGGGTAGGTTAGGGCCAGGGAGAGCAGCCCTCCAGCAGAGGGGTGTGTCGGCAGTCTGGAAGAGGAGAGACCTGAACTATGAGGGTCCAGGTTCTGGTTAGACAGTCTGGCTAGTCTAATATATAACGTCTTAGCACTGTTTAAAAAAATCAGAACAAGTTTTCATTATGTGAAAATTGTCTGATAGCACTGAATCTAGAATAAATAAAAACTAAAAGTAAATAATAATGTACAGTTATACTAAATCATATAGTAGAATCATATTCACAATATAATAACAGATTTTATCATGTAATAAAGGAATTTATTAAATTTTCACTGCTAATAAACAATCTAAAAGATATCTTCTGAGTCATCTATTTAAAAAAAAATCAAAAGATTCTCTATTGAAATGACTACTCTGTTGATGAATATCAAAATAATACTAATTAGGTAAATCTAAACAGAATATGTACTTGTTTAATAAGTATACAAATATGTACTCAGATATTTTTGAGTTAATGTCTTAAAAAATCTATTACTTTATTCTATATTGAATTTATTTATTTATCTTCAAATCCTTGCATATGTGTTATTATTTTTTTTTTAATGAATTTATTTACTACCCTAAGCCTTAAGGCCTGTGCATGATACATAAAATAAACGCATGATACAAAGAACGATACATAAAATCTGTAGCAAATGAAAAATGCTAGCATGATTACAATTCAAATTCAGGCTTTTTCGAATAAAAGGCAAGGAAGAAATTTGATCTCAAACACAGAGTTTAGTCCTGTTACCAAATATCTTCTCTTTTATATTCTTTAATTTTGTACTTTGTTTTGATCATGTTTGTCCTCAATTTTTTTAATCCTTATGTTGGAGCAGTTTTTTCTTTTGTTATCCATGATCATTTGTTGCGATTTAGAAATCATATTAATATAACTGTTCTGAACTGAATAAAGTATTTATTTTCACCAGAATCTTAGTAAACTAAACACTTTCATCTAAAACTTTTATTAATCTAAAAATAGTATATATATAGTATAGTATATAGTATATATAGTATATATATAGTATAGTATATATATTAGTAATATATAGTCTTAGTAAAGACTATTTTACCCATAAAATTTCTACATTTTTATGATTTGTTCACCGAAATTTTTAGAAAAAATATTTTTCATGAAAAATTAAATGAATAATGCATTGCTCTTAATAGTTACCCTAACAAAAACATAACTATCCATTTATGAGCATACGTAATGTTTCTTATAACATTATACTAACCATTTTTATGAGCTGTTATTCAATTTATAAAACAATTTTATTTTTAACTGTACTAGACTGAAACACGAATTTGTTATAATTCTAAATTTATGAACATCATAAATTTTATTATCATTATTGCTAACCAAAATCTTTTTGGATATTTATATACAACAAAATAATTTTTTTTAATTGAGCTGCCAAGAGGGAAAAATTGTAAGAGAAGGTTAGTCCTCTCCTTCAGTTGCTTGCCTGTAGGTATACAGTTGTCATACAGTTTTTTATTACAAATTGAATACACTATACTACTAATTAAAATGAAGTAGAGATTGCCTTGGATCTCTCATTTTATTCTACTTACCTTTCTTTTAGTAATTTATTTATAAATATACTAGTTCCTCTGGCTTACAGTGCAGATGATAATTGCTAATGAAACTTATTCATGTTTCTGTGTTGTATATTTTTACAAAATTTACAACCATTCTATTTTTACAAAAATTCAAAGAGATTCAAAAGTCGCCTACATCAAAGTAATAAAAAAATAAGATATTAAGAAATAATACTTAAAGATTTATTTATTTTCACAACATATGCTCAAAATGGGTCCCAATATTCAACAATGTGATATGGCAGACCACACTCTTTTTTTCAGAGTGTGTAAGGGGTTTTCATGTGTAACACATGTGGATTTTCAGTCTACAGAATTTTAGTGTTTTGACTGTTCACGTAGCAAAGGCTACGGTGAAACCATGCCTCATGCTTGCCGTGCTTGATACGGTCAAGCTCTGTGATTCTATGGTTGTCAACAAATGATTGAAACCATATACAGTACAGCTTCTTCAATTTCTGGGTACTGCAAACATGATATGCACAAAAGTGTAACCGCTTCATCACTTTCTGAGCACTTCCATATGAAATGTGAGAGTGCACTGATAGTCTCCTCAAGCTTTTTCAAAGCAAATGCTGCATCACATTGTTAACCTCAGCCGGTTAAGCATCAGTCAAAATGGCTGGTCCCCTGGTTCTCTTCTTGTCTTTAACTGATCCGCATTCTCTAAAACGAGTGATTAATCTTGCTATGGTCGAATTGTTAGGCACTGCCACATATGGATATTTCCCACAAAATTAGTCTACAACATGTGCATAAGAACAACTAGAAAAATAATATTCAACAATGAAAACTCGTTTTGGGAAAACGACATGTTTACCAAGCACTATTGCAAGTGTTGTATGATCAACACACATCACAATGGGGCCTAGGTTTGTTATTGCTAATACCATGGTGCTACCTTGCGGTAGTTGATAGAAATTTTTCAACTATACTACTATTTATAGACACTTTAATTTTGATGTGCATGACTATTAGATCTCTCTGTAGAATGGTTTTACAAGTTGAATAACGGCTAATAAATGATTAAAGATATAATTTTGAAATGTAAGGAGTGATAAATATAGAATGGGCTGACTACCTTGCATAAAAGTTTGAGAGGGATCAATGAAGAGTTGTTTAATAGCGATAGATTAAAGTCAAGCGATGCTATAGAAGATTAAAAAACGGTCTTTTCCGTTCTTACAGCAAAAACATACCATAAAAAATTTAGTGAAAAGTATAAGTTCAATAATCGCAAATGCAGAATAGAATTATGTAGATTTTTATGTGATTTATTTCAAAACTGGGTGAATAATTTGTTTTTTATAAACCTTAAACTTGAGTGCATGCAATTTCTCCATTTACAGTAATCTGCTTTGTTGTTCATATGTGATTAGAATGCTAAGGTTTTTATATGTCATAACTTTTTAAGAATTGTCAACTCATATAGTAAAAATTATTGCTGAAGTTTCATTTCAACTGTAACATTTTAGTACGTTAGTAAATCAGTGTTAACTTTCAATATGTTCACACAACCACAATCACTTACCACCAATTACGTTCACTTTTATTAGCAGTTCAATAATTGTTTACTTTTGTTCATCACTAATGATCAATAAACAAAAAAAAAATATATATATATATATATATATATATATATTTAATTTTATAATTTTATATATATATATATATATATATATATATATATATATATATATATATAAATTCAGTTTCAATCTTAAATTAAGAAAATAAAAAAATGTTTTTGACATGATAAAAAAATAAGAAAATATTAATATTAAAGTAAAATTAAAAATATACTTACTAGGAAGTTTTCTGTTTATTTTTGTTTTTCTTTGCAATATTAAAAATTGTTTTCAAAAGAGTATCAGGAAGTTTAACTAAGTTATCAGAATCGTTCATCAATATTAATAATTTTGAAGGTACCTTATATTTATCTATTAGTATTTTATAAATAAATGTTCTTCTTAATGATCTAGTAATAAATCTTTCAGTATGCGTAATAAATTCAATTTCTTTTCTTAAAAATTTAATGTGACTTCTCTTTTGCAGATCCTACAAAAAAATAAGATTGATTTTAAATATATCAACTTTTTATATTTAACTAAATATTCATCATTGAAAAAAACTTATATTTAAAACATTATACCTTAACTAACCGCTTGATGGCAAAAACTGATTAATTATATCTTGCTATATTAAAACTTGTTCTTTGCTACATTATTATCATGAATTTTAATTTATTTGGAAAAAACTTACATGGCTTACAGAAAATTACACGTTAAAAATATCCACGTCCCAGGTTCAAATTCTAGTCAGACTCAGCATCCGTCTCTCATGATGCTATAAAGCTTTTACTTCATATTCCCTTCATAACTCAGCTCTAATACAATTTAAATAGTCAAAATTGAAATTATAATAAATTTGCAGTGATAAAATAAAATAGAAAAAATGTAAAACAATGACATAAAACATATGAGATTATTCAGTCATTGAAGTGTGAGAGTACTATCCTGTAACTCTGAATTGAATCTTAATTAAAATATTAAACTTTTCTGTACTACAACATGGCTTCTTTAGATTAAAAACTGGTATTTAATTTTTACAAATAAAAAGTTTATTTACTTTTAGGTTGGCAGTAGAGGGTGGGTTGGTTAAGCTTGACTTTGTTAGCAATATCATACACACAGAGATCAAGTCCCCTATTTTCTCTATTTTGTTTGTCAGTGGCAGGTGTATTTTGATGGAGCCTTATAAATCTACAAACAGAATTTGATGGGAACATTCTAACTAAAATTATTTAAGTTAGCATACAAAGATAAGATATTGATAAATTAATAGTTATTGCAATACTTTTTCATTCTCTTGACTGAACAAATATTTGTTCTGAATTTTTTAAATTTTATTAACAAACAATTTTTACAAAATAAAATGTAAAAAGCTAAAATTAATGTGTAAATGTAAACAAATTAAGAATTTATTAAAATAAAAAATATCACTGAAGATGGGCTAAGGCCTGAAAACATTTTGATGAACATAAAAATGTAAAGGTAAGAGTGTTCTCCAATTCTGTACTTTGCAGAGGCTAAAAAAGTATTATATATATATTTTTTTCCTATATATATATATATCCTATTTTTGGAAATATTTATAAAAAAATAAATTGTTACATCTCTAAAAAGCGATCACCAATAATGCTGTGGATTGATTGAATTCTTAAAGAATAATTAAAAATGGAAAATTCGCATCAAATTTCAACACTTCACTACTTTTCGATCCAGTGTTTTGCCTTTTTATTGACAGTGTATCCTCGAGGAGCATTCTCATGTTGAACTATACCTTGATAATAAAAAAAGACTGTCAGTATGACCCTAATCATACGATAATGAAAATTCATCACAATAATGCTCTAGTCCATACATCATAACTTATCCACAGATTCTTAGTAGAAAACTGCATTGAACAATTTCCGCGAGCTCCTTATTCACTTGATATGGTTCCCTGAGATTTTTGGCTCTTTCTTAAGCTTGAAATTTCACTTAAAGGAAAGAGAGATTTGAAGACAAGAAAGAGAGCAAAAAAACAAATTGGCAAGAGTACTTATAATCTTCACTAAAAATGAGTTTGAAAAACGCTTCCAACAACGAAAACATCGCTGGAATAAATGTGTTACATCTGAAGGGGACAAGTCATTGAACTAAATAGGTTAAGAATTTTTGTTTTTATGAGCCAAGATCAGAGACACCTAATAATAATGACCAGGAAAACCAAAAAGCAAAAGAAAGAAAATAAAATATTATTACTTATTTACACCTCCGAGTAGTTCATACTAAAAAACTTTTATTGCATCAAATATCACGTCATAATCTAAAAAAAAAGTCAAAAAAAGAAGAGAGTGAACTTACCTGCAATTCACTGACTGCTACACCTACCATAAGATTCATTAAAACTATAGATGATAAAAAAACAAATAATATTAAAATTACAGTAGTTGCGTACAGGTCGGTTCTGAAAAAGCCGAGTTCAAATAAATCTGAGTATTCAAATTCTCCTGCCATCATAATTGTTGTTTTAAGAAATGAATAAAATGGATTGTGAAACAGATTATGATTTGGATATTGAATACAAAAACAGAAGACAAAACCAATGATGAGGCAAATACATGATGTTAATACCTAAAAAAAAAAGATAAAGAAAAAAAGGAATATCACGTATTAAATTTAATAATAATTATTAATATTGTAAATAATAACATAACAAGCAACAGAAAAACTAATTGCTAATAGCTCTTTTATATTTTTGCTGAATATCTTTCTGAACCAGTTGAATTTTAATTAACAATATATCCAAAAACGGAGATTGCATCAATATATCAAGCTACAGGTGCTCAGTGTATGAACAAGGGACATGACTGTTAATAGGGCCTGAATCAAGATAGCTGCTTGCTCTTCATAATTGAATATCATATGAATTAATAAATAATTAAAAAAAATTGTGTTCATAGCATTTGTCATCAGATAAACAAATTAATAAACTACAGTCTAAACTGTATGAATATTCATAAAAAACCAAAGCTTTGTCTTGAACGGATGTATTCTTAATGTATGGATAGATATGACGATTACCAAGGTAATTTCTTACAAAAAAAAAGGAAAAGTTTTGGACTACTAAACACCAAAAAAGTTCTTCTAATATATATTCTTTATTTATGGATTTCCCTAAATATTTCTTTGTATAACCTACTGATCGATGAGACAATCCTTGTAAATTTAATAGGCAATTATAACAAAATGATACAACCTATACAAGACAGAGTAGACATTTATCTAATGTTAAAGACACATTTTTCCACACTGAAATATTTTGAAATTTGGCAAATTTAACATAATACTCCACATTTCAGTAATACAACAATTCTTCAAACATAAAGAACAAAATTTGTTATAAATGTGTCAACCCGTAAGTAAAGATGGCCAAATTTTTCTTCTCTTTGAAAGTATATATGAGGTGTAATAAAAAAATAATGAGAAAAAGTTACAGGATCTCATTTTTGGATAACATAAGCTTTGGCATGTTATTACGGTTATTATCTTTGGCTAGATAAACATGAATTAATAACATTGAAGTATGAGCTGGAGCGATATTGTGATGCAAAATCTAAGAATTGTTTGATTATACATTTGTGGTAGTATTCTTTGGATTGCATCACATAAACAGTGTAAAACTGTTTGTCAGCCATACAACCTTGTTGTAAGAATTTATACTGGATGACATCGTAGTAATTGAAAAATAAAACAGTAAATCAAACCTTAACACTAAATCAAACTCTGCTTGCTTTTTCTGATCTTGTATCATTTTTTTGGTGCTTAAGGAAACTTCCATTGCAATGATTGGACCTTCATTTCAGTACCATCACCATATGTACCTCCATGCTTCATCACCTATAATGACATGTTTGAGTAATTGGTACGTACGTAGCCACCGTAGCTACAGCTTTATTTAAAAACAAAGTAGTCAATCGGATTTCGGTGAAAAATGAACAGTATCTTTATTAATTTTAATAAATGGTTATTTATATTTATTTATGTTATAAATATAATTTAACCAAACTTAACCTACGCTTGCTAACTTTGACTAATTAACACCGTAATTTTTTGAGTATTTATTTAATAAATTAAGTAATTATTGCAATTATTTATTATTTAAATAATCAAAACACTCTTGTTAATTAGTCAAGGTTAGCGAGCAAAGCGAGCGTAGGTTAAGTTTGGTTAAATTATATTTATAAAATAAATAACCACAACCATTTATTAAAATTAATAAATAGACTGTTCATTTTCCACCGAAATCCGATTGACTACTTTGTTTTTAAATAAAGCTGTAGCTGCGGTGGCGTTAATATGTAAGTACCGAATAATTTTAAGTCATCAGAGATATCAGCTTATGATTGTTCTCCGAGGTCACTTTTGTTGAAAATTCAACATTTTTGGAACAAATTTTGCTACTACTCATTTCATACAAATGATTATTTCACATTAGCCATAAGAGATTCCACCTGTTTAGAATCTTTTCTAATTATCACTAATCAACACAAAATTTATATCTAACATGTTATACAAATTTTCTCACTGCAATTTAGGTGCTGATTTCAAACACAGTATTGAATTGTGTAAAATCATAAATCATTAATTTGTAAAATATTTTTTAATAAACTCATTTTGATCAATTACTGGTTACAATTAAGAATAATTTCTGTATTTTTACTTTTAAACAATATGCATACATGCTTAATAACGAAAAAATAAATAAATATAATACACTATATCATGAGAAATAGATGCAAACATGTCTGTATGATGACATCATACAGAGATATCTGTTGTTGCCTACTACAGAACTTAAAATCTCATTCAGTCTAGCTTAATTTGTCTATACTGGGTGTTGTGTTTCACCGAGTTATTAGTGTTCTGCTATGTTTTCATCAATCCTTTATAATACAGAAGTGATTTTTCTCGTTTTTATTGGCTACAACATGGTTTCTGCAAAAGTTTGTGGATGTTAGAATCATTCAGACAATTTTTGTTATGTATGTGGTAGGATTTACGTCTAAATCTCAAAGAAAGATTATTTCTGAATTGTGCACTTGGGGATCAAGATAAAATCTGTGCACCTCATGTTATTTGAATATCGTACTCAATAACTCTAATTGAATGGTTGAAGGGGAAATGATGAGCTGTGCCATTTGCTGTGGTTTGGCACGAACCTAACGACTGCTACTTTTGTATGACAAATATATTTGGAGTTTCATTCAAAATTAGAAAATTCATAAAATATGCAGATGTATCCTCAGCTCTAAAGCTGGTACCACATGGAGAGGAGTTACCTGTACCTGTATTACCCTCTAATCTGACACTGCTAGGACAATCTGAAAATAAAGCATATTATGTAGAGTATGTTGAAGAATATCTTCCTGTATCTGTTGAGAAACCTCTTCATTTAATTCAACATTAACTTAATGGTTTAGTTTACGATTTAAAAATAGAAAAGCAGCAAGCTGAACTTCTGGGGTCTAGACTGCAACAGCAGAATCTTTTAGTGGAAAAAACAAGTTACTATGTTTAGAACACAAAATAAAAGTCCTTCAACTTATTTTACTAAGAAAAATTCATTGTGCGTTTGTTCTGATGTCAATGAAAGAGCTGGGAATTCAGCATATTGCTGAAGAATGGTGTCTTTTTATTGACTCTTCTGAAGGTAACGTGAAAGCAATTTTATTGCGTAATGGTAACAAACAGCCATCCATTCCATTAGATCATGCAGTCGACATGAAAGAAATGTATGAAACTGTGGTATCACAATTAGAAACAATAAAATACAAAGACCATATGTGACAAGTTTACATTGATCTGAAAGTTGTCGTGTTACTTCTTGGTTTACAAGGAGGGTTTAGAAAATATTGTTGTTTTCTTTGTCTTTGGAATAGTCCTGATAAAAAAGTATTACCAAGTAAAGAAGCAACCATTGTGACAGAATTTTGTGGCCAGTGAAAAAAATGTAAAGCATTTATCATTATTTGAGGACGGTAAAGTCATACTGTCACTACTTTACATAAAACATGGATTCATAAAAATTTCATAGAGGCACTAGACAAAGATTGACCAGGATGTAATCATTTAAAAGTAAGTTTTTCTAATTTGGTAAGCTGAAGGAAAGTATATTTATCAGTCAGCTAATTAAGAAAATGCTTAAGGACTCAATTTTTGGCAATAAACTTAGTGAATGTAAACTAGCTGCATGGAAATCTTTCAAAGACATTATTGGTGGTTGTTTAAGCAACAGAAAAGATACAAACTATGTATTTTTGGTTAATAAGCTATCAGAAAACTACAAACATTTAGGATGTAGGATTTCATTAAAAATTCATTTCCTACATTCCCATCTAAACATTTTTCCTGAAAATTTGGGCCCTGTCAGTGATGAGCAAGGAGAGTGTTTCCATCAGGGTATTTTGGCCATGAAGCATCGGTACCAAGGAAGATGGGATTCCAGAATGACGGGTGACTGTTATTGGTTTTTGTTTAGAGAAATTGATCAAACATCGTACAAGCAAAAAAGTTTGTCAACATATTTTAAAAATTAAAGGTAAGACAATTCCAATGATTTAATCTTTTAAAAACTTATTTTAAAGACATTTCCTGTGATTCAGACTTTTAGAAATTGTTACTTTAAAATTGTAGTAAAGCATTTCAATTTATCTTTGTTGGGATAAATAAAAATTTTGTAGATTTCATCAAATTTTAAATGAATACATATAAATAATATTTTTACTAAAATATTGATTTGTAATTATGCATTTATTGGTAGATAAATCACATGTATCGTGTAATATATTACACAATTTCTAACAGTTTTGAATTCAGCCCCTCAAAATTAGTTAAAAATCATAATTTTAACAAAAAAAAAAAATTGTTACTAGTGTTATGATTCGTCTGTTACTGATCATAATGTCCTATATTTTATTGATATTTTCACCACTTGATGTGTTAGGATTTCCAATTCTTTTATTCCTTTAACATCTTCAAAGCGTTCTTGAAATGGTTTCGACATAATATCTTCCCAAAATCCTTCTGACATATTCATCACTTCAAATATATTAATGTACATTATAGACAGTGCTACCATTATTTAGGAAAAAGCAAACTCGGTCGAAAAGACATAGTCAGCAGAATTAAAAAGTTCTCACTTTTTATCAGACCTTGTAATTTAATCCATTATGCAAGCACTGAGATAGGTAACACATGAAATACAAACATCACATAATGTAATGGGTCCAATTTAATCTGGTTACATCGGAACCAGATGTTTCATATTGACTGGTTCTCAGATACATTATTTTAGTGATGATAATATTGTATAAAGAATTCTGAGAAACTATACATTCTTAAACTTTAAAAAAATGTTATTTAAGAATAAAAATAATATTTTTAATTATTATATAATCTAATGATGTTGTCCTCCGTAGTGTAGTGTTTCATATTTTTGTATTTCATCTAAAAGATTCTAGGTTCAAATATCAGTCTAGCATAATGCATTTTTTCTCAAAGAAATAATTTTCAGTACTTACGTATTAACGCCACCGCAGCTACAGCTTTATTTAAAAACAAAGTAGTCAATCGGATTAGGAGTGTTTTGATTATTTAAATAATAAATAATTGCAATAATTACTGAATTTAATAAATAAATACTCAACAAATTACGGTGTTAATTAGTCAAGGTTAGCGAGCGAAGCGAGTGTAGGTTAAGTTTGGTTAAATTATATTTATAAAATAAATAAATATAAATAACCATTTATTAAAACGAATAAAGAGACTGTTTTGAATCTATGTTAAACTCTATATCGGCCCATTTTCCACCGAAATCCGATTGACTACTTTGTTTTTAAATAAAGCTGTAGCTGCGGTGGCGTTAACATGCAAGTACCAAATTTTCATACTTCATTCTGTCAAGTATTGATATCAGCTGTAAAAAAAATCCTGCCTCATCCCTTCCCCGCAAAAAAAAAATATAAACTTTTGAAAAATAATATATAACATGTTTAACTTAATTAAAATAATTATTATACATACCTTAAGAATATCAGCAAGAACTGCCCAAAACATAAGTCCATAAATTCCTGATGCTGGAAACCGTTCAAATAAAAACATAATTTGGGCCCATGTGTATAGAACGATGACAGAACCGATGTAACAAATACAATCAATTAATGGTAAATGACTATCATCTAAATTTATTGCGATAAGTATCAAAACCATTGATAGTAGTGAACTCAATAAATTCAGCCAAGATTTAAATCTTTTATAACAACTCGGGCCCAATGACAATAATTCAAAAACTGAAAATACCAATATTATCAGGCCAGAAGCAAGCGTAGAATAAATCCAAAATATCTTCCATGTCTTTAAAATAAAAAAAATGAATAATTTAATTATGCTATTCTATCTTAAAATTAATTTCACCATTAACATCATTTCTATTACATTTCATTAACAATTTATTTATTCCACTTACAACTGGCTGGAGGTGTTTCATTATATTAATAATGAAACCCTAAGCAAACATTTAAATAAGGTTTTAGTAAAAATTGTTTAAAAATTTATTTATGTTAATTCTTCTCCCTAAAATTTTTTTTCTAAACTTCATCTCAAATATAAATCACAAAAAAAAACTGTTCCCAAAGATTGTGAGGAAAAAACCGTTATTTGAAATTTTTTGCTAAAAAAATTAAAAAAAAGAATTTTTTAAATTTAAAATTTAGAAAAAATAACAACCACAAAACTTGAACAACATAACTTAACCAACTGGAATAATTATTCCAGTTTTCTAAATTTTTAATTTTTATTTATTTATTTTTGTTTAATGTAATTTTCGAATTGTATACTGACTGATGATGCGGGATCCTGTGAAACTCAACTTTTGGTATTAGTTATTTAGGTTCTGTTACTGTGTTTGTTAGTTATTTTGTTGTTATTTGTACTAGTGTAGCACTGACATACAGCTGCTGTAGTCTTCTGCTATGTTGTGTGACGTCACAGGTGAATGGTAGAATTAAATAAATAATATTTAAAGTGTAAAAAAGTATTTAGTGTCCACTTCGCCGCTACCCTGTCTGAATGAAATAAGGTGCGTGCACCCTTTAGTTAGAATCATTGACTTAAATAAAGAATTTTAAAGTTCTCATTATTTTTTTAACAAAATGGTATTGTTTATTGTGAATTCTTAAACATTTGACAGTCAAAAAATAATATTATTCAGCAGTTTTACACCATTTATACGAGGCAATCTAATGAAGAAGACCACAAATGTAGTCAAAAAAATTACTAGCTTTTGCACTACGATAAGAGCCAACTCACATTTCACTATTAATTCATGACTGTTTACTCAAAAATAATACCATACTGATGCCTGTGTATTCTCCAGACATGGCACCCTGTAACTTTTTCTTGTTTCTACCGTTAAAGAAAACGTTAAAATAACAACAGTTTGTGACAATAGATGAAATAAAGAAAAAAAATCACTAAGTGAATCTAAAAGGCTATACCAAAAAATACTTTTCACAAATATTTTGAGGATTGGAAGAAATACTGTCATAAATGTGTCGCATCTCTAGGAAACTACTTTAAGGGTACAATATCGGTAAATTCTTTTTGATAAAAATTTAAATTTTTCTTATTATTTTTTAACAAACCTCATACATTTTTTTTACAGGATATAAATTTAAAAAAAATCTATTCTACAAAGAATTTATTGAAAAATTTATGATATGATTCAATAGTATGCTGCAACTGACAATTTAAAAATATTTAGTAGATTTTCAGCCCAGCACTCAAGACTTGATAGTAGTGCATTTGTATACTTCGCAACTTTCCACTAAATTCTAGCTTTTACATAATACCTTTGTATTTATAAAAATCCTTAAAGATGCTTTCTTTCAATAGTGTTTCATTGTATACTTTGTTATTTTGAACTTATATATCAAAAAATGAACTTAATTATAAAAAATAAATAAAATAAATATTTAAAAGTAATTGATAGAAATATTTCAAAAATTACAAGAATCCCTATTACAGGTATTGAAAGAGAAGAGTTTAAGATGTTTCGATTGGTCTGTTCTAATAAGTTATTGCACAATAAAGTTTAAAATTAAATCATGAAGAAACTTACAAGTTGTGTATTTTATACTGCTTTGTTGTGATAACTTCAGGGTAGATTGTTTCAGACAGGTAGAAATTCTTATTTGAATATCGGCTACAACCCCTGGAGTCCTAACAGATCACCTACTTCATTTTGCCAGCAAGGTCAAACTGACCGCATTGTTTGTGCTTTTTTAACCAAATGTGTATGCTACTCTTTTCTGGAATACTGGCATTCAAAAACGTTTCCATGAATATTTGATGCAATTCTTCAAAAGATCCAGAAAGCAATAAGCTTTCATTATAGCAACCTTTTTCTTGATTATATAATAAGGTGCTATAGAGTAACACAACTATACTGAACTGAACCATGAACTGTTTGAAACTGACAAGAATAGTAACATACACAACCATATTGGTGCTATTAGTAATGCAATGGAGCAACCTAATTGTTGTGGCACTCAAACAACTGCAATTCAAGCCAACTCAGTTCAATTTTAAGTTGCTCTTCCTGTAGTTAAAAAAAAAATTACCATTGAAAGTTTAAAATAATAATCTTTATACAGAACATGATCTCCAGCCAATAATTTTATTTTTTTAATATTACTTTTATTTAAAAGAAGTATATAATATTCTATGATAAGATTTTTAAAATAAATTATAAATTATAAAACTGTAACTTACTATCGAAGAAAATCCCAATGTTTTACTAAGAAAGTCATCAAATTGAAGATCATGAACAAGATTGTAGAAAAATAATGATATCGAAACTGCAAAATATATGTTTACAATCACCAACACAGATAATATTGGCCTTATTTTCTTCCATTTTAATAATGTGAATGCTTGTACTAAAGGATGTAGAATTATTTCATTTTCTTTTAATAAATACATTAAAAAAGGTTTGTCCTTAGGATTTTTTGATTTTAAGATACTGAAATTGAGAGATATCTGTAGTAAAATGAAAAACAAATCATTATAATTGTTCTTTATTACAAAGTGAGTTAAGGTGTAAAAAATAACAATTACTGCTACTACAATAATAATAATAAAATACAAAATACTACAATAATAATCACATACAAAATAAAATTATATGCAATTGTGACTTCACACAAGATTTGTTAGCAATATTTATGTTTTTTCATTAATTTTTTATTTTCAGTATGAGAAGAACATACCCCAAAATTAAAATTAAAATCATGTTTATTGCTGTTAATTTAAAGTACAAAATGATCTTGTCTTATTTACACTGAAAACAGAAAAAAATAAATACTGGACAATTTTGCGCATTGGTTAAGTGTTGATCAGTGATTAGAGGAAATGGTTCCTATGCTCGGAGAGGACTGACCTCAGCCTACTATTTAGGTGGTACTGGAAGTTTGAAAAAGGAAATTTTGGCCTTGAGGATGTTCCAAGGTTAGGTCGACTGTTTTCATTTGTGACTGAGGGAAAGTATGCTGTAGTAAGAAAAATGTTTCAGACAGACAGGCATGTGACCTACCACCAAATAGAGGTGTTCTCTGGCATTAATGGATTAGCAGTTCATGTTACTCTGTGAGATCACCTTCAAGTTAGAAAGCTTTATATCCTTTGGGCATCACATAACTTTACAGACAATCAGATTACATGTTATGTTTCATGGTACCATGAAATGCTGAAAAAAGTTTGAAAATGGAAATCTCCCTGAGTGAACAGTTTTGTAACAGGTGATGAAATTTGACCGTAACATTATAACATTTCAACCAAGGCTCAGAACAAGTGTGGGTGTTCAAAGATAAGTAGACCCCCCTCCTATGACTGTTCAGAAATCTAGATCACTGAAGTAGAGAATGGTGGCTGAATTTTTTAGTGCGAGAAGAGTTAGACTGAGTCACATTGGACTTGCTCTGAATAAGATAACCTTTGTGGATTTATAATATTAGAACATCCAATCTCTCATTTTTGCATATAGAATTAAATGATTAAAGTTTATTACTACATAGAAATCTCTCGTTACGTTTTTTTTTTTTTAGCATAACAAAAATTATAAAACTAAATATGGTAACTAAATGCATCGTTAAACAAACATGTCAATGTGATACAGAACAGTTTAAAAAGATTTTTACAAATTTAAAGGTCCATTTATGCAGAATAAAAAATTTATATTTTACAGTATTTATTTAAAATTTATTTCAAAATGCAGAAATTGTCAAAGTAGAATTGAATCATAGAAAAATACTAATACAGTACAAGAACAGACACATACAACCACTTCCTGCGGTAGATTTCTTAAAGATTTTTAAAATAGTTTTTTTATTACTATGTTATTATATTTATTTTTTTATTACGTTATTGACAATTAACAGGTTTTAAAATTAAACCCATATTGTTTTAAAATTCCTACTTATGTAATGGACTGCCAAGAGTAGTATATCACATAATCTTTCATATTCAATACTAAATAAATTTTTTATAAAAATGATCTACATAAAACTTATAAAAACAGTTTTCAGGTACTTTTTGTATCATTAAAGAAATAAAATTAAAAATCTACAAAATATCTTTTACGGATTTATAATTATTAACAGTTCCTTCATTAATTATTTATGAAATAATATCAATTATAAGCAGACAGTTTTTAAAAGAAATTTGAAACAATTATAATATAAGAACAAATATATTTGTAGAAATTCAATGAGCAAAATTATTCGAATCTAAGCTATTTTAAACACGATCAATATACATGGAAAAATTACAATTGGTACTGTGACTGTTATAAAATAAAAAAAATTTAAAGCAATTTTAATTGAAAAATGGTTAGACTTTACTGAAAAATTTCTTTCCCAAATATCATCCAAGTAGTTGTGTAAATGATAAATTTAAGATAAGATATAAATTTAATTTAACCTGTACACAAAACAGACTACAGAGCACAAATAATAGAGTAAGGGAATGTTAGAATAACATATGATGTCATGAATATATTAATCTATACTGGCAGAAGTTAAAGTGTTAATAGAAGTAACTATTCAATACTTAACTGGACAGATGCATAAATTAGAATGCAATAATTTTTATAAAAAAAAAATTCGGTTGATTTAAAAACATTTTTGTAAATAATTACGTTAAAAAATATTTACATTTTTAATTATTTACCTGAAATTGATTATAGTGATTGGGGTCATCGGTTACTGTAATTTTAGAATCTAATATACTGATCAAGAAGTCAACAGGACATGATACATATGAGAATATTACATCGAGAACGCTTAAACCAGTATTTGTTTCAGCAGTCAAATTGCCACCATTATTTATTAATAGACTGAGACATTCCTTGTTACCAGAAAATGCAGCTTTATGCAGAGGTGTATATCCTACCTAAAACATCAAAATCGATTTAGAATATACAATAAAAAATTTTCAAATGAAATATGCCCTGCAAATGAATGTATTCAATAAGTACAAATATAAATTACCTCTTCTACTAGCCACAAACTTATATGGTGGTTTAGTGTGATCTTTTCTTTTGTCGCATCACAGAATAGAAAATATCCTTACCTTTTACACTGTTCAAATAAAAACTGCCTTGGTCTTATTTATTTATTCTGTCTATTAACCTTGCTGGTTCATATTTAGTAGTAACTAAAATGATCAGTTACGTTTAAAGAATATATTTTCAAAGTTATAATGATCATAATATGTTTCACATTTTAATTTAATTTGCATTACATTGTTGAAGAATGTGTGTAATTTACTTAATATGTACATGTTAACTGTATGAAGTGAAAATTTGGACTAAACAATATTAGAATTATGAGAGGCTATCTCTAAAGTAAAGACCTTTTCATTGTAAAAAAAATTATTCTGAAAACTTATTAAATATTTTTTTTATTTCTTTTTAACTACATACCTTAAACTACTTGTCTATATAATCGCCACAAGAATTAAGACATTTATCATAGCAATACACCAATTACAATATATCCTCATCATATTCTTCTGCTGTCAGTCCATTTAGCCACTGATTAACAGCATTTTTAAGTTCATCATCACCCATTAATTGCTTACCACTCAAAAATTCTTTCAATTTCCCAACAAATGGTAATCAGGAGCTAAGTCCAGACTATATGGTGGGTGATCCTAAATTTCCCATCCACATGTTCTCAGTAAATCACGTGTTGGCTTTGCAACATGTGGACGTGCATTATCGTGCAGCAGGACGACGCCATTAGACAGCTGCCCATGTCCCCGATTTTGGATGGCACAAACAATAACAGCTCTTGAAGCATCAGGAAAAATAAGGGCCAGGTTTTGGCAATCGTTGAGCAACAATCTTTTCTGATTTCATCGTCGAAGCATTTCAACAAGTCCTCGGTGATTATCGAGGGTCTACCCCAACGTTCTTCATCGTGCACATTAATTCTGTTATTTCTAAACCTTTCATACCGTTTTCGGACATTTTTTTCAATCATTACATTATCACCGTATACAGCAACCAATTGCCAATGAATTTCAGACGGCTTAATGTTTTGATGGTTTAAAAAACATATGATTCCACATATTTCACAGTCGGTAGCAACATTGATATTCCCTATTATCAGCTGTTAACTAAGCCAACTGAATTGTAACAACTTATGTACTCTACATGAATAAGAAGAAGGCAATCTTGCTTATTAAGAAGTTTCCTTATTTATAAAATAATAAGGAGGAAATGATACCTGAATCTGAACATATTGCTAGCCAAAAATCATATGACGATTTTTTGATATTGTAATGAAATGTTATAGTAATCGTGTGAAAATAACGATAATGCTTGACTTGTAATCTCAGTATGTTATATAACAATATAATTGTAAATGAATGTATTATATAATGTAGTCAATGAATAAATAATGTAATATATAATGCTGCATAGATTATGCCGTATTACAGAACAATAAACAAAGTTTAAATGTGCATATCGGTTAAATATAAGATTACAATTAAGTTGTTGAATTTATTCTTGGCTTAAAATTGTATTTGTATACATCTCACACATAGAAGAATAATAATTATATAATGTATAATAGTCATAAAGCTCACTTGCGTCTTCTTAATGTGTAAAATATTTCAACCAATACATTGAATGATTGAATAAATAATCTCTAATGTTGTATCACATCTAGATGAATGTGTTACACATTGAAAATAAATGAATGAATAATCTCTTGTACCTATAATCATATAGATCTAGGATTTCTTCTAGTGTGTTGTTCGTGAGGGTTCATCGAAGTGAAGGTGGACTGTCTGATAAGCAACTCATGTCACTGATGAACTATGTGCAAATGATTTTCATGCATACAATTTTGTGCGTATGTATGTACGAGGTGTGTTCAAAAAGTAACGAGAATTTTTGTTTTTTGGAAAGAATTTTGTTTATTCATCTACATTAATGTTATCCCTTTCAAAATAGTCCTCATTTGATATTATACATTTATGCCAGTGCTTTTTCCAATCCCTGAAATACTTCTGGAACTTGATCTTTGGAATAGTGTTTAGCTCTTACAGCGATTCGTTTTTAATCTCATCTATGCTTGTAAAATAATGGCCCTTTAAGGTTCTCTTTATATTTGTGAAAAGAAAAAAGTCACACGGGGCCATGTCTGGCGAATGTGGCGGCTACGGTATCATTATATTTGGTTAAAAATTGACAAACAAGCAAAGAAAGTGTGAGCAGGTGCATTATCGTGGTGCAAAAGTCATGAATTGTTTTATCACAAATCCGGACATTTTTTCAGATTGCTTCACGCAAACAGTATTGAACTTGTAGGTAATACTCCTTATTGATCGTTTGACCTATGATGCACTATGCCATTAAAATTGAAGAACACAGTGAGCATAACCTTCACATTCGATGTACTTGTCGAGTTTTTTCATTCTTGGTGATCCAGAATGCCTCCACTGAGATGATTGAGCCTTAGTTTTGACATCATATCCGGAAACCGATGTTTCAACACCTGTTATGACATGTTTCAGTAGTTCTGCAGCGTTGTTGACTTCATTCAGCAACTCCTGAGCAACTTCCATTCGCCGCTGTTTTTGTTCGAAATTCAACAATTTTGGAAAAAAATTTGCTATCACACGTTTCATACCCAAAACATTGGAAAACATTTCATGGCACGAGCCAATCGATATCCAAACATCATCAGCGACTTCTCTGATTGTGATTCGGTGATCATTCATAATCATTTCTTTCACTTTTTCTATGTTTTCATTGGTTGTTGATATGCTGGGACGTTCGGGGTGCTCATCATCTTCAACATCTTCGACCTTCTTGGAAACGCTTATACCATTTGTAAACCCTTGCTTCAGTCATAGCAGACTCAAAAAAAGCAATATTTAACATTTTAAAAATATTGCTACACTTAATTCCATTCTTATAGCAAAATTTAATACAAATTCTTTGATCTATTATTTATTCAAATAAAAAATCGCAGATCGTACCAAAACACGTGTTATCCTTTTGATAGCTGACAACAGACTAAACATCCAAAATGGCTAAAAATGTACAAATACTTTTCAGACATGTTCACCAATACAACAATGAAAAAATCCTGAGAATCTGACTAATACAACCCGTGACATTTCAAAATTCTCGTTACTTTTTGAACACACCTTGTATATGTTGCATGCATGTGTGCATGTATGTAGTATAGTAACCAGTTTCTGACTGTCTAAGAGTAAGAGCAATATGAACATGATATTACAATTAGTTAATATAAATATGCAGCTTAAGTTATAAACAATAATACAAAATTTATGAACATATCAATATCATATTTTGAGAAAACAAATCAATGAAATTACAATAGCAATAGTATATAAATATCAAATCAATCATATTATGAGATATAAATTAAATGAAATTGTAATAACAATAAAGTATGCAAATAATGAACTCAATCATTAGAGATTGGTAGTAAATAATTTATGGACAGGTCTTCTAAATTAAATTAAATTAAAGTATCTAAATCAACAACCCTACTAGGTTGTCAGAAACTGAATAATGTGTTACTTGCACAATGTGGACAACTTGTTAGGATAACTAAGATAACTATAGTTGTGGATAATTTGCATAATGTGGATGTATATTTTGCTTCCAATAAACGGTGAAGTATTCTCGTTGGTGATCAATACTAAATTTCCAACAGAAATGTTATGTGATAAATGACATTTTTGCAAATAGATTGCATAATATTTTGAAATAGTTGCAAATGGCCTAAGCAGTTAATTGAAACGTTTTGGTAACTGGGCTTAGGTAAAGGTGTGAATGACATTCAATGAAACAGTGTCCCGGTGATAGAGGTTCTCAATTTTAAAGTTGAATAAATTATGAATGATATTTTTGTTGCAACGGAAGTTGGAATCATTGTGAGTAAAGACTTGAGTAGGTATATCCCTAATTGTTATGAATCTTTTGAAAGTTGCAATAAATGACTTGTCAAGTCATATACTAATTCCAGATGAATATCTTTAACCCACCGGGTTGGTCTAGTGGTGAACACGTCTTCGCAAATCAGCTGATTTCAAAGTCAAGAGTTGTAAGGTTCAAATCTTAGTAAAGGCAGTTACTTTTATACGGATTTGAATACTAGATCGTGGATACCGGTGTTCTTTGGTGGTTGGGTTACAATTAACCACACATCTTGGAAATAGTCAACCTGAGTCTGTGCAAGACTAAATTTCATTTACACTCATACATATCATCCTCATTCATCCTCTGAATTAATCCTGATGGTGGTTGCAGAGGCTAAACAGAAAAAGAAAAAAAAATGAATAGCTTTGTTAGCAGGACATATAAAGCGTAAGATAAGCCTTACTCAAGGTTTAGATCTCTTTCGCCATGATGAATTATAATTGAGTCACCACGGTCTACTGCATAAGAAGAGAATTTTCAGTAAGTAATCACTCTAAGAGGTGATAGCTGAACCTGGTCCCAGACCTCTGCTCGCCATGACGAATCACAATTGGACAGATTGAATCATGGTTCTATTTATAAAAGAGAAATCATCAATACGTTCATTACTGTAAGTATTTAGTAAACCTCCGGTTTTACTAAAAGACCAACCATTCAGTTAATTTTACATGTATCAAAATCATATTGCAGTTTATACTGAAATATAATAATATTTTTTATAACAGTTTTATTATAAAACTGTTGCTATCTCTATATACTATTAAAGATTCTTTAACAATTTTTGGCAATTTAATTGCTTCCTGTCAATCATTAACTTTAATTAAAGTTTATAATTATTTGATGTTCTGTTAACATAGTCAATGAATCTTTAACACGATCACCATCATACTTGTTTTTGTATTCATCTGATGTATAAGTTTTAAAAGCACAAAAAGAATTGACAATCAGGTAGGAAACTCTTGAGCGAACTGAACAGAAGTGTAATGTAATGATATTTGAAAAAATGATTCTTCTTTTATGACAATGATACTTTAATGAATAAACAAACAACTGGTGTAAGCTTTCTTGAATATTTCTAATAAGCCTGAATAATTACAAAAGGAGGGTTTCCTATGGACTCTGAAGAAGTTTTAAATGCCCATTACACCATTGTTTGAAGTCGTATCTGATTTGACTGATGTAAGATATTGTGCAGTCAGAGCAATTCAGTTTTTATATTTCAAGAACACTGCGATTACATTTTTAATTATTATTGCTTTCTGTATTTAGACAAACTGTATCCAGATTTAAAAATTTACAAGCTATTTATTCTGAGTGACTTTATAAATTTTATGTATTTTTTAATCTTTGGTTTTATTTTTATTTGCATTTATTATTAAATTATATTGGATTTCATATTATTTATATAGTATATTTGATAGCATTTTAAATATACATCTACCCAATAACAATCTGCATTGATGAAATGAAATAATAATATTAACTGATGCCAGAATGAAAATAATTGCAACATTTAAAAAAGATGAGTGCAAGAGTGACTGAAAATGTTTTGAAATTTACGACACGTTTTACAAGTTAGTAGCGTCAAATAATTTTAACATAAAAAGCAAAAGGAGATAATTGCAAGAACTACTGTACCAACAGTTTAACATGTTATCAGTAGAAAATATTCAATAAAGAGAAAACATAATGGAGTAGCTGAACCGAAGGTTGCACCTTCGTCCAGCTACTCTGTATCACTGAGCACTCAAGCTCCCTCACCATCGGGAAGGTCTCATGATTCACAGAGGGAGCAATTTATAGTTATGAAATGTGGATGATATAAGAATAGCCTTAGAAATACAATGTTATATAAAGTTGTTGTAAATTAGGCAGGTTGATAAAATTTAAAATGTAGAGATTTTACGATGAACAGGAGAGAAGAAAAATTTGCGGCTGAATCGACAAATTAGTTTGGTATGTTGTATATAAAGATATTCAAATTTAGTTATACATTGGTCATAGGGAATATAAACAAGGGAGAAACCACACAGAAAGATGAAGAATTTAATAAATAAAATGGATAACTGAGGATGTAGGATATAGTAATTATGATTATAAGTTTAAAAAGTTTTAAATTTGTTTTAGATCAGAAAAAATTAATAGGAGACACCTCCAGTAAAATGGCTGACAAAAAAAAGTAAGAATACATAAGATAAATAATAAAATATTTAAGCTGTAACTAACATGGTAAAATTTAAACAATGCAGAATAAAATCTTTTCTTTTCTCTACAACAAACTGGTTGAATGAGAAATAACAGAATAATAAATATATATTGAACCAAGAAAATATGATACTGACCTCATCAGGGTGATTAATCGATTCTTTACCGTCATGTAATATTAGATTATGAAGAATATCGATGTTGTTGTTAAGACCAGCAGCAATGTGCAAAGTCGTCTCACCATATACATTTTGAGTTTTGATTCTAGCCCCGCGCTCGATAAGCATATGAGTAACCAGTACTGAACCCATTTTGACTGAATAATGTAACATAGTATTCTTTGTTTCTTCACAAATAATATCAATATCTGCTCCTTTCAAAATTAATTGAGTCATTACCCTCTCATATCTAAAAACAAAATATGTAATATTTTAGTCAATATTTACATAAGACTTTCTATAATTTATAAAATTAATTAAATTTTTTTTTTATTTTAATTCACTTGTCTAGGGTTACATAAGATCAATCAAGTAATTCTATGCGTGTTGTTCTTTTTTCTTCTTCCAGTAATCTTTCATCCTTTCTGAGGTGGCTTTCCTCATTTCTTGTAACATACTAGACCTTTTTTTGGGTGAGACTTTTTCTTGAAATCTTAAGTCTTCATTTTCAGTGTTGTTCTGATCTTTTGTCAGTCAGTGATGTTGTTTTTGTGAATTTTTGGTTCAATCTTATCTTTTTGAGTGGATTTGAACAGATGTTTCTTGTTTTTTCTATTAATGACAAATTAAAAAATCTATTTACTTATTATGCTTCAATTCATCCTTTTGATGTAGTAGTAGAAGTTGATTCTTTTTCCTTCATCGTGTCTGAGATTTTCTCAGTTTTCCTCTATAGTTCTTTGTTTAGTATCAGCTTTGTTTTGACGTTTTGGAATTTTGGATCAAGAATTTTCCTGATTATTCTTTTTATTTCTTTAACAGTTTTTAAACTGTCATTGCTTTGCGAAGAGAGAAGCTATGTAAACAGTAGAAACACTAAAAAGTTAATGTTTCTGCTGCAAGCATCTGGTTTTATTACTGTTCTGTAATATCTTTGTTTTGAGTTCCAGGTAAGTGACTTTTTGTTGTATGTGTTTTTGGTCAGCTGAAATGCATAGTCCCATTTTCTGCATTTTGTTTTCCATCAATAAATGGAAATAAATTTGACATTTATTAATTAATTTTTTTTTTAATTATATAAAAATAGTAGCAACTGGGATGATTACCAATTGTGTCTAGAATTTTAACATCTTAAATTAATTCTTATAAAAAAAAATATATAAAAAAAAAATAAAAAAATAAATAAATAAGGAATATTTTTTCTTATAAAAAAAATATATTCTGATGACACAAAGCTTCTTCAACTTTTATGTAAACTATTATGAGTTTTCAGTACCTACAGGCGTTCCATATAAACTACATGCCATATAGGCTTATGTTAGTATAATCTATACTATAGACTTAGGCTTAGGCATATAGGCTTAGGTTAGTAGATATATTTTAAACAAAAAGGCTTGAGTAACTTATTAAATACGTTTTATTATAAAATTTTACACCTTAAATTCTAGAATAATCCTGAAAATGATCAGCATTTTCCTGAATATATGCTTCCACCCTTTTCTCTGAGTTTCTTGTAAGGATAATCAAACTTTGTGCCTGGATATTTAATATAGGTTTTTTGGTATTAACCTTCAGTTGTTTTAGTGTTCATTGTTTGTTGCTGTAGGCTTTATCTTTGAGGTAACCACAGAGAAAAGATTTGGCGATTTCAAATCTGGAGATCTTGATTTAGCAAGATCTATGGTAACAGGATTACCAAAGAAGTCATTAATAAAATCAATATTTCATTATTTGCATTTGAAATTTCATAATTCCTGTGAAAATTAAATTTAATTCTGTTTTCTTATTTAGGTAATTATTTAATACCACTTTACAGTATTTTCATATATCTTATATTTTCATATTGCCAGTTTTTCTCTAAAATATATTCCAAACATGTACATTAAATTTTTAACAAAAAGAAAGCATGTTTAACTGTTGCCCTTTTATTTTCCTATTTTTAAAGCATACTAATTCAAGAAGTGTAAAAACACTCTTTTTAGTCAAAAGATGGTAGCAGATTGATAAATATTTCAAGTGAAGAAGAGAAGACATTGCTATGATTTCAATCGTGCATATAAGGTAGGTTCAAAAATTTCCTAGAATCGCTTCATACAGTTTAAAATAGCAATCGTAATAAAGAATTTTTTTATTTTCATGTTAGCAGCACTCATAACTTCATGATATAGTCACATACATGTTTTCTGTTTTAGATGCAATATTATTAAATCTGTTTGTTTCATAATGTGTATGTTGTAATGAAAAATATGCTATTAACAGCATACAAATATAAATTTTTGGGTTTTATTTTTAAAAAATCATCGACAAAGACATTAACATTGCGTTAAAGATTATGGGGAATTGGCAATGAAGAAAACAATGGTTTATAATTGGCAAAAGCATTTTAGTGATGGTTGTAGTATGTAATATTTGAAGATGAGATTCAAAGTGAGCCCCCATCTATGTCGACAATTGAAGAAAATATTGAGTATGTTGAAAATGTTGTATGAAGTGACAAAAGAAACTGTCAATGAAATATTGTCAATAAGGGGCTATCAGTCAAAAGTTGTCACAGTATTTTCCATATCATTTGAACATGCATCGCTTTGTCAACACACTGTTCCAAAAAGGTTGTCTACATGTCAGAAAGAAAATTGCAGATACCGGTAATAGATCTAGTAATTATGGCTGATCAGAAAATGTTCTGAGCAACATCATAACAGGAGATTAGGTGTGGTGTGTTTTTTGTACAATCCACAGACAAAATGCCAGTCATCAGAGTGGAAATCACCATCATCTCTGTGATCACAGAAATTTAATTTGGGTAGAAGCAAATGAAAAATAACGCTGGACAATTTTTTCTGATTTTACTATTACTATTATTTTACTATTTTATATTTTACTATTTTACTATTATTTACTAAGTTTTTATTATTTACCACAAATTCATATCTGATAAGAATATATTGAACAAGGAAATGTATGTCGATATCCTTCATTTTTTATACAGAATGCAGTAAGAAGGAAGCTTTCTGAAATATGGGAAACAAAGAACGGGATTCTTTTGAAAAATATGGTTTAGCCAGGAACTGAAAATTGAAAAGATAAGAGAAACAATCTTGTATATTATTCTATCAAAGCCTAAAATTAATTCTGTCAAGACAAAAATATTTCAAGCTGTTAAGATGAAAAATTGTTAAAACATTTGATCGGATTAATTGGTTAATAAAAAATATACAACATGTGTTTATAATTGAATTAATTAAGGTAAATCTTTTTTTCAACTGCAGGTGAATGTCTGTACTACTGTCATGCTGTCTAAATCTGGAGCAGACCAACCTTTGAAGAAAATGTATTAATGTCAAAAAAACAGACCAAATAAACGTATAACTTTTGCAAGTTATATAAACAAGATTAACAAATAAAAAGCATTTGTTCTAAAATAATAAAATGAAGCTTTAAACAAAAGAACCATTTGTTCTAAAATAATAAATACCTTTTAATACCAGAAATATCATCAGCTCTAACTGATTTACTGGCCAATAGTAAAGGACTTATGTTTTTTTCATCTAAACAATTT
This sequence comes from Lycorma delicatula, assembly GCF_047948215.1. Lineage (NCBI taxonomy): Eukaryota > Metazoa > Arthropoda > Insecta > Hemiptera > Fulgoridae > Lycorma > Lycorma delicatula. The sequence goes on along the minus strand of NC_134467.1, from coordinate 11,853,495 downwards.
ACATTAGCTTTTTTTTCCAATAATAATTCAACACATCTAACATGACCACCTTTTGCTGCCTGATGTAGTGGTGTACGACCCCAGCATTCTGGTAAAGGCAACTAAAAAAAAAAAAATAAATAAATAAAATAAAAAAATATATATATATATACATATATGTATGATTCTAGACACCTGGGTATAAACTTCTAGATGAGAAGTGAGATAAAATACTAAGAATAAATAACAAGAGGAGGACAGAGTGGTAAACATGATAAACAAGAGGAAACATTAAAGGTGGAGTTTATATTACACATTCTACACAAAGTGTCTTCAGCGTTGTACCATACAGCAAAAGATGAACGGGTACTTTGCATTTTAAGGTAAGACAGAACAAAAGAAGAACTGAAATGGTTATAGATATAAGGGAGGGAACAAACATAATGAAGTGAAAGAAAATGCTAAGGATAAAGAAAAATGGAGTTTTTCAGTATAAAAACCAGTCAAAAGACAGATACACCAAACAAATTTCACTGCAATTATCTCATATGTGCCTTTTTCATAGCAACTACTTGATCTGCCAGTAACATCAAACCTGACAGATCCATTGTTAAGCGGTGTGTGAGTTCAGCGGCCAATCCTGATTGGAGTCTTAATTTTAGGACTATGAGCATCCTGTACAAAGGCGTGCGTGAGGTTATTAAGCTATATGCAGCACCTGTTTGGATGGGGAGGCTAAAAATTTCAAAGTTATTGTAATATTTTACTGAGGGCCCAACAGCTTAAGTTACTCATGGTAACGAGCGGTTACCGAACAATTTCACAAGAGGTGATTATGGGTGTGAAACCAACTGATATTCTTGCGATAGAAAGGCAGGAACATTATGCTGCTAGGAAGTTGGGCGAGTTGACTTCTGAAATCCGGGAGAACAAACAGTATGGATATGATTTTTGGCAAGCAAAATGGGATGAGATGGAAAATGGGTGGTATAAGCACAATCTTTTCCTGGATATTAGATGCTTGCAGCGCGCTTCTGGATTTCCCTGAATAAGTATGTTACGCAGTTTCTTACAGGAGAAGGTGCTTTTAGGAGCAAGCTGGTGTGATTTGGCCTGGTGGATTCAGGGTTTGTGCCTGTAGTGTGGAGTTCTGGATGACGTTTTTCATGTGTTGTATTAGTATACAAAATACGATGAAAAGCGTACCGAGGTGATTTGTCGTCTCAAGATTTTCAGGTTGGCACTGGATATTCAGCAGAATTGAAGTAACCAGGGTGAATGGTTAATAATTGAGGAATTTATGAAACTAACTTGCTAAAGAAAGGGTAGCAGAGGGGGTGTAGAGTCCTGACTGGGCTTCCCTTATTTCTATTGCTTTCTCATTTCTTTGTTACTTTGTATTTGTTCGTTTTATGTTAGTTGTTATATTTTAGTTTTGTTTAATGTTTCACTTTTATGTTTTTTACTTGCTGGTTGATTTGAGTTGTGTTGAACTCACTTTTACCTGCTTGGGTAGATGATTTCAGTGCTTTCATTCAACGTTTAAGAATTTAGTCTTAAATCTATATTTAAGGTGTTTTTTGTTACTATGAGTTCATCTTTGTTAATAATACACTGATGGGAATCTTGCTTGCAGTATTCACATCGGCGGCATCCAGGCTAAGGCTACATTGTAATATGTCAACTACCGATGCTTCTGAAGATGACCTCCAGTAAACCCCATCAGGGCTAGGTACAAAGGGAGTGGCATGGCAACTGGAAATGTCACATGGTGGGTGTCTCCTCTACCGGATCAGGATGTGTGAGCTCAGTATGGTCTACAGAATCCATCATTCTCAAAACATAATTGAATTAGTTGAACTTGCCAACAGAAGAGAAATTAGAAATAGCACTAACTTCAATTTGAAAGTATAATCTTTCAACCTGCTCTAAGGAAAAGAGCTACCGTTATTTACAGTATCCCAAACATCAACTGGCTGTCATAAGCAATATTTTCACATCACTGGGACTCATGGTCCAATCTACCTTTAGTAACAGACACTCTGATCTGGCTTTGCACATAGGTTTATTACAGCCAGCCCTGTACTGAGTCAATTGAGGAAGTTAAGTTTACACAAATTAAGTTCTGCAGGTTTTGACGTTTTACTTTTATAAACAGATGTTATTAAGTTTTATAAGGAAAGCATCAGTCAAGAATCTCAGAATTTTGGCAGCAAACTACCTCTTCTACACAGTGTGTCTGAAAAGTTCCCGAACTAAATTAAATAAAAATACAGATTTAAAGATAAACAAATTTACTCACATCAGCCCTCTACACAAAACCCTTCTCTAGTTAAACACCCGTTGCAGCGCCGGTAGAGTCCGTCAAACGCTCTGGAGAAATCCAGAGCGAGGATTTGCCTGGAGACAAATCCAGATTGTGGAATCGCCTTCAAGTGCTCGGTGTAAGCCCTTTGAATGGCCGGAATGTCGTCGAAAAAGCGGCCTTTCATCTTTAACTTGAGTTTCGGGAACAGAGAATAATCTGCTGGAGCCAAGTCGGGTGAATAGGGCGGCTGGGTTAAGATGGTGATTTGATTTTCGGCGTAATAACGTGTTAAAATTGTTGCTATGTGTGCCGGGGCACTGTCGTGCAAGAGAGTCCAACTGTTCGTATCCCGATATTCAGGCCGGATTCGACGAATACACACGCATCAAATGTTTCATTACTTCCAAACAGAATTTGGAATTCACGGTATGACCAGTTGGGACAAATTCATGATGAATCAAGCCCTTCGAGTCGAAGAATCAACATCGTTTTCACTCTTGATTTTTGCTGCCTGACTTTCGCCGGTCTTTATGCTATAGGACTCAATCAAGCAGCGAATTGACTCTTCGTTTGCGGATCATACATGAAGCACCAGCTTTCCTCCCCAGTTACAATCGATTGCAAAAAATTCGGGTTGCTATCGGCAGTTTCAAAGCAGTCTTGAGCGCAAGAAAGACGGTGCGTCTTTCTTTCGAAGAACAAAAACAGGTGCTGTTTTTGTTCTTCGGTCAAGAAATGTGGAACGAAACGAGAGCACACCTTTCGGCAGTTAAATTTTTCTGTTAGAATTGTACGTACCGCATCTTTACTGATGTTTAGCTCTTCTGCTATGGCCGGGAAGGGTAAGACGAGGTTGTTCGAGCAGGAGCTCGCGCACTTTCGCAGCAACGTTTTCGTCGTGAATAGCTGTTGACGGCCTCCCCTTCGTTCGTCGTCATCCAACGACTCTCTTCCATCTTTAAACCGTTTCCATCACGTATATGTTGTAGTAAGAGATGCGGCCTCATCATCGAATACTTGCCGTATCGTAGAATAAATTTCAACTAAAAATAAGTCGGACACAAAATTTTAATGTGCTTCTTTGTTCCATGTCACGAGCTCGCACGTGGTCACATGTATGCGGCCAAATATAACTCGAAAATGGAGTAACAAAACGTGATGAAATTTTGTACACACACTCGTCAGTCATCGTACAATATAGTTCCTTGGTTGTTCGAGAGATGGCGTTACTTGTATCGACTACAGAAATTTAGTTCGGAAACTTTTCGGACCTACTGTGTAAGCGCTAAAATAATACAGTGCATGGAATTATCTCTTTTTAGTAGCCAAATTTATCTGTAAAGTTTCACTTATACATGCCATAATTTACAGCTCACGGAGCCGAAGTCTTGTAATGATGGAGCAGTTCCTGATTCAATGCATCTAAGAACTTGTAAAAACTTGACTTAATGATGAGATGTAATTTCATTCAATCTAATGTTAATCATTGCTTTGCAAGTGATATCAGAACTGTGAAAAGAATTGGTAATAGTCATGCCTGAAAAACCCACATTATTTCATTAATAAGTCTTATTAGATGTCTCATTTATCAGTCTTTATGATAAAATATGAGACAACATTAATTAGTCTTACTGAAAAATAATACTAGAATGGATTGTAGTTGTTCTCATAATAAAATTAATACAATTACGAGGTTGTAAAGTCCTCCTTGATGGCTTGTATATAAATAATAACTTATTAATGCTGTTGTAAGAGAATAACAATAGTGAGATAGTATCAACGTGTAACATATTTTAAGATGGCGTTTTCATAAACCTAAGTTTCATAACTTAATGACTTCTATAAAATAAGAGGAATTTTGCTTATATGTACATCATTAGCAGCAGTTGTTTCTCTAGGACAAGCTGTCTTATGATCGCATCGGAATAAATTATCTTTTTCTGACCATGGTCTAACAGTATATCTGCAATTTGGTTGTGCTCCAGCATCAAGTAACAATTCAACAACATCTGCAGATCCTTGTGTCGCAGCAAGATGAAGTGGAGTTCTACCAACTCTATCACCGTAATCTGCCTAAGACATAAAAAACAAATTAACATTATAAAATCTGATTAACATTAAAAATGGCTGATGTTAAATTTTTGATTGAGATTTATAATTTTTTCTTTAAAAAAACCTATATCAGTGTTACCCCTGAATTTTAAGACTCATTTTTCCTGACCGATTTAGTTAAAATTAAAATTACACGTCCGCAACATGTGGACGTGTATTATTGTGCAGCAGGATGGTGCCGTTGGTCAGCCGCCCACGTCCCTGATTTTGAATGGCGCGCTGTAACTTAAGTAGTCGAAGAAGGGTTCTGCATTTATAGTCGTTCCACGTGGCATGAAATCAATCAGAAGTTTGCCAAACCGATCGGTCGTTTCCCAAACGACTGTCACTATCAGTTTGCATTCAAATAGCTGTAGCTTTACCTTTGTCGGTCTGGTTGGTGATTGAGGATGACGCCATTCACTTGACAGCCGTTGTTAATGTTACTGTGTAATATTTTTATGTTTCGTGTTGTGTGTTGAACTTACTTTTACCTTCTACTTGTAGGTAGTTCAATTCTTTTGTTAGTTAGGAATTTTCAGTCTTGCTTAAGACTCGGTGAGCTGTGTGAGATTGTTTTGAGTTCGATGAGTCACTCGTGGCATACTGGAATATATCAAAAGCCGAGGTTTGGAAGATGATCTCCGGTAAAACCCATAAGGGCCTGTAACGTAGGTTGTAGTGGAGGTGTCCTCCCCTACGGAGTCAGGATGTCTTTCTGGCGTGTAATACGAAATCCATGTTTCATAGCCGGTAACAATCGAATTAATAAACTCATCACCTTTTTCTGTGTAACGCGTCAAAAATTTCAAAGCAGATTCCATTCAGATTTTTTTGAGACGTTTCGTTAAGATATGCGACATCCAACATGCACAAACCTTTCTGAAGCGTAAATGTCATGAACAATGCGACCGATAAATGCTCTTGAACATTAGGGAAAAGAAGGGCCAGATCGAAAATCGTTGAGAGACAATTTTTTCTTATTTCATCATCGACCCGTTTCAACAAGTCCTCGGTGATTATCGTGGGCCTCCCCGAAGGGTTCTTCATCGTGCACATTAATTGTGTTATTTTTAAACTTTCACACCGTTTTCGGAGGTTTCATTCATTACATTATCACCGTAGACGACAACCGTCTATGAATTTCAGCCGGCTTAATGTTTTGATGGTTTAAAAAACGTATGACCCAACATATTTCACAGTCGGCGGCAACATCGATTTTCCTATTCATATTATAACGTAATAACGTAATGAATGATACTACAACGCGACAACTTACAGACAAAAATTCAGTGTGTACATTACTAGCGTGGCCATGAACGATACAGTTTCCTCAACCTTAAGGAGGGAAATTTCCCAGTGGTGTTTACTTTAGAAATATCCCTCGTATTTGATATACCATTTCAGCATCGGGAAGTAGAATCCCATTGCTCAGAGCATTGCAACTACATGTTTCAAGCAGCCGTTAACATGTCCTGTTCTTAATTGCAGTCCCTAATTATTTTTTTTATATTAAAGGAGGAATATTCGAAATTGCAGTTAATTTATTTTTTGTTGGTAAAATTTTAACAAAAGTTATTATTAAAAAATTTAAAGGTTGTTGAACAGTTTTCTTGGAATTTCTCTCAAACCACCATGAATTTTTCTGTATCTTAGGTAATTTTAATTTTTTTTAAATGACATCTAAAAAGATTCTGTTTAATTACCAGTGGTTAGTTACAAACTTACACCCAGAATTCAGTCGATTGAGGAGAGGTAAAGATGTGTATCATGCTTTTAGTGATGTGTGTAAGAAATATTTTGAACTGGCCAATAAGGGCCAAAAGGTAGTGACATCACACAGCAAAGGAAAGCACTATAATAAAATCAAGATAAGGAATTTTCGGGCTTCACTAAAAACTGAAGGAATCAACAAGTTGACGGTGATTTTGCTAAGAAAAATCATCTTTAGCGATGGGATCCATTTCCACCTTAATAGGTATGTCAAGAAGCAGAATTGTTGAATTTGTGACAGTAAAATCCTCAGATAATTGTAGTACAGTTTATGCGTACCTATTAATTACAGTTTGATGCGGATTTCATACTGGTGGCGTGATGGGTCGTTCTTTTTAATGTGGTTAGAAACACTGGAGCTGTCAATGGTGAATATTATATTGTGAATAATATAATACAGAGTTATCATAAAAGAATGGTGCGGTTTGAACATGGTTTAAATTAAAACAGAATTACTTACAGTTTATGTTTTTATTTTTCAAATTTGTCGTCTCAAACATTTTTTTTACATAATTAATAAATTTCAATATGTGCGCCCTTAGTCGCTCGATAAATTTCCAAACGATACTCAACTTCTCTCCGAATATTACTTAACATTTCTTCGTTAACGGTTGTCATCGCTTCATTAATCCTGTTTTTTAAGCGGTTTAGGTCGCGAATTGTTTGCGTATAAACAACGCTTTTGATGTACCCCCGCAAGAAAAAATCGCAAGGTGTTTGGTCTGGACTCCTTGGAGCCCAAAGTACGGGTCCTTGCCGGCCTATCCATCGATATCCAAATTTTTCGTTCAAAGCGTCCGTGACCGATGCCTTGAAGTGCGGGGGAGCACCGTCTTGGTGGAAATGAAGTCGATGAATGTTTTCGAGTTCATCCTGCTCAGGAAAGCAATAATCGGTTAACACGTCAAGATAAACGACTCCATTAATTGTTTTTTCAGCAAAGAAGAATTACACAATTTTTCATCGCACCACACCAAACATTAACTTTAGGCGAATCGCATTGTTTCTCGATAATTGCGTGTGAATTTTCAGAGCCCCGTATTCGTGAATCGTGTCTGTTAACGCATCCATTCACGTGAAATGTAGCTTCGTCTGTAAAAATTATATCGTCTAAAAATGATTCGTTTTTACTTATTCTGTCCGACATTCAACTGCGAAATCGTAACGTTTCACACCATCATCGGGTTTCAATTCCTGCAGTATCTGGATTTTATAAGCGTGTAATTTCAGTTTTTTATGTAAAACTTTGTGAACTGTCGATTTTGGAATACCTAATTCGATGCTTCGACGGGGGATGGATTTCCCAGGACTTCTAATTGCCGATCGTCTAATTAGTTCAACCGTTTCGTCCGGTACACTCGGTCTGCCGGTTGATTTCTGTTTCTTAACCGATCCGGTTTCTTCGAATCGTTGAACCGACGTGTTATGTTATTTTTGTGTGGTGCATCTCTTCCGAATTCACGTCGAAACGCACGTTGAACTAAAATTACGGATTTTAATTCGGCCATCAATAAAACACACTTTGCTTTGTCTTTATCCGAGAACATAGTAACTCGCTAAACTCACCGCAACAACAGTACAAGAACTGACGTTGAGGTTACAACTGCTGATAAACAAACTTTTGGGTTGGAGGCTTTCAGGGATACCAATATAACATTTAGAAATTTCCCTACAATCTTCCTGTGAATTACTGAAACCGCACCATTCTTTTATGATAACTCTGTATAATAACATTATAATAATATAATATTCAATTATGAATATTATCAAGAAATAATTTTAGACTTTTTGTGACCTCCTCACTAGGGGTGACATGTGTTTCTAAAAGGATTACGCCACCTGCCAAATGGAAGGTTAATCGATCCATATGTTGTAGAATTAATTTAACATGCTACTCGTTTTGTTTAACAGTGAAGTGAATCAGCCACCTAGATTATGCAACTTCCACCACGCAATATTTTCCTCTTGGAATTTATAAAGTCCAAAGTTATATAGGACTTATATCCAAAGTCATAAGTCCAAAGTTCATACAAAAATAAGAACGATTCCTCAACTTAAAGCAAAAATTAAAAGAGTTATCGACAGCAATGAACTGCAATTATGTAAAAAAACGTGTTGCAGAGTTTTGTTAAAAGAACTACAGATATATCAAATGTGTCATGACTTTTTTAGTTAAAGTTTTTTCTTTGATTTTCTTTTGATTTAGTTAACTGTACCGTAGAGGATAATAAAATTTTATTTTAGAATAATAATTTTTTTTAGCACTTTTTGTATCAGGGTTTATTAATTTTTTAGATTAATTTTTTTTCCCGAATAATAAAGATTTACCTTTAATTGTATTTTATTGTTGAATAATTATTTACGTTTTAGGTAGATTTGAAACGAAACTAGTTATTTGTTTATCTTTTATTTTCCTTACTCCACTACGCCAGACCCGCAATTAAGTATAGAACAGCGTAGGGGGTGTCCTTTCTACTCTAACAGCCCTAAAGTCAGTGCAGGATAAATATCCGGGCATGGCAGATCGGGCTGCCGGTCGGATCTTTATTTTATTTTATATTAGTAAACAACCCGTTAGAGTACCCCACTTCCTGTGTAGGTTTTTAGCAGTGATCCTATATGAAGGTATCCAGCTTCCAGTCGTCATTATTCAAACACTACCACAAGGGGTCCCCGATCCCTCATCCAGAACGGCCCACCTCGGCGAACCGTCCTCTCCAGATCGAGGCTGCCCTCCCTAAGTAAACACACGCACGGTTACGTACGATCGAGGTCCCAACCGTCACGGGATTTTGTCTTCAATATTCTAGAAGCTAGCTTCTCCGCATTTCCCCAGGCCTACCTGCTGGACAGATATAACCCGTAGACCTCTTGGAGTAAACCGGGTCAAACCGAGCTACTGTCGAACACCGTTCCACCTACAACAATGGTATATGGTGTGCACTGTGATTCGCAATATCTACAAATAAAGGTAGCGCGTTTTACCAAATCGGCACAGTTACCCCTCAAACTTCCCATGCCCGGTTAGCAGTTGAGAGAGGTAGAATCCCACCTTCCCAAAGCCACGCTTAACCCACAAATAAATGTTATGTATAATGCGTCTTGTCCGTTCTCCTGTAGGAGAAGCATTCCGTACTTCCTTTTTAAGTCGGTTTTTATTTTTATAAATTATTTTATAATAACAAACTTATTTCTAAACAAAATTACAAAAGAAGATTAATGTGTTTGCCGTAAAATTAATTATGATTTTTCAGAAGCATTTTCAATCAATCATATACTTTTCGTGATTTTCACTTATTTTTTTTATGGAATTATGTTAATGATTAACTAAATATAAAGTTCACTAAAAAATTATCGAAATATTTTTTTATTTGCTAGTAAAAAAAATGAAAGACCAAGCAGGTACGAGAGTACCTGCTACAAGTTAAGTTATACAGAACGATACAAAACTATCAAATATTTAATGATACCTAGAAAAAAAAATAAATAAAAAAAATATATATATATATATAAATCGATTAAAAGCTATACTTTATATACCGTATTTTATAAAAGTGGTAATTTTTGAGAACATATTCAAAAATTACCACAAAAAATAAGTTACTGAGTCACATACTGCAACAGCAAAGAGAAAATTTGTTTAAGAAGTAATGATTTTAAAAGTTATTAACTGTTATACAATTTTTCTTCAGATAGTTACAAACTGAAATATGAAAATTATAATTTTTCTTACTCGTAATGAAGTTCAATTTATATTAGCATAAATAGCTCCTTTTTTTTTATTGTTAATTAGTTTTGTCTCAAAGATGGGTATTTCCAGTAAATACATTGTCCATTAAGAAAGTGCAGTTAGAATAAAATGATAAATAAAATATTGCTTATGCAGTAAAACATAAAAAAGTAATAGAAAAATTAAAATTCATATTATTTACCTTAGCGCCATTTTGTAGAAGTAATCTCACAATCTCAGTAACGGTTTTAGAACAACTTAATGAACATGCTAGTTGTAATGGCGATACCATCACCGGCCCACATGCGTAATTAACAATTTTTGGGATTTTATAAAGTTCTAAAATCTTTCTAACTTTATCATCAGTAGATAAATATATTGCAGACATTAATGTTGCAACATTTTGACATATTCTATTATCCAAACTTTTGTCGGTTTTAATTTCCATAATTCTTGAATAGTTTTATTTTTTAAATACAGATATTTATTTTTATGAAAAAATAAAACTCACAGAATTAATATATTATAAACTTATTAAAATGAAATATCATTAAGACAAAAAACAGAATGAAAAATAACAGAAATATTAACATGACTTTAAATAACGATAAAAAATATAATTTTCTGCGGACATATTAATAAAAAAATAAGCATCTACATTCTGAGGAAGTAAATATCTATTTATTGTGGTTTTTTATTTATGTATATGTGGTAATATATTTTGATAACATTTTATAACGTTTCTATTACGAAATATTTTATCTAGATACGATCGTAGCAGAAGAATAAATTAACGGATAAATTCAAATTTCTCACTCTTTCCATTATTTTTACTTTCATGGCAAACTAATACTATATACAGAATGATTCAAAACTGCACGGCAATCTTTCCGGAGACGATTCTGTAGCCAAAAATAAATAAAAAATGTTCATATAAATATAGTTCAAAAAACGGTTCGTTAGTGAGTTTCCACTCGCCAAACAGTTAACCTCGCTTTCTGCTCCTTCTATGAAATTAAACCGTACTAAGATTCTTAAGGTACAAATCGAGTGATAAATTTGGTGCTTCCTTAAGGTTTTTGATCTAAGAAAATGAATAAAATTGGTCCAAGATCTCTATTTCATTTAAGTTTTAAGAAAAACAGGGTAAAGCACTAAAAAGCTTTGTCGGAAAATACACCTTTTTTAAAATTTGGAATAAAAAGCTTTTTAATTTACCAATAATAAAAATATAAATTTCTAGTTAAGTTTTTAGAGAATTTAATTCTGAAGTGTAACTACATTACTGTTATTTTTGGAGAAAGTTTTGTGTTTTTTATTAGCAAGCTTCAAAAAATTTAAATTACAAAGGTCCAAAAATAAAAAAGATTAAAGAAATCAAAAATTAAAAAAATAAGAATTTACATAAAAAAGTTTAAACTGGTTTTATTTTTTACTTAGTTAAAAAACCATAATCTACAAACAAACAAAAAACACTTGGGTAAAAAACAATGCTTTTTTAATTCAAGAAAGAATAGAAATAGTATCTTCTTTGCAATAAAAAAAAAAAATAAAAAAAAACATAAAAAAGGCTGAATACTCTAAATTGGAGTTTGCTGAGGTAGACTCTCTTATCAGAGAAAATCTCCAAAGAAAGAATTGGGTTACCTCAAATAACAAAAAAATTAAAGGGGAGCATTATAGCCTTAGTTCTAGTTATGTGAAAGAAACATACTGTTGGCCGCCATTTTGGATTGAGTGATAAAAATTTAGTTTTAATTGTATCATTTTTCTTGTCTCATCAAACTCTTTAAAATTATGTCAAATGACCCATTGGTCTCATTTGAAATTTTTGAACTGTATTCCTATCCAGGATTTGCAACCAGAACCTCCACATGAAATACTGAGACGCTACCTACTCAGCCACACAGGTTGGCTATTTTAATTTTGGTTAACTATTTTTCATTCCATCAAGGAAAATTTTCTATTTGACTGAAGGTATTTTTTGTTCTGAAGGTTGTATCAGTGCCCGTTTCTGTATGTGGACTCTATAGTGTACCATAATTTCTACTTTCTTTTTTATTTGGATAATTTTGATCATGTCCTGGATTATGTATTAGTGTAAGATTGCTATACTTAATTGCAAGTTATATAAAATACATATTAAAAGATTGCAGGCATGTGAAATAATTGCATATCACAGCAAATATGTAGCAGGTAATCCTGATATTTATTTTTTTTATTGAATTTGAATAATTAATTTTTTTGCATTTACAAATTTTGTATCGCATCACTTTTGATGACAACCATAAACATTTAAATTAAATTAAGAAAAAAATTAACATGAGGTGACAGAAATAATGATTTACAGCAAGGTCATAATTGTTATCAAAACAAAGTTGTTTGCAACAATAGATAATTTATGTCAGAGTTTGTAAAGTTAGAAATTAAATTTTTATTTTTAGTTTCAATGAAATTTTTGAACTGAATTAAGAATACTGAATTAGAGATTACTGAAGTAACGAAGAAAATTGTAATAAAAATGTAAGGGCAGAAGTAGATGACATGACACTTGTAGATTACTGAATGCAGCTGAATTAAGAATATCACTAGCAGAAACCAGAGTTCTAGGAAAACTTTTTTTCATCATGGAGAATTATATGAAGGCTGTTTAAATTAACAGAAATAAATTTTGTTTACTCCCAAAACCACAAACAATATTTTCCTTATGCAACACATTGTAAGTATGAATTTCTTCTGATAAGCCTCACTATTACTAATATTATTGTTAAAACACACATTTTTCCAATTAAAACCGCAAAACACACCACAGATATGAAATTATAAAAATATGTGATTAAGGAAAAGTTAGTCTATCATTAAACAGACAGCTATGATGAAAAAAGAGTAGTAGCATAAAATGGTCAATGAAATTAAGTAAACTTAGAAGTACAAAATTCATAACGTAAAGGCAATATTTTAAAGAATACCAAATTAATTTATTAAAACACTTGAAATATCTCAGCATGTTGCTCAAGTTAACATTATTAACAATTATACCAAGAACTAAACAAGTAATAAATATGAGGAACGACTGAAATGTAATACATAGTTGCTAATAATTTTCAAATGAAAACAAAACTAATGAATGACACATAATAAAGTACATTTTATTTGCTATAAAAACTTATATTTATTTTTCCATACAGTCATAATTTATTGCTGTACATTTCTTCTAATGGTGAACCAGTTTTCTCATTCCGTCAATCAAAAATGCTAGCAGTCTTTCCCTCATCCATGACCTCATTGTGTTCTTCAACTAATTCAGAAAGCTGAAGCTGAAGCTAATTCAGAAGTTCTTCAGCTGTGCAGGATGCAAATTCAGATGAGTATGGAGGGTTAAAGTAGATTCAAATTTCAGCTTCACATATCTAGTGGCCAATCATGAACAGATTTTTTGATAGCCCAGTCGTGCAATAATGTGTCCTACTCATTATTTTATTATGTCTATCTGGGTGGCAAAGCATTGTTACCTGATGCGACAGTCATTTTGAATCAATTTATTCACTTCCTTTTGGTACTATTATCAACTACAGAAACCGGTCGACCACTGAGAGGTCCATCTTCAATATTCATTTTACTGGCTTCAGATACACAAAATTTTATTGCTAAATTATAAAGAGTTTTATCACTATAAACGGCTTTTAAACAATGATGATCGTCACAATTACTTTTTCCATTATTAAAAACTCAACCGCCGCATGTGTTTTTAGATGCATCGATGTAGAAAGCATATTTTAATTCCATAAGAATGGCAAATGACAGAAAATGAGAGGGCACAGGATCAACAACTTTCTGAAATGAAAGAAGAATGAACTAGAAGATGGCAGCACCTGTTGCTTTGTGTAAAATTTTGTTCTTCCACTACAATCCTGTGTTCATTAAATTTCAACTTTTTCTCATATAATAGTAAAAGTTAAAGGAAAACCAAACAATTTGAATGTAGCGATTATTAAATTGAATTATATTCATTTTGAGATATTAAGATACTAAACGAAACATAATCAGGTATAAAAAAATAATAAAAGAAGAAATGGTATTCCCTGAAAACCCCTCACATTGTTTCAAAACTTGGAATAATTTTCCTATAATATTCCTTGATAAATTTCCAAGTATTTATTGTACTTATTGAGAATCTAGATATCCTGTATTAAGTGAAATGAAAATGATCGCAGTGAATATAGGAAGAAAACAAGGAAAGAAACAAATTACATTTTTTTCACGAGATCAAAATAACATAAGTAAATTATATAATAAAAAAATGAAATTAATTATATTGTTTTATAAATTATACTAAAGCATGACATTTTTCTTCTTATACGGCGGTATAGCCCATAAAGGGTTTGGATCTTCTCCACAACTCATCTCAAGGCATGCTTCTTTATCCGTCACCTCCTGATTTTTTCAGATCTTGTTCCATATCACCCAGACAACTATTCTGGTACTCTTACCCATATTCTGGTGTCCTTCTTACCCATATTTTTTAATAAACACCTTTGTTATTGCTCTACTTTCTAATATTCTTAATAAACGACCTACCCGACAAAGTCTTCCCTGTTTATTGTGATTAAAATATCCGGCTCTCTGTATAACTCTTTTAATGTGTATTAATTTTGCTTATTGGCTCTTAATTAATACATTTTTGCTTCATAAAATCTTCTTTCAAATCTTTTTTATTTGCAGCTTAAAACACAATGTCGTACACTCCTATTAATAATCATTGTTCTTGGAATAATCAGAAAGTTTCCTTTACTCTCTCTGTCGATAAAATAACACTGCCAACTCTTACAACACTTTCAATCATAAAACTATTTGTCATTCTTCCTATCAATCATGTCAGCCGTACAATTTCCTTGGATTGATTAAAGCTTTTATTAGAAAGACAGTAAACATTTAAACAATGGAAGCTTTAAAAATCTACCACTGAGGAAAAAAAAAGAAGAGAATTCAAGGATCTGACTGAAAGATTAAAAATAAGTAAATAATTCAAAGGAATAATTATGTATTTTTACTTTTTTCATCATCATATACTCAAATGATGTCGTTTGATATGGCTTAAAATTTTCCACCGCAGTCAAATAAACTCACTTCTAATGGATAGTTAATTCCAACATATAATTAATTTTTTTTTTTCATTTTATTCACACAATTGTAATGGAAATTTAATAATTTAGAAAATTTTATATGAAAGTAAACACATTTTAAATGGAAACTTTAAAATAAAAGGTACAATAAATACAAGTATTGTGCAAACTGATTATTAAAATAGCAGCAACGACATGTTCATAATTATTTTACTGTTGGTAACAATGAATTTTTTATTAATGTAGAATTCATAACATCAGTTAAAAGTAGACTTGTTTTAATATTAAAATTTGTGAACAGCAAATTCCTGATTATCGGTAAGCGTTTAATCGCGATGCCTCTTTGAAAAAAATGTTGGATGTTGGCTTCGGATGAAAAGCCAAGACGTTACCACTCATGTACCACGGAGACTAGCGCGAGTTATATCTGAGAAATCATTAAAAACATTGTTTTCCGTACTCTAACAATTACATCCCAAATTTATGGTTTTCTGAGATAGAAAATAATGTTTACAATTAAATTTTGTTTCTGCAGAAGAAATGGGATATAGGAGTCCTCTATTTTATACTTTTTGGCATAGCTGCCTCTGCAGCTGTTTATATAGTTGGACGCTTAGAATCCAAATTTTACAATTTATGCAAGATTTATGTAAAAAAAAAATACATAAAATATTTAAAATAATTAGTATAGTCAATTTGTATTTTTATTTGAAAATCCTTACCTGCCGATTGTTTTTTCCATATGTTAGGGGTGATGAGGGAAGCTTAACTCCCAAATCTATGGAAACATCCCCCTCCCGTAGATTTTTGAAAAACTCAAAAAGTTTTTGAAATGCGTTTTTCTCTGAATCTATGCATTTTAGAGAAAAGTTTTTCAAATAAAATATGTAGAGGACATTCTCCTCTACAATTAATGTCTTTGAAGTTATGCCGTATAATTTGAAATTGAAATACTAGGTGGGACTGAAGTTGTAAAAAACGTGTTTTTTCACTGGAAAAAATTGTTTTTCGTCTGTATTGCATTTGGAAAAGTTGTTAAAAAACAACATCTCAAAAAACAGACGACTTTTATTTAAATAATTTTCTTCTACGACTTACCGTTTTGGAGCTGTAGCTTGTGAAAGTGTGAAAATGTTGTGAATTGGGCACGTGTTCGAAACCGGTCTAGTCGTTTACGTTTTTTACAACTTCAGCGCCACCTAGTATTTCAATTTCACATTATACGGCATAACTTCAAATACATTAATTGTAGAGGAGAATGTCCTCTACATTTTTTGTTTGAAAAACTTTTCTCTAAAATGCATAGATTCAGAGAAAAACGCATTTCAAAAGTTTTTGAGTTTTTAGAGTTTTTCAAAAGTCTATGGGAGGGGATGTTAAAAATCTGGAGTTAAGCTTCCCTCATCACCCCTAATATATGGGAAAAACATCAATCGGTAGGTAAGGATTTTCAAATACAGCCTATTTTGATGACAAATTGCCCGTACTAAATGTATTGCAATCAACATACGAAAGTTACAATTATAGGGTTTTAGCAAACCCTATAAGTGACCTTTATTCTGTTCATATAGAGTAGGAGCATTCGATTCAAAACATGAATAGAGGGGCAAAATTTTCCTGCCGATCAGACCAGGTGGAAAAAGTCCCTACGCGTGCCTCAATTTACATACTAAAAGTGGAGAGTAACTACTCCAAGAAAATTTTGAGATATCCATGTGGATCTAGTAAAAATGGCCTGCTCAATGTTGATGTGAATGTGTTGTAGTCCCGCTTTTCGGTTGTAACTAGTTAAATATTGAATTTATCGAAAAATGTTTCAAACAAAACTTGTAGAACGGAAAATTTTACACAAAAAATATCTAGGTCAGCAGTAAACTATTTTGCTGTAGGTTAGAGCAGCTCGTGTTCAGGCACTGCAGAACTGCAGCACCCCCTATTATCGATAAAATTTAATACGAATCCATTCTTCTTCATACTTGTATATAATCCTTAAGCTTAATGTCAATAGCCATCCCCCAGTTTATGAAAAAGATACAAAAATCTTTATACGGAACTATGCGCTTCACAGTTTCAGCGGTATGGTGTTTGGCTATTGTGCACATAGGAAGCTGCACGTGAGGCTGCAAGGGAGAGAGAGGAGAGAGAGCACTGTCGCTCCCGTGCCGACCCTGGCGTGCTGGTGGAAGGTAGTTTTTTTTTTATTCCGCGTGTGTACGGAACATTCCTTGTTCGTTCCCTTTTCTAGTTTAATCGGTGGAAGGAATGTGAAAGCGGTTTAATTATTTTTTTCAGTAGCCATCAGAATATGGTAGAAAGCAAGGTCTTTTTGATCGCCAAATCCGTCCAAAAACACGCTGGAAGGGCAAAAGAGAAGGTAATTAGTAAAAACTAATTATGTGTTTGTTTCTGTGTACATAAAAATTTAAAAGAGGAATTTTCAAGTACGCATATTTACAAACATAATAAATGTAAAATTATTTTATGTTTAATTAGATTGTAATTAAATTACAAAGTGAAAGAAATACTAGGCACAATGAAATATATTTTTAAAAAAAAAGAAGTGATTGGCAAAAAAATTCATGTATTCGCATAGTTGCTTTTCAGTTTGAATTTGGTTTTTATTTGTAGGCCTTTCATAAACAAATTTGAAAATTCTTTGACCAGACAACATTATAGTATGTTATTCCTAAATGAAACAATTTCTTTTAAATTGACTAAGCGTTATTCCTTTAGGTATCTTTTTTGATTTACTTATCCTAGATCAAAAGTTATAGGTATTTATTTATCGCGCGCAAGTTAAAACTGTGCTGCCGGCTATCTTGTATCTTTCCGCATAGGCAGTATTTAGAAAGCTACTATTTATTGCGGAATTCTCGGTGTAGAATTTTCCGTTCAACATTTTTGACAAGAATGACCTTTTTCTGAAAAATCAATATTTAACGACCTACAACATAAAAAACATGGTTCTTAAATTTTATTTTGTTTATAAACAAATGTCGGAATAGTAGCGAGGCTCTCGACTCTTAGTATGTTAATTGAGGCATGCTTAGGGACCTTTTCCACCTGGTCTGATCGACAGAAAAATTTTACCTCTATATTCATGTTGTGACTGAAATGCTCCTATAATGCTCCTAGGGAATGAAACACTAATCGATTCCTTTTGAACTTCAGATATTTTATTTTTTGTCTTTTGACATAATTATTTAAGTCAACAATTTATTTCAGTAATTCGATAAATACTTGACTGATTTTTTGCCTCTAAAGTCAATTATGATAGAATTCTTCCATCTTATACCCGACTATCCGATTACATTACCACCGCATCTTTTTTTCGTTTGACTCATCCTTCTTAATAAAGCGTACACCTTGGAGTTGAGTTCATCTTCCTCTTCGTCATCGCTGTTTGATCTCAGATTGGAATCATTTTGTTGGATTTCAATCACAAATTGTAACATTTGTTTTATGTCAAGCATTTGTGTGAATAATTCTCTTTGACCCGGAGTCGATTTACTGCCACCATCTACATCCAGTATATTGCTCACCCTCACCCTATCAGGCGGTTCATAATAACTATTTATTGGATATGATGATACCGTTGATGGTTTCCTGTAACAAATTAAAAAAATAATTTTTATTTTTGGTTATTTTATAAGTTTTAACATTATCACATTGTACATTCCATTAAGTATATTTTCTTGTAAATATACAGGCCTATTAAATAACGATAAAGGTATTACAACGAGCAAGACACAGATGTTATTCAGTGAATAATGCATACAACTCACATGGTGATCCTTAATATGCAATCTGGTTACACTTCGTAGTACTGTAATAAACATGTCAAGGAATCACAGTACTATATTGTGTACTTAATGGCAAACAAATGAGAAAAAATTGATTTATTTTTTTACTAACAAAAAGTAAATCTAAATTATGTAGTTAATAAGTTAAGTTTAAGAGATATTTCGTGATCAGAACATTATTTTAAATAATCTAAAATCATTTTTTATGCATATTTTTAAAAACTTTTTTTGGGGGGCAATTAATATGTGATTACCTTCTTGAGTTATATCCTTTGAAACATTTATGAAAGTACGAACGATATAACCATTATATAATGGTTGTCACACTGCTGTGTGCCTGTATTGGGTGCAATCAAATATACATTTTACTTTATTTGCTATTTGTTAGTGCTTTATTTGTTAGTGCTTATTTGTTAGTGTGTTAGTGCTTTATTTGTTATTTGACTCCTTTATTTCAAATCGGATTTTATAAGTTAGAATGTAATCATATACTTTTTTAAATATTACCAATAAAACTTATATTTGAGGTTAATCAAAACATAGCTCATAAAAAAAAAAAAATATCTAAACTATTGTTCAATGACTATCTAAAATATCAATGACTTATCTCCTCCTGATATAACACTCTTATTCCAGCGATGTTAACATTATTGGAAGTATTTTTAAAAGTAATTTTTAGCGAGTACCATAAGTCCTCTTGTCGCATTTCTTTTTACATCTTCTCTGTCTTCAAATCTCTTTACTTTAACTGAAATTTTAAGCTTAGGAAAGAATAAAAATTGCAGGAAGCCATGTGTAATAAGTAAGTAGCCTGTTAAAGTTGTTCGATCCTATATTTTATCAAGAATTTCTAAATAAATTGTGATGCATCACAACTATAAGCCCGTGTAGACTTCCTACTTGCCACGCATGGCTTCTGTAATTTTTTACTCTTTCCTAAGTTTAAAATTCCATCTAAAGTAAAAAAATTTGAAGACAAAGAAGAGATCAAAAAGAAAAGCGTTGGTGCTCGGTAAAAATATTCCAACAATGGAAACATTGCTGCGATAAGTGTTACATGAGGAGGGGACAAATCATTTAACTAGATAGGTTAAGTATAGCCCATCGGATTGGTCTAGTGGTGAACATGTCTTCTCAAATCAGCCGATTTGGAAGTCAAGAGTTCCAGCGATCAAGTCCTAGTAAAGACAATTACTTTTACATGGATTTGAATTCTAGATCGTGGATACCGGTGTTCTTTGGTGGTTGGGTTTCTTCAATTAACCATACATCTCAGGAATGGTCGACCTGACACTGTACAAGACTACAATCCATTTACACTCATACATATCATCCTCATTCATCCTCTGAAATAATACCTGATAGGTAATTCCTGGAGGCTAAACAGAAAAAGATAGGTTAAGTATATTTGTTTTTATGAGCTAAGATCAGTTACCTGTCTGATCACATCTCATATACGTGTATTTTTCTTTTTAATTTTCTTCCAATTTCATTTTCACGATTATTATTTTAAAATTTTATTACTTTACTAAGATTTTCTATTACAGTTATGTTATAACTCTAATTATTCTTCTTTATTTTGTGCTGTAATTATTTTTTGTTTAAAACCACCTTAAATTTGACATTATTCTTATATAACTGATAATGATTATCATTTATATAACACTTGGTTTGTGTTCTTAGCAGTAACATTTGTGGCTTGAAATACATTTTAGGAAATAAAAATCAATTACGCAAAAATAATGAAAATAAGAGACAATAAATCAATGTATATCTATACAAAAGGAATTAGTAAAATTGTACAGGTACTTACACACTGTGTTAATAGATATCTAAGGTGAAAACATACACACTCTCCCACTAATGGGGGGTTATGCAAATGGTATTTCTCTGCAACACCGATAATAAAAAAAAAAAAAAAAAAAAGTGAAAAACTAACAGAGCAATGGCTTGGGACATATTAAAGAAAAAGTTATTATGTAATACAATAGAGTTACACTGGAAGAAGAATCTGGTAAAATGTTATGTTTAGAATGGACTTCTGGATGAAACATAAGACGACTAAAAAAAGAAGACGGCATTTGAAATGAGAAATGGAGTTATTTTTTTTAAGGCGTACAACCAGATGGGTTACTCATTCTTACTGTTTAAAATTATAAGAATCTTTAATAAAATTTTGGGAAGAATCTATAAAGGACATAAAAAAAATGTGTAGTACACAAAATAACACAGCATCAGAATAAAACAAAAGAGAAAAATATAATAAAGTGTGTAGTAAAAAAATATCGCATTACTGCAGTATTGCACCATCATAACTACAGCTATAGAATTTCCCCAAAGCTGGAAATACTATTTTAACTTTTAATAAAATAATAATGTTACAATCCAAGGATCTTCACGGCAAAGTTATAGCATCTCTGCACTTTCATCCCAGGGTTCTGTGTTCAAGTACCATTGTCATTTTTCACATTCTACAAAATTCATTATAAGTTGACACCTATTGTTGTTCATTAAACAAATATACTTATTCTAATTTTTTCCAATTATTTATTTTTTATAAATAATCTACATCACTAACACAATGTTTTGAACATCAAAATAAACTACTTACTTGGCAATTTTCTCTTTCTTCCTATTTTTCAAGGCAATACTTATAATTTCATCCATTAAAACATTTGAAAGACCGCACCTAAGTTTAGAATTCGCAGCAGCAGTATTTGCATCTATCACTAATTTCGTTGGTAACTTATATCTCTTTAATATATCATAAATGAATTTTTGTTTTTTTAATAATGTATGAGATGAGAATTTCTCAAAATATGTTACAAATTCAGCTTGTTTTTTTAGGCATTTAATATGACCTTTAATCAATAGATCCTATTAAAAAAGAAGGTACATTAAAAGAAATAAATACATAATTAAAACAAAGTTGATTTAGAAAATTAAAATGTTATGAATCACTTATGACAGTGTTCTTTCAGCGGTAACCAAATATAAAACAGAAGAAATACTAAACGGCACAGACTTATTGCTGGAAGAGAAATTCAGTTTAAAAATATATAAGACTAATAACAAATTTATTGAAATGTGATTAGATAGGAGTATAATGAGAAATTAAATACATACTTACTTCACGGACTCTGTACCTCAAAATTTTATACAGAGTAGGAAACCTTTTTCTCGTAATTTAATACTCCACTAGATAGACAAGATGCTTCTGATGATGTTTGGTCTTATCCAAATTATAATAAAGAAGCAGGGGAAAAAATTTTTTTTCCTTTTTTTCATTTCTGGACTCAAAGTCACATTTGGGCAATTTCAGTCAGGAGTGAGGAAAATAAAGCCAATTTTTTGCGCTTTTTTCATCAATTACAGTCTTGCTTGATATCTTTAAATGTTTTATGAAATTTTGTATGATGACTTGTTAATACAGGTCACTGATACCATTTAATTTTTATTACAATCAACCAACACAGTGGGGAGATATGAATACCATACCTTCCATGTTTCAAAATTTTACTCAGATTAGAATCATTTTTTTATCTCGATCATAATTCTTTACTTGCAAATTTACGTACTTTAATGTTCCACTTAATTTTCCTTCTAAGTAGCAGTTTGTTATGGGCAAAGCCCTCAATAGCTGGAGTTCCACACTAACATTCTTTTCCAGCTTTATTTTGTCTTACTCAATATTTTCTTCTCTAAATTTAAATTCTTTCAATATGTTAAAATACTAATTTTGTTATCACCTTTATTAACTACTATTATATTCTCTAGATTTTTTATGTTGATATACCTAAATTATCAATTTTTTTAACTGAAAAAACATCTTATAACTAACTTTCTATCCTCATTTTTTAATAGCTTTCCTTATTTAAATTTTACAATGGCTCTCATAAATTAATAATTATTACTGTCAATTATACTGTTTACTTAACTAATCTTCAGAATATATATGAGGTTTCATCAAAAAGTAACGAACATTTTTAATTTTCTCTGAAATCTGTCCCCCTTCAAAGTAGTTCCGCTGTAATATTACACATTTATGCTGATGTAGCTTCTAGTTTGAAAAACACATGTGAAACAACTCTGGGTATTGCCTTGAGCTGTGCTTTCGATTTCACCTTTAACTCATCTATTGTTGAAAAACATTATCCCTTAGTGTACTTTTAAGTTAGGAAAATATGAAAAAGTCACACGGAGCCATATCAGGTGAATAGGGTGGTTATGGCATTGAAACGGTGTTATGTTTCAATGAGAACTGTTGGATAAGTTAAGCAGTGTATGTATATTATTATGGTGCAAAATCCACGCATTGTCTCTCCAAAGCTCGGGTTATTTTCTTCAGATTGGCTCAGGCAAATTGCATAAAACTTCTAGGTATTACTCCTTGTTGACTGTACAACCTTGCAGTAGAAATTCATAATAAACAATTCCATTGTAGTCAAAGAAATCTGTTAGAAGGACCTTCATATTTGACCGGACTTGAAGTGCTTTTTGGTATTGACTCTTCAGAAAACTTCCATTGGGATAGCCATACATCCACATTTCGTCACCAGTTATGATGCATTTGAACTAGTCTGGATCAACATTTGTTCAGCAGCAGTTATGGGATGGTGTTTTTATTGAAAATTTAACAGTCTCAGAAAAAATTTGGTTGCCACCCTTTTCATGTTCAAAAGTTAATATAAATTGCTTCGAATGAGCCATATGAAATTCCTACTACTTCAGCAACTTATCTAATGACGATTCTGTTATTACAAAGCACATTTTCTAATAGCTAAAATCTCTTTAACCTTTTGATATTTTCATCAATAATTGATACGCTAGGACACCCAGATCTCGTGTCATCTTTGATGTTTTCTCAGTTACTGAAAGCATTTGTACGACTCATAAACTCATGTTTATGACATAACATCATCACCAAAAGGTTTTTTCAACATTTTAAATACCTTACTCCACTTAATTTCATTTTTAATGCAAAATTACAGACAAATTCACCCAGCCAACATTTCGCCACATAAAAAATCACCAAACATAGTAAAGTATGTTTTTCTTTTTCACTTGCCAAATACAAACTACAGGTAGCAGGAGGCTGAAAATTAACATGTGCATCACTAACAGTACTATTAATATACAAAAAAGAATCAACTCAATTGACAGGTACAGCGCACATGATTAAAAAATTCTTATTTCTTTTTTATCAAAATTCTAATGGTTAACAATTAATAAATAAGTAGCATGAAAACATTTTCAAGTAAATTTAAGAAGAAAACAGAAAATTTTGCAATAGATAAAAATTAGCCAATTACTGAATGATAGAATGTAGATATGATAATTTAGATATCATATTTGCATAAAAAATAAAATGAACTAAAAATCATTTGTACATTATGAATAGATTTATTCACCTTATGGTAAAAAAATATGGTGAATACCATTCAGAGTAAAGCAGAGGACATTAATGCAAAAGTGAAATGTTAAATCTTATGCAGGTAGCAATTTGTTCAGTGTAATCAATAGCAAACTATGATAGAGAGAAAAAATCTTTTAAAGAGCGATATAAATTATAAATTAAGACCCATCTATTACTCTATTTCATGAATTGTGAAATCAATTTCACAATTCAAATTGTTTGTTTCAAATTGAAAAAAAAAAGCTAAAGAAACATATGAAATATTAAAATTACTTTATACTGATACTACAGTGATGATGAATATAGTTTACAAATGGTTAGTGATTTCATAGTGGCTGTGAATTAGTTAATGTGAGAAGTGGTCGAGGCATCTTTCAACATCATAAACCCAAGAGAATGGTGAGAGAGTAAGCAAAATTATTTGATCAACTGAGTGATTGACAATTAGAGAGATTTTGAATATTATAAGAACTTATTCAAGTCTTTAAGAAATTATGTGTGCAGAAAAAGATCTAAGGGCTGGGAAAATGGTTTCATACACCACTATAATGCACATATAATTTCTGTCAGATAAAAACATTATAGTGTATCCTCATTTATCTGATCTGGGACCTGTGCAACTTCCAGTACTTTCCCAAAGTCAAAATGATTATGAAAAAGAAACATTTTGAGTCAAAACAGGACATCGAGGAAGCTAGAATAGTACAACATAACATAAAAATAAAGGAGACTCTAAGGTGATAAAAATATTGTGATAAGTAAGTGTATTCAATGCAAGGAAGAGTTTTTTTATTAGAATTAATGTTAATATGTCTTTCTGTCATAAATTTTTGTTCTTATAATACTGCGCTGATCTCTATGGCTGAAAGGTAGTGTCTACCTTTAATTCAGAAAGTTCCAAGTTCGAATCCCATTCAGGTCTTAGTATTTTTCATGCACTACAAAATTAATGAAACATCAAGAAACTGAAATTGATTATAGCCTGTCATTTCTGAAGTAAATAAATAAATTGAATTGAATTACATCATGTTAATAAACAAATAGATTTAAAAATCTCTTCTATGAGAGAAACAAATAATATTTAACTGTTTATAAATCAATTTTATTTTTGTTATCACTACTGGTGATCGTTTGTAACAAGAGATAAACAATACAGAGCATCCCATAAATTTCCATATATAGAAAAATAAAATTTTTTTTATGAAAACCATTTTTATTTAAATAATGCATTTGTACTCAAAGTGAGCGATAAAGCTCCCTTGTGGGCGCTGGAGGCCTTCAAGAGCAGTAGAAGCCCACAGAAAATTGAGGGTGTTCAGGTGGCCTAGAAAGGCGATGGCTGATAAAAGGGCAAAAATTATTTTCTCCTGATTTCAAACTAAAATTAAATATACTACACTAGTACAAACAATTAAAGGGACACCTATATTTTATGATAAAAAATTATTGTATTCAAACTATTTTAACTTTGCAACTAAAGAGGCTTAGAAAGAAGAATAAAAAAAAACTTGATTACTCACTTTTTGATACTATAGTTCAGATTTCAAAAATCATCAAATTAAAAAAAAAATCAGCAAGAAGAGAAGTTTAAAAATTTGATAGTTTTTCTTCATGTTTGATTTATCGCATGGGGGAAACAAAATTTTTTCAGTAAACTGTATTAAAATCATTTAAAAGCTTAAGACTTTAGCTTTAATTTCTTTTTTGTAAGTCTCTCTATGATTTTTTTGAACCGAATTATTCCACTTTAAAGGGAAAAGACTACTTTTGTCTTTAATGTTGCATATCTCTCATTCTACGCAACATATTCATACAAATAAATATTGATTATTATCTTTCAACAACGACGACTTGCTTGTTTACTACCAACACTTGGAGAACCTCCATGGTGATTTCAAAGAACGATTCCAGGAGATTTTAAATATGGACATACTAGACTGGGTGTTGGATTCTTTATCAAATGTCAACACAGTAGGTTCATCCCAATTAGAAGAACAACTTCTAGAACTGACAACAACGAAGAAATGAAAATAAAATTCAAGAATGGGTACCAAGAATTTTGGCTGCAAAAGTCAATCCCGCAACTGTACCCTGGATTATGATCGATTGGTCAAGATTTCTAATAGCATTCCTATTGTCATATTTGTCTGAACGTGGATTTTGTGCTGTAGCAATGTTGCTAACAAAAAAGAGAAATCGGCTGCATGTTACCGAACACGGTGACTTACGACTGCTTTTTAAGTGAATTCGATCCTGATATTAGCAAACTCGTTAAAGCACATCATATTCATTCTTCACATTAATGTAAGTATAATTTTTCAATTAAAAGTTTGGTTTTAATTATTGTATTGTTATATCGAATATGCTATCACTATTGTTATTATACACCTATATAGATACAAGTTTAATTTTTTTGAAAGCAATTTTAATAAAAACACTTTCAAATATAATTAAAAATGCATTTTAATTGCTCTCATTAAAATTGAAGTTTAAACTCAGAAATAGGATATGCCATGTTTAAAAAAATAATTGCAATGACTATTTTTAAGAGCGCATCTTAAAAACAGCAATTACAATTATTATTTTTAGCAGATGGTAAATTTAAAAATTTTGGGAGCCAAGAAAATTTTTGATTCTCAATGTGGGCTGCGGGCGGAAAAGTTTGAGAATTAATGATATAATATGATCTACATAACTGCCATTGTTTTGAATACACATTTCAATGCGTATCTTCCACTGCTGAAGAACATGTGTAAGCACAGCTGAAGTTATGTTTGTAATGGCAATGGTGATTCATTCCTTGAGATGATTTATGTGTTGTACCTTAATTTTGTATTTTTTGAATCTTGTTTATTTTTCCAATGTATGGAAACTTATAGGACACGTGTACATATAGATTATGTAACAGTACAAGGTGAAAAGATAAAGATGCTACAATTTGCTGATGATATAGTAATTCTAGCCGAGAGTAAAAAAGGATTTAGAAGAAACAATGAACGGCATAGATGAAGTCCTACGCAAGAACTATCGCATGAAAATAAACAAGAACAAAACAAAAGTAATGAAATGTAGTAGAAATAACAAAGATGGACCACTGAATGTGAAAATAGGAGGAGAAAAGATTATGGAGGTAGAACAATTTTGTTATTTGGAAGTAGAATTACTAAAGATGGACAAAGCAGGAGCGATATAAAATGCCAAATAGCACAAGCGAAACGAGCCTTCAGTAAGAAATATAAATTGTTTACATCAAAAATTAATTTAAATGTCAGGAAAAGATTTTTGAAAGTATATGTTTGGAGTGTCGCTTTATATGGAAGTGAAGCTTGGACAATCGGAGTATTTGAGAAGAAAGCTTTTGAAGCTTTATTAGAAGCTTTTGAAATGTGGTGCTGTAGGAGAATGTTAAAAATCAGATGGGTGGATAAACTGACAAATGAAGAGGTATTGCAGCAAATAGATGAAGAAAGAAGCATTTTGAAAAATATAGTTAAAAGAAGAGACAGACTTATAGGCCACATACTAAGGCATCCTGGAATAGTCGCTTTAATATTGGAAGGACAGGTAGAAGGAAAAAATTGTGTAGGCAGGCCACGTTTGGAATATGTAAAACAAATTGTTAGGGATGTAGGATGTAGAGGGTATACTGAAATGAAACGACTAGCACTAGATAGGGAATCTTGGAGAGCTGCATCAAACCAGTCAACTGACTGAAGACAAAAAAAAAGTACATATAGAAGTCTAAAAGATTTTCTAACTGTTGGGTAGTTAACATAAGCAGTGTAATCTTGAAATAAATTAAAACACTAGACTCTTTGAATATACCAAAATATTTCAGAACCACATTATCTAACCTACTGGAATGGCATTCTTTTGACTTTTGATAACTATGGGCTTGCAATATATAAGACTTCTTAGACAGGAAAATAGAATAACATTAAATTTCTACGTATTTATTATTAATCCACTAGAAATGACACAATGAAAACAACCAACCTATTTAATTTCAGTCAAAATATTTTTTGTGATTAGTCGCTGGGAATGCACCTACCAAAAAATTTTCATAAAATGATTTTACCCTAATTTAAAATAGTTTCTTTTTCCCTCTTGAAAAAGTTTTTTTCCTGCAATTGACTTATACACATTGCAGTCTTAGGTTAACTTTTTTGAACACATGCAAACTTTTAAAACTAAAATCAGCACTACCATTAAAAAGATATGCCAAAACTAATTAAGCAAGCAAGCATTTATTTATTTTTAAACATATATATATATATATATATATATATATATATATATATATATAAGTGGACAAAATAATCAAATATATCTAGCATCATTTCAGAAGAAAATTCAAGTTGGCACTGCCAACAGCAATGTAACACTCAGCTGCAAGCTTTATTACTCATTCTCATTTTTTAACTTTACAAAGTGTTTGTAAAATTTATTCATCATCTCATTTTTTAACTTTACAAAGTGTTTGTAAAATTTATTCATCAAACCTAATTATTCAACATCTTATCATACAGAGCAATTTGATTGAAGCGTCAGTTTTTTAACTTTTTAATAACTTGAAAGATTACTTAAACTCACCTGTATATCACTGACTGCCAAACCGACCATAAGATTCATTAATACAACAGTCACCAACAAAATGAATAATAAAAAAATGAATCTACTAGTGCAGAAATCTTTCCTACCATTTTTCTTTTTAAATAAATGTTTATATTTAAATTCTCCAGCCATCATTGTTATCGTTTTAATAAATGAAACAAACGGATCTTGGAACTGATCATTATCAGGAAATTGAATACAAAAACAAAAAGTAAACCCGATGATGAGACATATAAATGACATTAAAACCTATAAACAATAAAATATCACACATAAATAATAATAATAATAATAATCTTTATTAATAAAAAATAATATCTGTCATAAATATAGTGATTTAATGACATGGGTTGAACATATAAACATTTTTAGGTAAACATTACCAAGCAAAAAGTTAATATCAGAGTGTATCTATATCAAGTAATAAAATAAATTATTGGCTTCTAATTAACTACATATCTAAGCTGATAATCCAAGAATGCAAGGAGCTACAGGTACACTTGCTCTACAAAACTATAGATGCAGCTAGCTATGGGCTCTGTGTCAATGAAATTACACAATATATTAGACTTTAAAAATATTGCATAAATCAAACAACCACTCAATAATACATAGGGTAGGTAAAACTATTCTACTTATCATTGTTAAACATCCTTGGTACCTCCCTGTTGCAAAAAAATTCATACTTAGAAGAGAGTGACAAATTATTATCGTAAATCTTTCAAACTGATAAAAGTAACTGTATTTAGCTTGTCTACCAAAAAGTATAAATCTGAATGGTCTATTGACCAAGAAAAGTGAAGTTCAGCTTTAATTTGACATTTTAGTATTTTTCTGTTAGTAATACAGTTATGACCAAATTCATTTTCCAATCATTTTTTTAATTTTACAGTAATGTTTGTTGCTATTTGACAGAATAACAACACTTTCTAATAAAACCATATATTTCTAAACGATGGTGTATTAGAAAGGATATTTCTTTAAAGGATAGGTAATGGGAAGGATAAATTTCAAGTCAAAGACTGCTGTAACATACTTTCTATTCATGATGTCACCTGCCATTCCCAATCTGTCTTTCAGTGGAAAAACATATAGTATCTTCACTCAAGCTTCTTCTTCATTCAAATGATTTATTCCATCTTAAATATCTAACATAACCTACCTGAACCTAACTCATAAATATCTCTAAACTGTTCTACTTCTGTAAGGTAATCTCTGTACACTATTAAACAAGTAATCTTACACTGGGTTTTGATAAACTTTTTTTTTTATCTCTCTTCCATCAGATATCTTATTTACAAGAAAAAAATGGAATGCTATGCAGCCTAATTATTCTTGTTACTCTTGAGAATGGATATGTCGTTTTTTGGAAATGGCTTGCGACTCATGACAGATAACCTACAACAATCATGAATATCACGATTAATGTAATACATTCAAGGATCGTTAAGTAATTAAATAGACAAATAGCGACAGCGAAAAAGCTATTTAATAGAATATATTAAAGAGACTGACATTCAACATGGACTCCTGACATAAAAAATATTAACTGTTCGAAAAGAATTTTTATTACTATAACTTCTTTTGTTTACTTCAAAATGATAGCTCTGCTTGAAACATGTACCATGAAAGAACCATGTACTGGGATAAGATTTTTATTTTTTAAGGTCTAAAACCAGCCAAATTCATCCCTCGTGAAAGTTCAAACAGTATGGTAAGAACTTTATCAACTGCACAAATGTAACTGCATAACAGGAGTCATTTATTTTCATTATAGTTGAAGACTGGTGAAAGTTTTGACTGACAATGTAATGATCTTATTTGCAAGGACAGAATCAAACAAATTTAAGTAATTACTAAAATTGCAGTGTGGGTGTAAGCACTGTCCATTTCATTCACAAAATCCTGACTATTTTTAGGAGCAGGCAATGGTTTTTAAATTACATAATTACATAACAGAAAGGACTAGCTTATTTCAATTATTAGGAAGAATAATGTACAATCAAAATAAAGTGCAATTGTGATATTCTAGAAAATAAATGAAACCAGCAGTAAGGAAAAAACATCCTGTTTCTCTCAAAATGGTGCAATTCTTCTAATAACAACGCCCAACCCATAACTCAAAAGAAACAGTAAGCTATTCAAAAGTCAGGTAGGAAGGTGCCATCATATTCAATTTACAGTCCAGATTTTACACCACCAAAATTTTTTTTTTGTTTGGTTTTCTCAAAGAGTTTGTACATAGCAAGTAAAGAATGTCACCAAGGTGAACAATTCTTTACTACTGGAATAAGAAAGTTCACAGAAAGATGGGACTAATGCCTAAATGTAGCTAATAGTATTCATTTCATTGTCATTGAACAAATAAAATTTTTTTTACAATCATTTGTGTTGTTAATTATTCAGTAACCCTTGAACACACTTTTATTTATTATTTCTTAATCAAGATTTGTTTTAGTGCTTTTCAATTTTTGTGAATTCTCATGAGTATTTTCATTTAATGACATTTAAATTAGTTATAATTTTCTATTGTAATATTCACAACTTTAAAAAGATTGTTAATATTTTTAATATGATCTGTGAAAACAAATTTTTGGTTGTCATTCTTAAACACTTCAGAGAATATTTTTCTAAATGCTATAAATTAGGACATTCAGTGATATAGTTTTATCATAAAACTGTATGAGCATAGCATCAGCCCTGACAGTTGATGTAGCTATGGTAATTAACCATTAAAAAATGCCAGCATCATGCTGCCCATAATCCTTAAAATTTAGTAACCAACAGGAACTGGTTCTGTAGATTACAGGGTCCTGTAATCACACATTAGATGTTATGGAACCAACAGGTCGGTTTGTGTCCATCTTATTCGGGACCCAAAGCAGAATGTTTTATTAGTAAATATTATCAGTATGTAAATTTGCTTTTCAATTTCTATTAAATGGTATATTTGTCTAATAAAATTAGTAAATGATACATACCTTAGTAACATTAGTGAGAACTGCTAAAAACATAAGTCCATAATAACCACATTGAGGAAATCTTGCGAGCAGAAACATAACCTGAGCCCATCCAAATAAAACGACGACTGAACTGACATAACATAAAGAGTCAATTACTAGTGGAGTTTCTCCTTTGTTCAACACAATACATACTAATACCATTGAAGATAATGGACAAATGAATTTCAACCAAGGCTCAAGTACTTTCCAACGCAGTGGACCTAAAAGTACCAGTTCAATAGCCGATTGTAACAACATCAGTGTACTAAAAAGTAGCAGCAGATATGGCAAGTAATTTCTCTCGTTCTTTTCAAGGAACTAAAAACACAAAAAAAAATGTAATAAAATATATTAATTGTTGTATAACATATATGTTTTAATATATTATTAATAAACCATAATGTTAATATATTGCTTTGTGTTATGATGCATTCCAGTTTCAGAAATGTTTTTTGAAGGAAAAAGTGTTAGAGAAACATTCAGTATAAATAAGAACCATAGATTTATTTGAAAATGAAGTCCAAAAACTTATTTCTGTGATACAAAGTGACTTACTTTTGTATATAACAAAATAAAAAAGCTTTTCTTTAAAGAATTTACAAAACTTCTGATGGAAAAGTTGATTTTAATAAAAAACTGAAATTTGTTAATTTTGCATTATTGTTAATTATTAAAATGCCATTTATTAAAAGAACTCTAGTAAGAATTTAAAAAAAATCACACACACACATGCATGCATACATAAATACATACATATAATCTTTTTAATTAGAATTTTTATATTTAAAAAACAGTTTTACCAGTTGTTAATGAATTACAAAAGTTTTTTTGTAATAGATTTTAATATGATGGCTCCACATTTTAAAACTACACTGGTTCTCAGTAAAACAAGATTTTTTTTATTCTTTTCCTCTTTGGTTTTAACAAAACTATAACAGTCCCAGCATAATTAGTGTTAATTAAAAATTAGATAAAATAACAGTTGCGAAGGAAAGAATTTCTAAAAAATGCTATCGCACTTGACATGCTACAAACATATAGATGAATGATAGGAAATAGTAGTTCACTCCTATGCAATAAAATGGATGATGTATGAATATGTATATATAATGAATTCTAAGTTAACATAAAGCAACAGTTATCTTTGATAAACAACAGAAACTGTCAGTACATTTAATAAAAATATTTTTTCACTCATATTCTTTTCTCCATTCCATTTTTAATTGATCTATAACTATACTATTATAAAAGGGGGAAGAGGTTTTTGTTTGTTCAGGATAAACAGAAAAACTACTCGATCAATCGCAACCAAATCTTTACCCGTGCTTCTTCTTTCTTCTTTTTGAAGTTATACTTTAGGAGAAACTGATCAGAGTGTATTTTCAGCAATTTATGGAAGTTGTGTCTGCCGATTTAACACACCATGAAGATTTGCACAGGCCCTAGTGGACCAGTTTGCACGCACATGTGTGCAGTGTCTAATTCAGTCACTCATTCAATGCAATTAAGCTATTATCACGTGTTGTAAACATAACAGGTATTGAGTCATAAATAAATATATATTTATATACACAGATTTTTTTTCCCAAAACAGTGCCCCAGGGGTGCTGTGTAGTGCTCTTATAATATCTCTGCAAACAATCATCCAATTTTCAAAATTAAAACAGATATTTGTTAGTAGATTGAAGGCTAACTTTTGCACGCATCAGGTACACTATCGATCTAACAGGTCATGGTTATTCAGAAATGTTATCCAAAAATGAAAAATTATTTATTAAAACTTGTAAATAATAAATAATCCATTATGGTGCTGCACTTCTTATTCGGGTAGCTCCTTTCTTAAAGTAAGCCGCTCCCAAGATATTTTGAATAGAAGTCTTATTCAAATTGAAGACAACATATCGTGAGACATTCATAATCATACCCAAACAAAAATTGCTGAAAATAAAGTGATGAAAATTTGTATACATGTTTTTCTTACGGTGTAACTGCACACGAAGAAAGAATTTTTTGAAATTCGAGTTGTAGGGGTAAAATAAAGTCACAATGAAATTTACTATTTTTTTAATTTCTTGGTAACAAATAAAAATTTCAGCTTGATTTTTTTTTGGGTACATACCCTAAATGTGAATATCTAAAAATCCATTTCTAAATTTTTTGAAATTCCGATTTTCAAGGGTTAAAATAAATTTTTGAATTTTATTTTGAAACCCTGCTATTTTTTGAATTTTTCGGTAACAAATTAAGAAATCAACCTGATCTTTTGTGAATATAATCTTCATGTGAGTAAATCAGTTTCTAGTGTTTTGAAATTTCACCTTGAAAGGGGATGAAGAAAAAAAAATTTGAACAATGATTGTAAATTTTCTAATCCCGACTATACTAAACAAGATATTCAGTAGATTTGGGCTTGCAAATACTCTTCAGATAAGTATTTAAAAACCGTGTTCAGCTTTTATTAAATTCTACATAAAATATAAATTTTGACCGCTGCTGGAAACGTAAGTAACCATACAGCACAAGCGAAGCTGCGATGGAAAGCTTGTATTTTACAGGTAGGGACAGTTATTGTTTTGTTAATGTCAATAGAAATAGAATCCTATAAGGGTCATTCAGAAAGTTCTCGACCTGAGAAAGAAAACACAAGATTTTTCACTAAATTTTTTTTATCTTTCAACCATTCACATTGCAATTCAATATGTTTAGACCAACCACTTTCTAATTTTTTAATACTTTTTCAGTATAATGCAATTTGTGCAACTCTGCAAAATAAGCGGTGTCTAAGCTTTGACTTCATCATTTGAAGCAACCATTTCCATTTAAGTGATGTACAGCAAGCTATTTCTTCATCAGATTTGGGAAAAGAAAATAATTGCTGGGAGCCAAATCTGGTGCTTGTGGAAGACCTTGAAATTTAGGTTATGGAGTTGCAGCAACAACCTGAAGATGTATGTGCAGATACATTATCTTCTAGAAAGAGCACTTTATTTTTGGCCAGATATGAACATTATACAAATTTTTTTATATGGATTTGAATACTAGTTCGTGAATACCAGTGTTCTTTGGTGTTCGGGTAGCAATTAACCACACATCTCAGGGAATGGTTGACCTGAGACTGTACAAGACTGCACTTCATTTACATTCATACATATTATCCTCATTCATCTCCTGAAGTAATAACCTTATGGTGGTTCTGGAGGCTAAACAGAAAAAAGAGTGGACATTAGCCTGAATGATCCTTCAATCAGTCCAGTAGTGAAATGTAATACTACCCAGTGATGGTCCTTCCATTTTCTTGGTAGTCTAAGCCCACCACAATACAAGAATCCTAAAAAAACTATAATCATAACTGTCCCTGTAGATGGAACAGTTTTCACTTTCTTTGATGCACTTTGACCTCCTCTATTCACAGCTTGTTCGACTATGTTTAAGCTATGTATGAACAATTTAAAGAGGTGAAATGTATCCAACTTCATTTTATTTGGCTAACTGTTTTCCCTATGAAAAAATAGTATTTTATGACCACAAGAAATTCCTTTTTTCCATTTTACTAAAAGTCACTGAGAGTGTTGTTTTTTATCAAACTGTCAGACACACTAAGTAATATAGTGGACTTTTTTTTAGGATTTGATCATTTTGATGAAGAAGGTAAACAACAGACAATAAATGTTATTAATAATGCTACGACTTACCTTAATTATCAAACCACCCACAAATTTTTAAATTGGTTACAATAAACAATTCTCTTCATTTTTTCCTTTTTTAATTCACATTAATCTTTTCACAATACTTTATTTATACACATTCAATGTGGGTGTGATTCTGAGGAACTATAACATTGTAGTAATTAAATTACAGAATAATTCTGTGTCAAGGACATTGCATTTTCCGATTTACTATGCTCAAAAATGAGGTAAATACCCCAATTCAACACTTGTTTTAAGAATTTCATGTACTTACTTTATAATACAGTTAACGGATTACTTATGCATTTGAAGACAAAACTATAATTTCTAATGATTTTTATGTAGTTCTTGAATCACACACACACACACACACAGATGCAATTGGATTCAATTATACAACCCTACAACAAGCATGCATTCAGCTGATTTTTCAGACTTTTATTATATTTTAATTTTACAATAAATTTTCCTACTGAAATTTTAAAAGTACTAGAATCATGATTTAAATGTACAACTTTAAAACGTATGTTTACAATAGTGTTTTAAAATAGTGTTTTAAGTCAACTATTACCAAAAACGTTTAGCTTGTGTTGTATAGGGGTGCAGATTCTTTACTTCACAATAATGTAATGTTATGGAAATTATATAGGAACTACAGATGGAGGGAAGCATGGCATTCATTTTTCTATCGCTCTTCATATATTGTAATATATTCTCACCTTTATAAGTCATATTATAATTGACCTGTATTACGGTCATACATTATATATATACTATTTTTCACTTTTATGTTAAACATTATTTTATACTATTATTAAAGAACTTAATCCACAAAGAATTATATTACCTTTTAAGTAATACAATACTACAAAACATTAAACTTTATGTTACATTTCTAACATAGATTCTAATTTTGTTTATTATTGAAATCGATCACATTATCACTCATAGCTCAGGTGGCCCTTTCTCATCAGAAAACATAATTGTTCATCAGCTTCTTCTTTCAGAAACTAACAATTAGTAAAGTCTGCTATTTTCATACTCTGGTTATTAAAACATATATCCTCCTTCTAACCAGTTTTTATTGTAAAGACGGATTCTCCAGTGTAACTTTAAATATTTTAAGTTAATATACAAACTAGTTGGTTAGCTTACCAACAATTGAATTCAAAGCGTTCAAGCGCTTTCAGAATTAAATTCCATCTTCAGGAACTCTCATATTCTTCCTACTTGTAAAAGTTATTAAAACTTCACATGTAAATTATAAAAAATGTTGATGTTTGCTTAAAACTTAATAGTTGCTCTTCATATGTTATAAAATTATGTCATGTAAATATCCTGTCAATTTTGTGGTCTCAACTATTATCTAATTTTAACAAAATTATAACTTTAATTATTAAAAAAAAAATCTTTTAAAATATAAAATAACAGTGGTGTAATTTGAAATTAAACAGTGTTGCATTAAAAAGTATAACAAATACATATTTATCCTATTAAAAAACATCTTTATTATAATCTTCAATATTAACTATGTATTTTATAAATAAGAAATGGAATTTTTTTATTGTACACAAATTAACACCCGATCATAATTTTAGTTCGGAAATTT
The DNA here is from genome assembly GCF_047948215.1 of Lycorma delicatula. Classification (NCBI taxonomy): domain Eukaryota; kingdom Metazoa; phylum Arthropoda; class Insecta; order Hemiptera; family Fulgoridae; genus Lycorma; species Lycorma delicatula. Next base: position 11,816,361 of record NC_134467.1, on the reverse strand, counting down.
TTCATTATACTAAATTATTAAATATTTATTAATATATTTTAAGTTTGATTTGCTTACTACAGAATAAAATATTTATTAATAACATTGTGTTTAACAAATACAATTTAGTACGCCAATGTCATTTTGTTTAAAAAATCTGAACAAAAGAGAAGAGTAAAAAAAGAGTACTGTAAAAAAACAGTTTCTCTGAAATGTGCAACTCATCTGATATAATTACAGTAAAAAGCAACTAATGGATAAAGCAGGTGATGATGGTAAAATTCCAACATCTGCTTCATCATTAACTCTTTTCATAACAAATCCTGAGCTTTTCACAACCAGTCATATAAAATTATTACAGATATAATCTGCTTTTAGTACTTGGGAGTTTAATATTCTTATTTTAATTGAGATTAAAATAATTATATTTTATTGACTTAAATGAATATCTGATTAAAAAAAAAACCTTGAAATAAATAAAAAATTATTCACGTGAAGGAGTAGACAGTTAATCTTTAAGGAGTTAATGGAAAAATTAAATATTGAGTTAGTTGAAATGATTAATAAAATCTAATCCACGGTCGACACATAAAACACCAAAAATAGACCTGTAACTTACCATCCAAATAAAGCTGGATGTTTCACTTACATCACCGCTATGAACCAGAGCAAAAGCATATACTGATAATGTACTTACAAAGCAAACATGTGCAATAAGTAACAATAAAAATATCAGTTTCATTTTCTTCCACTTTAAAGAAATAAGTGCCTCTATTAATGGATGCTGTATTATTGAATTGCCACGTTCTTCTACTAATAATAACAATATTGATTTTTGTTTCGTAATATTTTTTGGCGTTAACAAATCAAAATCAAGCAATATCTGTTGTAAAAAAAGAAAGTATTTAAAATTATTTCCTTAAAAAAAGTATTATTAGTTTTTAAAAAATCAATACTATTTACTAATTTATTTTGTTGACTTTAAATGATAAAAATAGATTTTTTAAATATTAACTCAATGTTTTTTTATACTTAAAAACTTTTTTTACTAATTTTTTATTAACATGATAACTATTTTAGGAAATTAAAAATGAATTTAATACAATATTTATTAATGTATTCAATGAATAAAATACATTATTAATTTATCAGTGAATAAGATTTCTGAAAAAGAATTGCAACATTTAATGCTTGAATAATTACAGGATGATACCATAAGGTTTAATTAAATAATCAAACCAATTCTAAAAAGATTTTCAGAAGGCATTACCATATTATTTTTTATTGTTTATTAATAAAATGTAAAAAATTGTGAGTCATTCATTATAACTCTTTTCGCAGATGATACAATTATATTCTGTTCCCCACAAAGCTAAACATCTGGGTTTTTTATTAAATGAAAAGTTCTCATGAGATGATCAAATTGATTTTCTTTGCAATAAAATCAGGCTGTACTCTTTTAAACTAAAATGCTTTAATAAAATACTAAGCTTGTCATTGTTGTTAAATGTTTATTTATAATATTATTATCGTTATTACTACATATAAAGTATAATATCACCTTGGGGAACTTCTTCAAAAAATCAGAACGAGTTTTTAAGATACAAAATTCAGCTGACAGATGATTATCTGGCTAGTATGTAGCTGATTATCTGTCATACTTAACCATAATCATTGACAAAAAACATAGCAGTTATTATTGTCTATATAACTGTATTTTTTTGTGTGAAATGGCTCCAAAATGGCCTATTCATTACACAGTAAACCCTCGTCCCTGTTGTGATAAATGAAAAGCCTGACCCAGAATTTATGAGAAAGTCAAGCCTCCAAATCTTTCCTAAAATAAAAATTCATGAATGTTCATTCATAAAAACATTTAATGGGGTATAAATTTTGTTTTGTTTAAAACAAAAAAACTTTTATATTAAACTGTACTAGCAATTAATTAAATTTTTTTTACGTAAAGAAATTCGTCTATCAATATAAATAAATGAACTAAATTTTTTTAAACTATATAATAAAAATAAAATTACCTTACATCCATGATCACTGCTAAGTACAGAATTATGTTGGGTAAATGTAATTTTAGAATCAAGTATTCTAAGTAAAAAATCAACAGGACGTGTCAAATTTGTGAATATTTCATCAACAACAGTAACGCCAGTATTTGTTTCAGCAGCTAAATCACCACCCTTTTTCAATAAAGCACTGAGACAATCCTTGTGGCCAGAGGATGCTGCTTTATGCAATGGTGTACAACCAGCCTGCAAATCATTAAAAACCATGTAAGATAACTTTTAAATATTTATCATTTCAAATGTTCTGCATTTCTTATTTATCCTGCAAATATGAGATATCTCTTATCAAATACGTAATACAATTCTTAACTGTGGAAGAGTCCTCTGCCGATAATTTATTGAAAATAAGTGATTTACAGTTGCAAAGTCTGTTAAAAATTAAAAGATTTTGACAAATGTTATTTTTTTTTTGTTAAGTATTATGTGCAAGGAGCAGCTGAAACATAATGCACACTGAAATGTAAAACAGGAGAAAACAGTGTCTGTTCTCAACTGCAAAACTGATATGAGCTGCCATCTTGAGTTTCATTCCTTTCCTAGGAACATTCCAAAACTCACTGACCCATGCAATCTAATTTTCTGTCACGTCATCATTGTTATGTAGTATAATACACCTGCCACGTTAAGGCATCTAACACAATATGCTATGATTGAATTTTTAACAGTTGAAAACATGGATGCTACTGACATTCATCGTCATCTAAAAGCTGTTTATGGTAATGAAACTGTTGATCAAAGTACTGCAAGTAGGTAGGCAATAAAATTTCATGCAACAGAAGCTGGTAAATCAAATAATGAGGATAACCTCTTAGCGGTCAACCAATAAGAAGCACCAAAATCAGGTGGATGAATCAATTCAAAATGACTGTCACATCACATAACAGCGCATCGCCACCTGGATAGTCATTTCAAAAAAAAAAAAACATGAGAGTAGGACACATTGTAAGACTGGGCTACACTGAGTCAACAGAGATTTTAACCTTGAAAAAATTTACTACATCAAATAAATTATTGGAATGGGTTCGGAAAAATATGTAGAATAAAAATGTGCCCTAGCAGACATGAGCAATTAACTATTTAATTTATTTATTAACAAATTAAAGTCAATAACGACTTTATTTTTAATCATATTTAAAAATAAAAAGCACCAATAGATAGCTGAGGAAGTGTTGCATAAAAAACTTCCCTTTACTATTACTTTTTTCTACGAAAAGAGTACCCGGGAGGTTTATCATGTTCGACAATCCAATTTACTCGATAATTCCACAAAACAATAATGTTCAGCCACACATATTACGTGCAACTAGTAAGCTTTTATGAAGATGAAGTCTGAACTTACTCCACACCCTCTGTATGGAATAGGTTCAGATTACCTTCTGTACTCACCAGATTTGGTACCCTGTGATTTTCACTTCTTTTCACAAGATGGATATTAAGGGTATTCATTTCACTACGGATGCTGAAAAGAAGGATGCAGTGAGAAACATTAATTTTTTAATTACCTGTTCTGATTTACCCACATTTCTCTTCCAGGTCATTATTGTGGATTGTTAGAAGCTGGGAAAACAACACACTGATTTATTACCTCAACTGATCCAAAACACATCACTTCTATCCAAATTTCAGTTCATACATTCCGTCATTGATTTAACCATCATGCTTTTGCTATGATTTGTATTCGGATTAAATATTCTTTAACAAGAATGTAACTAACCTCAAAAAAGAGTGACTTTTTTTGTAACAAGCTCTTATAACAAACAACAAATGAATTATTATTACAGAAGAGGTGTACTGTAAAGCATTCACTATGCAATGCTTCATATTGTTCAAAATATAATTAATAATGTACACAAATGAGATGTGATAAAAAAATTAGAGTTACACGTTGGCCTTTCGACTGACTTCATCTTTTTCCCATTTGATGATACTACTGTCTATAATATACGAGGTGCTACCCAAAAGTTCAGGGAATTTTACCATAAAAATGAAATAGCTTACCATAATTTATAATTTCCACTGTCTCCTTCAAAGTAATCCCCTTGGGCATTGATACAGTGATTCCAGCATTTTTCCCGTGATTCCATGCATCCCTGGAAGTCTGCAGGTGTAAGTATTCGAAGCACGTTCTGTGTTTCTTCCTCAATCTCCTCAATTGTGTTAAAACGACGGCCTTTCGATTGAAATTTTATTTTCGGAAAGAGAAAAAAGTCGCACGGGACAAGGTCAGGCAAATAGGGTGGGTGGGGAATCACTACCGTCTTTTTGGAAGCCAAGAAATTCTGAACGGCTAGCGATATGTGCGCAGGCGCGTTGTCATGGTGCAGAACCCAGCTGTTGTTACCCCACAGATCTGAACATTTGCGCCTAATGCTTTCACGTAACCGCTTCAAAACTTCAACATAGAACATCCCATTAACAGTTTGACCAAGAGGAACAAATTCCTTATGGATAATGCCTTAGATGTCGAAAAAAACAATCATGGACTTCACATTGCTGCGAACTTGGCATGCTTTTTTTGGCCGCGGTGAACTTGGCGACTTCCACTGCGACGACTGCTGCTTAGTTTCAAGGTCGTACCCGTACACTCATGTCTCATCACCGGTTATGATGTTGAAGATGAAGTTAGGGTCATCTCTTGCTGAATTTTTCAATTCACTACAGACAGTTACGCGATTTTGTTTCCGGTCGCTGTTCAACAGTCTCGATACAAATTTTGCAGCAATGCGTCTCATGTTCAAATTGTCCGACAAGATGCGTTGCACGAACCCATATGACATTTGTACGATTGCACAAACATCATGGATTGTTTATCTACGATCTGCAATAATAGCCTCTCGCACTTTCGCGATGTTTTCCGGTGTTGCGCTGATGGTCTTCCTGAACGCTCATCGTCATCGACTGTCGTTCGTCCATCTTTGAATCGTTTGTACCACAAAAAAGTTTTACTTTTACTCATAGCATTGTCACCAAATGCTTCCACAAGCATGCGATGCGTTTTTTAAGCGTGAAGCAAAATTTGATCCAGGTACTTTGCTCTTTAAAATCTGCCATCTAGAAATTCCCTGAAGCAGTAAAACACAACATTACACAACCGCACGGAAGTCAACAATGCAACCTCTCACTGTCACAGCTATTGGAACATTGATTCACAAAGAGTACTGTTAGCCTCATCTGGCAGGTTGTAACAGCACCCATCGGATTGGTCTAGTGGTTAACGCGTCTCCCCAAATCAGCTGATTTGGAAGTCGAGAGTTACAGCGTTCAAGTCCTAGTAAAGCCAGATATTTTTACATGGATTTGAATACTAGATCGTGGATACCGGTGTTCTTTGGTGGGTTGGGTTTCAATTAACCACACATTTCAGGAATGGTCGAACTGAGAATGTACAAGATTAACACTTCATTTACACTCATACATATCATCCTCATTCATCCTCTGAAGAATTATCTAAACGGTAGTTACCGGAGGATAAACAGGAAAAAGAAAGAAAGAAAAGCAGGTTGTAACAGCAATGTTTCGCGCGCGAAATTCAAATTCCCCAAACTTTTGGGTAGCACCTTGTATATCAATACTTTCAGCCATATTAAACGTATTTAAAATTTTACAGCCGAGTAATTGAGATATTTTATTACAAGTGACAATTTATTTTGTTTGAAAATGATGGAACAAAAGATCTACATTAAATTTTACATAAAAAATTGAATAAAGTACAGAGAAATGGTGAAATCACTCTGCTCCTGATTCATTCCCCATTTCCTATAAATGAAAAAGCTTAGTGATTGTGGAGACAGAGAAGCAGCTTGCAACCGGTTAAAGTTGTACCTTATTAATCATAAGTAGAAGATTGAAAATTCATCTTTTGATAATACAATCCACAAAGGATATAAAATCCTTGCTTCAAAATTTTGAACATAGGGTCATTGAAGAAGTGTCCTAGGCCTTTTCTTGTCTTAATATTTATAAATAATTTTCCATAGAATACCACACTATTCATATTTATCTATTTTGTACATGATGCCACTGTATGTATAGCTGAAGATAATTATTTTAAAGGATAGAAAACTCTGTGTTATTAGTTTAAAAAAATATAATTTATTAAAGAAATAATAATTATCTAATTTAAAAAATAGATAAAACTATAAACTGTTCAATTGTTAATCCAGTTGATCATACTGCAATTTTTTAGAATAGTAATACTTCGGTCACTTAAAGTGTAAAATTCATAAATTTCATGGGATAATCAAATCAATTTTGTTTGCAGCATGATCAAACCACATTGTTTTGCTCTGAGTGTTTTAATTGACTGTCAAGCTTGTTGTAATAATAAAATATTTATAATGACTACATTGCATCTAAAATGTAAGTACCTATACAGCTAAATAATTTTTCAACTAATTTAATTTTAAAATGTCACTGTAATAATTTTTTTACTTATTAAGAAAAAAAAACATAAATTTTTTGTTTCTTTAATATGTATTATTTAAATAAATACTCAAATATTTAGCAATTAACATCTTTAACAGATTATTATTTTGTTCTTTTCTGGTTTTATTTACTTATTATCTTCACATAATTAAATCCCATTATTTCAGAAAATCATTATTTTTATGTATTAATATAATAAGAACCTCTCTTTTATATTTTTAGTATTTTACTTTCTAATGTCGCTCTGATCAAAGTTTTTGCAAAGATTCCTGTGTTCCTTCCAGGCAAATCCTGAAGCAGTCCCTTTTTGAAGAACTACAAAAAGATTTGTAGTTCTGGTGGAACAGCAAATCCACCATATATGACATATTTATGTAACATATAAGTATGCTGCAATTATTAAGTTATTTATTTTAATTAAAAGTACTAAATCAAAATTCTAATGTTTTAACTAAATATGCTCTATTAAGCTAAACAACCCATTCGTAACTTGTAATCTGCTTTTATCTGTTAAAAAAACATAACTGAATGTTTCTTAAATATTCTAGAGTGGATTTCCTGACAACAAGAAATAATCTATATACTAAAGAACAAAATTTTAAAATGCTTACTTTATCAGGATAATTAATTAAATTTTTGCTACACTTCATTAACAGAATATTAAGAACATCAATATTGCCAACACTAGCCGCAATATGGAGAGGTGTCTCACCATTTATTTCTTCAGATTCAATTTTAGCATCCTTGTCAATAAGAATACGAGTAGCCGTAACTGAACCAATTTTTACTGAATGATGTAACGGGGTACACTTAGTATTTTCACAAGCAATGTTAACAAAAGCACCTTTTGAAACTAACAGATCTACAATCATCTCATATCTGTAATAAAATAAATACAGTCCAAAAAAGTAAATAAAAATATGCATACACACATACACACACACACACACATACATACACACACACACACACACACACACACACACACACACACACACACACACACACACACATACATACACACACACACACACACACACACACACACACACACACACACACACACACACACACACACACACACACACACACACACACACACACACACACATACAAATATATATTTAAATTCTATTAAATAAAGAAACTACAACAGAATATTGAGGTAGAACGTATCTCACCTTAATTTTTCATTCAAGCAGGATCCTTCATTCTCAGTAATTATTGAAATAATTCTGTTATTGCATAATAAAAATACTAAAATAATGAAAATTTTATATTAATTTACATGAGTGCTGCTATCTGTTACAGTTTTTATTTTTCATTCTGTACTAGGTGGTTTATTTAACAGAATTTAAATGTAATTTAACTGTACAGAGGAATAATATGAATCTTAAAAGGATTAATTTCAGTAAAATAATTAATGTATATATATTTTTTGAATATTCAAATAATTCAATAACATCTTGACCGATCTGATAATAAGATTTAATATTATATAAAATACAAACCACCAAACAATTAGATAAGTTAAACTTCTCTTATTAATTTTTAATAACTAGTTTTAACAATATCTGGCATCTTCAGTTTGTGTTAAATTCTATTTTTATAACATTAAAACTTATTATTTTTAATAATTTGTCATGTTGTTTTGAAAATTGTAATATATTCCCACTTTTGTAGTTTAAATAATATTGTAAAAATATTTGTACTTTTGCTTCATTACTGGAATAATCTTCTAGATTGTACTTTTATAATATTATTTAAATTATGACAATAGAAAAATATTGCAATTTCTAAAACAACATGACAAATTATTAAAAATAATAAATTTTAATATTTAAAAATAGAATTTTATCACACCAACTGAAGATGTGGAATACCATGAAAACTAATTATTAAAAATGAATAAGGTAAGTTTAACTTATCTAATTAATGTGTTTGGAGTTTTGTATTTTATATAATATTAAATATATATATTTATTATAAACCTCCTATAAGATATTAGTAGATCTGAAGAAATTATTTATTTGATAATGTGAAATTTTAATAAAATTTGCAAAGTTTTAAGAAAGTCTGTACTTAAATGTAGAAAGAAAATAAGTTATTTACATACTATACATAAATCAGGTACCAGTTAATAGATTATCTTTGCAAGAAACAAAGCTTTGATTCAGACAGAAATGAGACAATGATGTAATCTATTTCTGTTGTTTTTTAATTTGTACATTCAAGAAGTAATACAATAAATGAAGGAAAAATTTGAGGGCAGCAACTAGCCAGGGAGAAAAAGTAATAAAGTTGTTTTCAGAACAGAAAAGAACGGAGAATTTTATTTAAATTTAATTTTGTTTAAACCCTTTAAAGATGCTACGACTTACCCTTTAAAGATAAAGATGCTACGATTTTCTGATGATATAGTAATTCTAGCTGAGAGTAAAAAGGATTTAAAAGAAACAATGAATGGCATGGATGAAGTCCTATGCAAGATCTATCACATGAAAATAAAAACGAACAAAACGAAAGTAATGAAATGTAGTAGAAATAACAAAGATGGACCACTGAATGTGAAAATAGGAGGAGAAAAGATTACGGAGGTAGAAGAATTTTGTTATTTGGGAAGTAGAATTACTAAAGATGGACGAAGCAGGAGCGATATAAAATGCCGAATAGCACAGGCAAAACGAGCCTTCAGTCAAAAATATAATTTGTTTACATAAAAATTAATTTAAACGTCAAGAAAAGATTTTTGAAAGTATATGTATGGAGCATCGCTTTATATGGAAGTGAAACTTGGACGATCGGAGTACCTGAGAAGAAAAGATTAGAAGCTTTTGAAATGCGGTGCTATAGGAGAACGTTAAAAATCAGACGGGTGGATAAAGTGACAAATGAAGCGGTATTGCGGCAAATAGATGAAGAAAGAAGCATTTGGAAAAATATAGTTAAAAGAAGAGACAGACTTATAGGCCGCATACTAAGGCATCCTGGAATAGTCGCTTTAATATTGGAAGGACAGGTAGAAGGAAAAAATCGTGTAGGCAGGCCATGTTTGGAATATGTAAAACAAATTGTTAGGGATGTAGGATGTAGAGGGTATACTGAAATGAAACGACTAGCACTAGATAGGGAATCTTGGAGAGCTGCATCAAACCAGTCAAATGACTGAAGACAAAAAAAAAACCTTTAACTGGCAATACTTACTGATTTTTTTTTTTATTATAATTTTTAATTAATTCAATTTAGCACCCATGCAGAGAAAAAAGCTTCTTTAGAACATAAATTTATTCATACATTAATAATTTTAAAAATATGACTAAGAGACACATGTTAAGGAGTGTAACACAGTCTGACAAAATTAAATACATTGCTGCTGTTATAATCTACTGGTAAATAATGAAATTAATGTTTGATCATATATTATAAATGATTTTAAATTAAATTAATGAAAGTTAAGTGTAGAAATTATTTGAAGCAGTTTGGTGCAACCAATAACGAATATTACTTTAAAATCTTGGATTCAAAAAAAAATTAATGATACTTGAAAAATATCAATCTAAAATACTTCATTTTTAGATGATTTGAACATCTACTGATTAATGACAACAGATTCCATACATATTTACACCCACAACGTACTATTATTGAACAATAAAGTAGTTTTGTATTTATTTTCCAATAACTTTTATTATTCCTAATGTGTTTGTTACAATCTCTTCAACTAGTGAACAGTAAGCAACTCTTCCATAGCCCTATGAGATGAGTATGATATGTACGACATGTAAATGAGGTGTAGTCTTGTACAGACTCAGGCAGACCATTCCTGAGATTTGTGGTTAATTGAACCCCAACCACCAAAGTACAACAGTATCTACTGTCTAATATTCAAATCCATATAAAAGCAGCTTTTACTAGAATGCTATAGAAGTGGTATATGCTAATTTTTTGACTTGTAACTATAAAATTAATATAAATTATATCAATCTCTTAAATAAGGATAAAATATTTTTTTTAAAATCAGGTAACACCAGCGTATGATGTTATAAGAGTGGATGGAGTGAAGGTGTTGATGTTTTACATTCATTCCTGTGGTAACATCGATATTATTACATTTTTCTGAGAAAGGTTATGGACAACTTAAGTATAAGAGGCTCAATCAAATTTACTTTCTCTGATGTTAATGTTTATGATTATCAATCATTGAGATGAATGAGATGAGATATCACTTGAGCTGAACATCATCTGCATTTTTAATTTGTTTGGCATGTAAATCTATCATAGCATATTTGGCTCTATGTAGAATGCAACAGGAAACCATTTCACAGATTACCTTCCATAGCAAGCGTGCTTACCACTCTTCAGAAGAGCAACAGCATTTCAGAAGTGACCCGTATTTCATATCGAGTCATTGACAAGGATAACAAGGCAACAGATAAGCCAGAAAGAATTTTAACACATTATTTATGATTCACCTAGGACTGTGTTGAAAAAAAATATAATTAATTACATATAACAGCTGTGAAAAACTATGATATATTTTGCTCTAAGAGCAGAGAAAATCAATATAAATTGTAAAGATTAAGTAAATAGTTAATATTTAAAAAAAAGTAAATCATAGTCATACTATTTACACTGCTCCAAGCAATCAGCTGTGAAAAACCTTGATATATTTTGCTCTAAGAGCAGAGAAAATCAATATAAATTGTAAAGATTAAGTAAATAGTTAATATTTAAAAAAAAAAAAAACAATAATTTAATATATAATCAATACCTTTCAATGGTTAAAGTACTACTAGTATTTGACATTATCATTTCATTGACCAATAATAATAAAGGACTCACACCATTTTCATCCACAGCATTTATATTTGCTCTATATTCCAACAATAACTTAATGCAATTAATATGACCACTTTTAACTGCCTCATGTAATGGTGTATATCCCCAACTCCTAGGTACTGGCAACTAAAATAAAACAAAAAATACATTAGATTATTGTTCAGAAGAAAACTACATTTTACTCCACAGTTTTTTTAAAGAAAATTTTTCAAAACTGTAAATGTAATCATATTGTTGCATGTTCTCAGCTCGATCAGGATATTGTAAATTGTAAATTGCTTACACTACAATTTATTGTTTAAAGAACATAAGTAAAACAAGACAAATCATTTAATAGACAAATCATTTATTGTTGTTGTGCAGTAATCACAACAACAATAATAATAACAGACATGATTACATACAAAACAGAATTTAAAGTAATCGTCAGGATTTATTCTCAGGTAGATAAATAATAAAAAGCAGAATTCAGTCCCATTGACAAAAGGCATTAGCATGATCATTAGTCTTGTATTAACAACAATAGTACAATAGATAAGACAAGTATAAAGTTCTTCCACTGCAAATAGCTTTTCTGTTCAGAAATAAAACTACCCTAACAATTTATGAATGAACTTTAGTACATTAACTCTTTCACTTATAATCTAACAATAACTCACCGAACCATTTTTTTGTTTTTGTGGACTGGAATTTACTTATGACGTCACCTTAATCGCGTTGAATTTAATTCACTTCTTCACTGACCTCCTCGCAAAATACTTTCACTGACTGACATCTTGCAGAACTCTCCTTGCAGACTCACATCATAATATGTCGCTTAGACTGATTTTGCATACTCTCCTTGCAGAATGACATCATAACATCTTGCTTAGACTGATTTCAAATGGTCTTCCTCAGAGTATTTATACTCCTATCCTCTTTACCTGCCAGACCAGACCCAACTCGAAGTGTGAGAATGATTGTCCGGCCTCATACACTCTCATGAAATTCCTACCCTGGTCTGGTAACTCTTTTCATGGAACATCTGTTTAGGTGTATCAGTGGTCAGAATTACAAAAGACAGTTGTTAAACGGATTTGTTACCTTTACTAAAAGGATTTTTCTTTTATCCCCTTTTTGGATTCCTGCCATTATTATATTTTCTATTACTTTCCTCTTGATTGGCAGGAATCTGTTACTCAGGTCTGTTATACTAGTCTTCTTATAATATGTAATACAACAAGCAATTATTAAAGTATTTAATTTTATTACCCATATTTCTAATTCATTTATTTTCATCTTTTACAAAAAATATAGTAATAATCAACTTAACAATAAATACATTAAAATAAAAGCTAAAATTAAGTGATGCAAGTTTTGTAGTATAAAAAAAAATACTAACTGTAAACAGGAAGCAGAACTTGTTACAGTATTTTTCTATAAGGATTATTCAAATACTTAAAGTAAATATGAAATTACATGGATACACACAAGGCTTTCAAGCAAAAACTCATGAAGACATTTTTTGTTACTGCATACACATTTAATGTTTGAACTCTTGAAATCATCAGTGTAATCAGTTCTAATATTCATAAGAAAATTAAAATTACAAAATACAATCTTATAACTTATCTCTGGATTGAACTTTCTTATGAGAATTTTTACAATAATTGAATTAGCACATAAAAATGATGAATTATTTTGTTGTCCATAATACAAAACAAATAGAAAAAGTAAAATATTAAGATTTAGTCCTTTCAGAAATTTCCAGACTCAAACAATTTTTTTGAAAATGCAGGCAAATACAATCTAACCCTAAAGAAAAATCTTGATATGAAAACCAATAAACACCGGTTTTGTTCTCTATTGGCAAAAACCTGCATAAACATTTACAAATGCTGAAAATAATAAAATGATCAGTAATGATCCAAAGTCCTGAGAAGTGAAACCCACCAACATTTTGAAACGTTTTTACATTTTTCACTTCCAAAAATTAAATGAATTCATAAATTATAAGTATGACCTTCTTGTATACACAGAACCTTTGAATAATTTTTTGCTACTCAGATCAGATGACCTTAAAATAATAAAATAACATGTCTCGTTTTTGCCAGATATATCTTGGTATCATTAATACTGTCATCAGCTCAAGCCCTTGGGGGTTGAAATGTAATAAAAATCCCATTTACTGAATCCTTCTGAGCGAATCCAGTAAATACCATCATTTGCATTTCTAAGTGAAAATTAGAGATAAAATTCTAACTTCTGATAAGGCCTTCAGCACAACACCAGCCTGTTGTAAAGTTGCACAAATTGTGTAAAATGCAAGGTAGCTTTTCTAGGAAAAATTAAAAATACAATCCTCATCCATAAGCTCAGAAACTCCATATATTTTTGTCCACGTAGAAAAGACCATGGAGTGATAAAATCATAGAAATATTTTTTTTGGGACTTATCGTAAAACTTTTAGTATTATCTTGTTCATGCTTAAACATGAAAAATTTAATTATTTAAATAGTAAAATAATAATAATATTATTAATAATTTTAAGAAAGAAGACAGCAAACTTTTCTGGTGTTGTGTCTTACATTCAACAAAACTTTTAAATGGAAATAGTACAAATAAATATAAGTAACATTGACTTAATGTTAAATACAAACTGTGAATATTATTAATTGAACAATTTTACTGAAATTGAACTTGTTTTGTTAAGTTAATAATTTTAAAATTAAACAAATGAACATAAAAATTGTGATTATTATTTTAAAATATAAATTATTAAATGATTATTTTTATTATTAATAATAATAGTGAAACTAGTGTTTTTATTACTTAACCTGACTGAGTACAGAAAGCAGATTTGATCCACATTTGTTAAAAAAAACAAAATGCTCATAAAAAGTTTAGGTCCAAAATCTCCTTGATCAAATGATTTTCTTACCTTAAAAATTACTGAATATTAAATAAACAATTAAAAAACTCATCAAAGCCACAATAAAAACACAAAACATCTATAACAAAAAATGCATCTACATAAACACAAAAATAAGACATTATAACTCAGTTATCCAACCAGAAATACTTTACGGATGCGAAACCATATTTGGATCGTACCAGACAAGGTTTACCAACAAACTGGAAAAGATTGAAAGACAGATTCTACGTCGATGCATCAGGAAAAACATTAAAAAAGACGGGATTTGGAGAATTATTCCAAATGAAGAGATTTAGAAAACTATCATCCCAATAACCAATAAATTTAGAAAGAAGAGAATTTCCTTTCTAGGACATATTTTCAGAATGGAAGAGACCAGACTTATCAGACGGATAATTGAACTTTTCTGGAACAAGAAAAGCAGACCGAACTGGTTATACGAAGTACAGAAAGACATGGAGGAATTAGACATAACCCGTGAAAACCTAAAAACGAAAACCGGAAACTATGAGAAATTTAAAAATAAAGAAACAAGATTCCTATCAAAACCCAAGAAAACAATAAGCTTTTTTGTACTCTGAACAAGAAAGGGCAAGAAGATCTGAAACCCTTAGAAATTACTGGCAAAAAAGAAAAGCTGAAAAACAACAAATCAGCAAGAAAAGAAAGAACTTGCCAAAAAAAAAATAAACTAAAGTAATCCATTATGGTCTTAAAAGTAATTAAAAAAAAAAAAAAAAAATTAAAATTCTCAGTAATAATATTTGGGTCACCTTTTGATTCCCTTGCATGACATCTATCTCATATAACGTTTTTAATATCAGCTACAACTTGAAAAAAAAATGTTTAAATTGTTACGTTAGGTCTAATGGGTCTAATTAATACTAGATGTAGTTGGATTTTTCAATCTGAATATTAAAGTCTAAAGATATTTTAAGTACAGATTCCATTCACCCCTCTTGTTTTAATCCGAGTATAGTGTAGTTTGCTGTGATATTAAACAAACCTAAAAAAAAATTATAGTATATTAAAAAAAACATGGTTACCGTAATGATTCCTTGTTCAACGAGGGTCAAAAATTAGGTCAAAGTCTGAAGCTACAATTGTGAGTCAAACATTATCTACATTTTTTGTTCTACAGTTTATTTACACAAAGGCAGCTGCTTAACATGTATATTGTTTTTCTACATAGACACCACTGTAGTCAATGCACTTGGTCCAGTGGTCCACAAGCTTGCATATTCCTTTCAAGAAGAAGGTTTTCAGTCAGTCATGAAGCCATTTTGGACCGCTTCCTGCATATCTAAGTCTGTAGAAAATCAACAACTTTGCAAAACACTCCTGAGTGGCCCAAACAGATGAAAGTCAGAGGGAGCAAGACTGGGTGGGAGCAGGAAGGGTGTTCCAGTACTTCAAAATTCAACTTGATGGTTTGAACAGTGTGTGGCCATTGGCATGGAGCAACAATACTTTCTTCAACAATAGACTATGGAAACTGAGCTTGTCATGGATGATTTGATACTCACAACCGTGACTGATGTTCAAAGAAAATGCTACCTCATCGACGGTAACTTGCCTATTCACCAGAACCATCTCTCCAGCTAACTGTATCTTGTCATCAGTTGTGGAGGTTGATAAGCGTTCTTCTCCCTCTTCATGCATCACACTTGTTCAGTCTTTTAAACTCTCAATCCACAAAAAGCACTTTTATGTGATAAACCACTGTGCCTGTATTGTGATAAAAGTTTATAATGAATTTCAGCCCGTTTCACACTTTCCGACCAGAGAAATCTGATCACTGCGTGTTATTTTTCTTTGGTACAAACTACTAGCAGGGCAGATATGTTTACACTATAATAACTGGAAGGCAAGTGACACGATTGAGATCAAATTTCATACACATGACTGAGTCATATAAACTCTAAGCAACCATGTGTTGAAGGCAGTACGACAATCTTGAAGGTCTGTTAAAGTGAAAGTGTATATCATTTTTGACTTGCCCTCGTATTTATACACTCAAATATTTGTTGTAAATATATGCCTCCGTCTCCACTACTAAATTTTAATAAATTAAAACTTTTGCCTTATTATTAAGTATTTTCATCATATTAAAGTTCAATTTTCTACAGCCACTATATTGAACCTTCATTGACTTTCTGGAAAGGGGTAAAACAATAACTGGACACCATTATTCATCTTTGCATAATGATTTATCTAAATAATGAAATAAAGAAAAAACAAACACATTTGACAAAAAAAAATTATTTTTCATCAAGACAAACATACCAGTTGTGATTCTTACAGCAAAATTGCTCTAACTATTATGCAACAAAATTCTTCCTACTCCTCAGATTTAGCACCTTCAGAATATTATTTTTTCCAAATATGAATAATTGAAGTGCTGGATTTACAAATAATGTTAAAGTTATTA
This sequence comes from Lycorma delicatula, assembly GCF_047948215.1. Taxonomy (NCBI): domain Eukaryota; kingdom Metazoa; phylum Arthropoda; class Insecta; order Hemiptera; family Fulgoridae; genus Lycorma; species Lycorma delicatula. The sequence continues at coordinate 11,799,695 of NC_134467.1, read as the reverse complement.
CCAAAAAATTTACATATTATGAAGACTTAAATAAATCATGTTATAATGATGCAAGTTTTTTAACATACGTTATTAGCAGCAGTCACTTCTCTTGCACAATCCATTCCGTGAGAACACCGAAATAAATTATAACTGCCATCATTTTTCCACGGCATAAGTACATATCGATTGTTTGGTGATGCTCCAGCTTCCAGTAACAGTCTAACAACATCCTCAGAACCTAGTATAGCAGCATGATGCAATGGAGTTCTGCCAATTTTATCACAACAATTTGCCTAAATAACACATATTTTAAACATAAGATTAATTTTCCAAGAATTGACTTTTCACTAACTGACATTTTTTAATATAAAAAAAATTATATGCAGCTTTTTCTTTCATACCCTCTTTTTTCCTAATTTTAAACAGAAGTGATATGAAATGATTTTCACAGCCAAATGCCTTTCCTAACATCAAACTATGAGGAGGAATGATATTTTCAGTTTGTTAAAAAATGCCATGTCCAATTATGTTCCAAATCAGGAGAACATTCCACATAAAAGAGAGAAGAAATACTAATGCTTCACAACAGTTTTTATGCAGCTATTACATGACTTTCTAAAAACTATACATTAAAATGATCTTATATCAAAACGTGCTTATTTTTCTCTACTTATTTAATTAAACAAATTATATAGAAAAACTTTTGCTGGTAAATTTGTTTAGAGGAATCCATTTCAACAAGGTTTCAACCAATATTTTATTGGCTATTTTAAAAAAATTCATATATTCTTTTTAATATAAAAATGCACTTTCATGTTTGAAGCTCAAAATGACTGCTTTCTTTACTTTACAGTTTTTTGTTTTTGCACGGTAACTGTGTTTGCTATCATTACGATTGGTTCCTATCAAAATGGGGTTAAAAATAATCTATTAAAAAAAAAATTAAAGACTGCAAGTTAATCTCAAATGAATTTTTACCTAACTAATGACATATGGGTTAAATTTTAACAAAAAAAGGAAGATATTCCATTTTCAAGAATTTTTAAAAAGTAACAGTATTATATAAGACCAAACATTTATAGATCTAGAAAAGGCATTCGATAACGTAGACTGGAATAAAATGTTCAGCATTTAAAAAAAATTAGGGTTCAAATACAGAGATAGAAGAACAATTGGTAACATGTACAGGAACCAAACAGTAACAGTAATAATTGAGGAACATAAGAAAGAAGCCGTAATAAGAAAGGGAGTCTGACAAGGATGTTCCCTATCCCCGTTGCTTTTTAATCTTTACATGGAACTAGCAGTTAATGATGTTAAAGAACAATTTAGATTCGGAGTAACAGAACAAGGTGAAAAGATAAAGATGCTATGATTTGCTGATGATATAGTTATTCTAGCCGAGAGTAAAAAGGATTTAGAAGAAACAATGAATGGCATGGATGAAGTCCCACGCAAGAACTATTGCGTGAAAATAAGCAAGAACAAAACCAAAGTAATGAAATGTAGTAGAAATAACAAAGATGGATCGCTGAATGTGAAAATAGAAGAAGAAAAGATTATGGAGGTAGAAGAATTTTGTTATTTGGGAAGTAGAATTACTAAAGATGGACGAAGCAGGAGCGATATAAAATGTTGAATAGCCCAAGCGAAACGAGCCTTCAGTCAGAAATATAATTTGTTTACATCAACAATTAATTTAAAGGTCAGGAAAAAATTGTTGAAAGTATATGTTTGGAGTGTCGCTGTACATGGAAGTGAAACTTGGACGATCAGAGTATCTGAGAAGAAAAGATAAGAAGCTTTTGAAATGCGGTGCTACAGGAGAATGTTAAAAATCAGATGGGCAGATAAAGTGACAAATGAAGAGGTGTTGCGGCAAATAGATGAAGAAAGAAGCATTTGGAAAAATATAGCTAAAAGAAGAGACAGACTTATGGGCCACATACTAAGGCATCCTGGAATAGTCGCTTTAATATTGGAAGGACAGGTAGAAGGAAAAAATTGTGTTGGCAGGCCATGTTTGGAATATGTAAAACAAACTGTTAGGGATGTAGGATGTAGGGGGTATACCGAAATGAAACGACTAGTACTAGATAGATAGATCTTGGAGAGCTGCATCAAACCAGTCAAATAACTGAAGACAACAAAAAAAAATAAGACCAAATATATTTTCTTTTATAAACAATTGGAAATATTTGTAAAATATTAAACTAAGTTTTACCTCTGAAATTTGCTTCACATTCTTTACAAAAATTCTCTTAAGTTTAGAAATTTGTGAAAATTGCACTTTTAACGTAATGTCTCAATGAGAAAAGTATAAACATATGATCTTGATTGCATTTTATTACAACATCACGTGTAAAATATTTGATGGCAATCTGACTGTAATGTTAGATACAAGAGAAACATTTTAAAAACTGCATGTTATAGATATTTCAGTTCAAATTAAACATTCCACTATTTTTAATATTTGCACATAGGTGAAATATAGCACATAAAAAAAGTTGAGTACGTGTTACTAGTTTGTTAAAATATCTATTTTTCAAACATTTATTTATATTCACTGAAATTAAATAGTTAAACTTGTAGTCATATACATATACAGACAGATAACAACTCTAAATAAAATGTAATTTAGTAATTATCTATATACATATATATAAATTCAAAAGCATAAACAAAATTCAGCTTAACCCAACAAACTGCATAATTAATAAGAGCTCTTACCTTATTATGTTTCTTTTTCTGTCTTTTTTTTATAAAAAGCTAAATTTAACTGAAAGTTAGTTGAATTTTGTTTATGCTTTTGAATTAATTTGGATAAAAAAACAATTTATTTTACTAAATTAATATATATATATATATATATGTAAGAAAAATTTAATATATATATATATTCAATATATATATATATATGTAAGAAAAATTAATTAATTTACCTTAGCACCATGATTTAAAAGTAATTTAACTATCTTAACTGCATCCTGCTGATTTCTTAAATATGATGCTAATTGTAATGGTAACACCATCATTGGCCCACTGCGACAGTTTACTATTAATTCACTATTATCACAATTTTCTAGAACATTTCTTACTTCATCATAATTGGACCAATGTATCGCAGTCATTAGTTTTGCAACAATATTGCATTTATTGTTCTCTTTAAATTTGACTTCCATTTTCCTTGATTATTTTAATAAATATAAAATATCGAATAATGTAATGGTGACAAATAAATATTAAACAAATAAAAAGATAAAAATAGAATATTCCACATCAAAGAGCATAATAAATTTTATATCTCTATTTAAAAAATAAATCTGTATATGACAGCTTAATGCTTAAAAACCTTAATTCTCATAACTAAATAATATTTCTTTATAGGGAGTGTTGTTCAGTTGTGTTTTTTGCTTATCTTTATAGAAAATGTTTTGTGGTTTAACAAAATATATATCCATACTTATCATAATACCAACTGATAACGATAAATAATAGTAATATATAATAATAGTAATAATTAAATAATATTTCTAAACAAATTAAGAAAAAGTATTGAGAAAAGGTTTTATATAAGATTCTGAAATAGAACACAAATTTTTTTTTTACAGATATTCTATGTATTTGCTATCTTCCTTCATTTCCATCCTGTGCTACTAATCTTTTTAACTCAACATATTTTTTACAGCTTAAATCTTTAATTATCAGTTTTATATATTCTAATTATTGTTTTCTTCTACAGATATTGCCTTCTACATCTTATCGCTAAATTAACTAAGCCTGGATATTGTTAAAACATAGCCCATCAATCTTCATTTTCTTTTCAAGATTTTTTTTACAAATTTATCTCCTTTCTTAATAATCTTAAGACCTCCTCATTTTAAATCTTATCCTTTATTTTATTCTTTTTCACTGCTTTAAAGCGCTGCAGTTTTCGAAAATATTTTCAAGAATTTTATTAATTTTTTCCTTACGCTTTTTTTATGATTTAGTAATTCACTGAAGCTTGTATTTGGAAATATGGAAATGAATTTTATAATGTATGAAAGTTCCACGCCTGACCAGGAATTGAACCTAGAACTCCCATTTGGATGAAAGTCTGAGATGCTATTGTTCCATCGTGGAGATTGGTAAATTAGTTCTTACATCTAAGAGAGGATTCGACAGTAACAGATTTCTTTTCTACATGAAAGCTCTTTTTGCTTGTTCCATCTGCATTTGATATCTGCATTATTTTACACATCCTTTGTGTTTTTACTAAGTAAAAATTCTGCATATTTCTTATACATTATATTCCCCTAATTCTTTATTATCTTCCTTTCCATTATATTTCATTATCTTTGTTTTACATTTATTTATTTTCAGGCTGAATTTCTTTTCTATTAATAAACTCATTACACTCAGTATTTCATCAGTGTTACTGCTTTTATACATCAGTTAAAAAGTAATAGGGGGTCAATCTCTTATAACTTTCTGAATCAGAGCTTTGCATTCCATGAACTGTAGCCTTCTTATTTTGCATCATACGGAGGGTCGAAAAGAGCTTTTTGGAAAGAGTAAAGTTGGAATTTCATTTTAGCGTATTCAAAATTAATTTTGTTACATCACCAAATCTTGTATGCTGAAGTTATGTTTACAAATTGTTGTTTTTTTTCAAATTTCAGGTCCAAAATAAATAATGTTTTTTTACATTTTAATTGTTAGATACTAGTAGTACTTATAGAAAAAAATGGACTGTTACCGAATGTCCATTAAAAAAATGGCCGCCAAATTGTAAGATTTTGAAACTGTCTCATTTTTGGGACACAAAAACTACATGTGGGACAAATGGTAAAAATCTGAAATGTTTAAAACAGTACTTTTTATGTACTTTAAAACGATATAAAATTTATTTTGTTATTCAAAGGGGTTGACGAGTAATGGAGCCAACAAAACCGTTAAAAACATCGTTCTTTCCAACCGTAAACGTATCCAAAAATATTGATGTTATGTATTTCTTTCAGATTATACAAATTACAACTAAACTCATTACAATGAATAAATTGATAATTAATAAATAGTCAATTACAGAATGATAAACAATTCAAATACATTAACAAGTTATTCAATTTGCTTTTACCTTATTTTACTCCTGCTAATAGAATTTATGAATAAATCTTGCACTTTTTGATAACAAACTTAACCCAACTTAGTTCTCCTGCCATTTTTTTATTGAGTAGAACTGATAAGTCCTTATTCATCTTTGGTGTAATGTTGTGTCCTTTTCCAGTAGTTGATACAAAAAGCTCTGAAGGCGTGAGTACCTTAAAAACATTCTCCAGTTGAGAAGCCATGTTTTATTATCGCTCAACGAATTCTTAACTGCAGTACCAGGACCCTGCGGATGGAAAAAGTGTATTCGTTATTCCTCATCGTTTTCAATTATTTTGACTCCAGTGACTTTGTCTAACCGTCGCTTGCCATCGTATACGCAGCAGACATAATTTTTACATTTTGGCTTTGGTAAACCTATAAAGTAATCAGAAACACTAATATCCTTCTGTACCGATACTAACGTAAATGTTTCTGATTCAGAGATTGCCCGGACTTTCAGAATACATTTCTGACTTTTTGAAACATAACTGTGAAAGATTCTTGTTTCTGGGACTGTTGTGAGATAACGAGAACTGAGGTACTCTTCAGTATTCGGTATTCTTTGAGATGAAAGAATTTCAGTAGTTAGTTCACAACGGTCAGCAGAAACCCACTATTTGAAGATAATTTCAGAATCAAAATCATCCCAGCTCTCTTGCAGTAATCTGAGCACTTCATTAGTGCGTGGATATTTTTAACATTGACAGCATTCACGTTTCATTTTCTATATCACATACCATGGTTGAAAGGACAATTTTATAATCAAATTTCATTTTTAGAGCAGATAACATGTGTTTTATATTTTAGTGGGCGACACACTCACAGAGCAAGTACCAGACCTACCAGCCAGAACACAAAATTTAGGTCTTAAATCAGCAAATTTTGAAAAAATCAATTATTAAATTATGTTTTTCTTTAAAGGCTGTGTACAATTCTTGTAAGTTACATAAGATAAGCCTTTTTTGAATATTAATTTTCTTCCCGTCAGCTTGTCTTACAGAAACACAAGTCTTCTTGGCTGGCGTCATTCGGCTTATCTTAAGTTTATTACCAATGCTTGGTAATAAACTTAAAATATTAATTTTTTCCTGGGTTGATATAACTGTTTTTATTTTATCCTTTATTTTAATGATTAATTCTTCAGATTTCCTACCACAATCAGCATAATTCTGTGGTATTAAACTGGTTTCTTCTGTACAATTATTTAAATCAAAGGACTCATTTAATTTACTGATAACTGACTCGGCTATTTTTATAAATTTAATTTTTAAAATTAGTTCCTTTGCGTTGCTCGATAATTTTTGAACCTTAATCGGGGAAATGCCAAGTGCTGAACAAGCTTTATTCACCAACTCGACTACAACACATTGAAGCTCAAATATATCTTGACATTCCGTTTCGCTTTCTGCATCATCTTGTGGTTTTTGAATTTTGTTTAAGCATTTTGTACACAGTGCTCTGCCTGGAAATAATTTTAAATTTGGATTGCTTGTTGTAAGTGTCAAAGAGATTTCTTGATGGTTTTATGAAAAGTACACATATTTTTTCCACTTCTTAAAGATGTCAATGTTATTTGCTGTTCAGTAAACTCTAAAATATCGTGCAATACAGAAAATCTATTGTAAGTCAATTTGTGACATACTGTTTCAGTGTGAATGCCAATTGAAAACTTCATTATCCGTTTTTATAAAATGCAAGGGTTCTTCAGTAACAATACAGTTAGTGTAAATTACAAAACTACCAATTGCACCTCACTTTGTCTTATCCCAGTTTCTCTACAGCTAAAATAAAAATTTCTCTGATTAATAAAATCCTTACTAATATTATAAATGTGAATGTGAATTTGTTTATTTGTTACGCTTTCACGCAGAAACTACTCAACCGATCATCATGAAACTTCGTACACATATTCTCAAAGGTATTGCGAAGGACATAGGACACTTTTTAGTAAAAAAAAAAAACAAAATTTTTGGGGAGGGTAAAAAAATTTATATTGGTAGGTATGATCGTCCGACAAAAAATTTGACCAAATTCAACGCCATCTGGCGTTCCAGTAAGTAAATGAAATAAAGTGCCGATCCAACACTGTAATACCGACGGTCAAGTCACTATTCAATTGAGTATAGTGCTTCTGCTGTTTCGAATCCTTCTATATATTTTTGTAATTCTTCTGTCACTTCTAAGCAATACTAAAACTTTTCCAGTTTATGAGGTTAGGTGCCTGTTTATTGTTTTTCTTCTAACGCTATTTTCAGTTTTTACTTTGTTTTTTTTTCTAAAATACCTCGGAAGCGCAAATCTAACCTGTCCAGGGATTCATTACGGGTCCGAGCGGCAAAAGTTGCTCGAACTCAAGAATCTTCCGCTCACACAGAACTAAGACGACAACAACAAGCGAGGCGACAATGTGCTTTGAGGGCTGGTGAAACAACTTCTCAGAGACAAGAACGGTTAGATGAGCAAGCTGAACGCCGAGCTACCTTAAGAGCGCTGAAACGCTAATTCAAACACAAATTCGTTTATAAAGACAAGCTCAACAGCGGGCAGCTATAAGAGCGAGAGAAACTCCAGAACAATCGCAGGCGAGAAGAATCGTTCATGCAGAAATGCAAATCGCGCACCGTCGAAATTTCATGCGTAACAATCGGTCTGTATTTAATAATTCTGGATTCCAATATGATCATTCACTTGAATACCATAAGCGTTCTTTAATTGGTATTGGCTCCATGAACAGAAAATATCAGCATTGCGATGCTTTGAAATGGAAAGATGAAACTGCTGGAATGTGCTGTTCCAGCGGTAAAGTTTTGCTTCCTTTACTTGGTGAACCGGAGGAACCTTTGAAAACTCTATATTTAAGTGTTACAGATGAGTCGAAGCAATTTTTAAGTAAAATCAGAAAGTATAACTCTTGCTTCCAAATGACATCCTTTGGAGTAGATAAAGTGATAAGAATGCCCGGATTTTCACCAACTTTTACTGTACAAGGACAGATATATCATCAAATTGGATCACTTTTTCCAGCAGATAATGAACAGCATAAATGTTTGCAGGTGTATTTTGCGGGTGATGGGGAAAATTACGTAAACCGTCGTTGTCAGTATATTGAAGGAGTCGAAAGAGATACAGTATTGAAAATACAACGAATGTTACACAGCCACAATTTGTCGGTAAATACCTTTAAAAGTTCAATAGGAAACTGGCCTCCGGATAATTACATAGTGGTCATTCATGCTGATCGGACTCCACGTGGCGAACATGAGAGGCGTTATAATGCGCCGATGATCAATGAAGTTGCTGTTTTGGTTACTGTTGACCCGTGCTCTCCACGAGACATAGTGTTACGGACACATGATAATACGCTGAAACGCGTAGCCGATACTCATAAATTTTATGATGCTTTGCAGTACCCGTTAATTTTCAGTAAAGGTGAGCCAGGATATCATTTCAATATTCCAGTCGTTAATCCAACAACAAGACAGCCAGTTCCCGATAAAAAAGTTTCCTGCATGGATTTTTATGCGTATCACATGATGTTTTAGAGCAGGACTTCAATCTCCTTTCGCGGTCAAGGCAACTCTTTCATCAATTCTTGGTAGATATGTATATTAAAGTAGAGAGCGAACGCCTTCGTTACATTTCTATAAGCCAGACGAAATTACGAGCTGAAAATTACATTCATCTACAAGATGTGATTAGCGCAGACGGTAATATTAGACCTAACGACATAGGCAAGATGGTTATTCTGCCTTCTACTTTTGTGAACAGTCCCCGTTATCTTCATGAATACACTCTAGACGCTTTCGCTTATGTACGAAGTTACGGCAGGCCTGACCTTTTTGTAACTTTTACCTGTAATCCTTCGTGGCAGGATGTAACTAAAGAGCTAATGCCCGGGCAAAAAACCACTGATCGACATGACATAGTTGCTCGCGTATTTCGTTTAAAGGTTCACCGCGAGCGAAGCCGCGGGTAAAAGCTAGTTTAAAATAAAAGATATCGCATAAAAGAAAAGTTGACTGCTAATAAAATTACTTTATAAACAAGCGTATATTACCTAACCACAGTATTAACACTAGCAACAATACAACATATCACATTGAAATCAAAACAGTAACTGAGTCTTCTACAATATTTACATTTAGGATTATGCAAACATTCATGTCCACGCATGTCTAATCAATTTCGTGTTTTAACATGAGTTTGTGTGTACGAGTCATATTTTAATTAACAAACTACCTAGAATATAAACTATCTCATTATAGACATATCAAAATATTTTTTATAGTAGACCTACATTATTATCTAACAAAATATATGTTGTGAATTTTTTGTTTATATGTTCAAGGTTAGAAGGAACGATGTTTTTAGCGGTTTTGTTGGCTTCATTATTTGTCAACCCCTTTGACTAAAAAAATAACATTTATGTGATTTTTAAAGTACAAAAATGTAGTTACTGCTGTAAACATTTCAGAATTTTGCCACCTGTCCCCCACCTGTAGTTTTTGTGCCCCAAAAATAAGACATTTTCAAAATCTTACGATTTAGCGGCCATTTTTTTTATGAAGAACACTTGATAACAGTCCATTTTTTTGTTTATAAGTACTACTAGTAACTAAAAGTTAAAAGGTAAAAATCAGATCTGTTACCTTAAGCTCGTTATTTATTTTGGGCCAAAAATTTGAAAAAACAACAATTTGTAAACGTAACTTCAGTAAACATTTCAAGATTTGCTTATGTAACAAAATGAATTTTGAGTATACCTTCCCAAAAGCTCTTTTTGACCTCTGTGTGTTGTAAAACAAGAATGCTACAGCTCATGGAAAAAGTGACATAAATGGCTGTTTTTATCAGTTGGCAAGTTAGAAAATAGTCTATTATTCAAGAATTTAAAAAAAAAATTTTTTGGCCACTTCAAAGTGACGGTACCGTTGGTTGTGCTTTTGTTGTCAATGACAGCACTTATATGTTTGGCCTACCCGGTATTACGAGTGTGTTCACCGCAGAACTACTCGCTATAAATAGGGCTCTAAATATCGTTAGCCGTAAATATAGAAACATTTTTATTTGCAGTGACTCGTGTAGTGCTCTCCAGGCGTTAGAAAACTTTTATTCCAAACATCCTGTCGTCATTGAGGTTTATAATGCGATCGCTGAGTTAGGTAATCGCAACACAGAGGTAAGTTTTTGCTGGATCCCTAGCCACGTGGGGATTCTAGGTAACGAAAGAGCAGATTATGATGCCAAAGAAGCGTGTATTCAACTTCCTTTCACCACCCGAGTTACTACCTTTGAAAAATCAAAGGTAGTAACTTTGATTAATTAAAAGGTAGTAATCAATCGTCTAAAACAATCACTGAGAGCAAGATGGCAAAGCGACTGGGCGACTAACGTCGATAATAAACTCCGACGGATTAAAGATTCAGTGTTGCCATGGGACTCCTCTTGCAGAAAAACTCGTCGTGAGGAAGTGGTCTGCTGCCGGTTATGGATAGGGCATACGAGGATCACACACGAGTACCTAATGTCAGGTGGACACGCACCCCTATGCACACGATGCAACTGCCGCATGACTGTGCACCACATTCTCGTGGACTGCATATGTTATGCGGCTTTGCGTTGTCAGTTTAATCTACCTAGAAACATCCGTGATATCTTGTGCAATAATAACGGAATTTTTGACCGGATGTTTCTCTTTTTGCATAGTACCAGGTTACTGGAAAAGTTTTAATATTATCATATTTGTTTTTCTGAGTTATTTATTAATTATAACCTTTACTTTCAATTTTGGTTTTTTGGTTCTATGTATTTAATCTTGTTATCCAACGAGGGGACTTTTGCACAACCCATCGGAATTAGGTAAGTTTTATATAGTTTCTTTATTCGATTATTTTAACTTTTATATTTTATCGACTTCGTCTGTGGTATTAGTTTTGAGTTTTATTTTACCTTCTTGACTTGTTTTAATAAATTTTTATTTTATATGATTACCAATATATTTACACCTTATAAACTTTATTATTTTGGTGTTATTTTACCCTTTTATTAACAAAATTCCGGGCGATGATAACGCCCAGACGTTTTTCGCCCACAAACAACAACAAAAAAAAAACTTCATAGTGAGTAGTTATCATATACTATATCATATCATATCTTATTACATCATATAGTATATCATATTTTGATATTATTCAAAATCACAAAATAGTGATGCAATAAAATTTTTTAAAATTTGTTGAATTAGAATGGAAACCTCCTTAATAAATAATAAAAGTCAAATACAGATAATATTTTTTAGTATTACTCTATATTAACTTAACAAAATTTCCGCTTAATAGTCCAACGGTGCTTAATTTAAATTTCTATGCACACAGAAACAAATACGTAGATAGATTTTACTTATTACTTTCACTTGTTTTTATATCAAGATAAATAAATAAAATAAATAACATATATATGTATAATATTAATAATATATTTATTATATAATAAATAATATATACATTATGTGAATATTTATTTATTATAAATTCAGTCATGACTTATGATACAAGTTGGTAGTTTTTCCTCCAGTTTCTAATTTAATTACTGTCTAGTTAGACATAAAATATGTTATAGACAAAAATATGCATACTTGAAAATACCTCTTTTAAATTTCTATGTACACAGAAAAAAATACATAATGAGATTTTCTAATTATCTTCTTTTTTGCCTTCCCAGCGTGTTTTTGGACGGATTTGGCGATCAAAGAGCCCTTACTTTCCCGCCATCTTTTGATCGCTACCGAAAAAATAACTAAACCGCTTTCATATTCCTTTCGCAGACTAAACTAAAAAAGGGAACGAACAATGAATTTTCCGTACACACGCGAAGTAAAAAAAAACTACCTTCCAACAGCACGCCAGGGTCGGCACTGCGGAATCGACAGTGCTTTCTCTCCCTCGCAACCCCTTCCTATGTGCTCATGCGCACAACAGCCAAATACCACGCCGCTGGAACTGTGAAGCGTATATAGTTCTATACACAGATTTCTGTATCTTTTTCATAAACTGGGGGATGGCTCCCGACATTAAGGTTAAAGATTATATATTGTACAAGTATAAAGAAAGAATTATAGAAAAAACGACTCATTATATTAAATATTATCGATAATAACAAATGAAAATAGGGGGTGCTGCAATTCCACAGTGCCTATACGCGAGCTGCCACTGTCTGGTTCAGAAAGAATTTGACCAAATTATATTCTGTCCAAAATTCATGCCTGTCGATATAATTACTTGTAATAATTCCTTATAATAACTGAAAGAAAGTGCACATACACACACACACACACACACACACACACACACACACACACACACACACACACACACACACACACACACACTATTTTGAAGATGACAATTATTTTTGAAAATATCTTTTGATTCGATTATTTTAACTCTTTTGTTGATCGAAGAAAGCGAGATCTTATTTTTAACTCGACTCGATTTATGAAAAAATAAATAATTGATTTATTTTTTCTTAAATCAATTATGGCTAAATGTGTAATTCGATTATTATTAAATTTTGCATTTACTTCGCCATTGATATTAGACGGAACGACTTAAAATTTTTCCCGTTTCAAAACGGCAGTGGCCATTAATTAATTTTTCTTGGAAAAGTTTGATGGAAAGATGTGGTGGTAAGGCTTCATCGTAAAGCCACATCCCGTGATCACCTATTCTTCCCTCTCTTTTCCAGTTGATTAGAAAAACAAAGGTTTAGATGTAATAATGTTGACGCAAACATAAGAATATTAAGGTAAATGCTGAGATTTTTCTAGGGTAGTTCTAAATAAATAAAATTAAAAAAAACTGAAATTGATATAATATATTTAAATTTATATAATAAAACACACATGTAAAATTTTGTCTTCTAATGTTGTAAATTTTAAAAGCAATTTTTCAATTTGTATAAATGCCTAAAACAACAATTATTATTTGTAAAGTTAAGTTAATATGTAATATTACAGATATAAATTTTTGTTTTGGAGAAATATTCGGAAATAGTATTGCAAAAAAAACTAATTAATTATACATCTTTTATTCTGATCGATATATAATTTTATAAATAACATCAGAAAAGAATAAGTATGCTACTTATTATTTACATGGCAAAAAAGGGTTACTACCCCAAAAAGTGCCTGGATATTTCAAGGGAAATCATGGTGGTAAAATCTTAAACAGAACAACGTCATACAATTACAACGTATTATTTTATGTTACTGGATGATATTATAGATTACTTTTAAATATTTAAAAGTAATTCTGCTGTTTATACTCATAAATGTTTAACAAGAAAACCAAAAATAAAGGAAGCTGCGGTTGTTTAAATATTTTGCCGTGAAAGAAATGTTACGGCATATTTTTAAATGTTATAAAAAATGTAAACCTATTCTCAACAAGTATTATAATTAATTCAGTAGATAAACGCAAAAGGATAAATTAACTAACATTATAATTATCTGACATATATAACCTATCGTGATTTTATTTATTGTAAAACTAAACACGGATAAGCCAAGTACTACAAATCAGGAATGGGTCACCTTTTTAGAATTATATCAAGAAACAATGTAGCTGCATTGTTTTGCAATGTGTTCGTAGTTTTCAAATACAGCCAAGCAGATGTAAAATAAATAAGGTCTACGTTATTGAATGCTTGAGTGTAATCCATTTCTGTAGTTTTTCCGTATTTGTTGATTACAAAAGAGCATCTGTGCAAATTCCGTTTCTTTTTATTTGAGTTTTGATTGAGAAAAGCAATCACATTTTATAATCGGTTGTGTATTTTTAGCGTTTTATAATTATGAGTAAACCGTAAAAAATAAAAAACTGAAACGGCAGGCTCGGGAAATAATAAATAATGGGTATGAGTTTATGAAACAAGAAGGTGATCGATTTCCGAAGTCGAAAAAAGAAGATAAACACCAAAATCACATAAAAAAAATGTGAAGAAAGATGAGCAGCTGCGTGTGGGGTATCGCGATCCGAAGTCCAAAGAGTGAGAAAAGAAAAAGGGCGGTTGCTAGAAAAATTAGCCGAAAATCCGACGGAAACTTCTTTTTCTATTCCAATAAAATACAAACCCCGTGAAATGACTGCAACGGGAATAGATGAGCTTGACAAGTGTGTGGCGAGGTGGACTATAAAAGAATTTCTGGAAATTCATAAATAACTGCCGACAGTAAAAAACATAATGTTATTGCTTAAAGATACCATTAGTTATTTAGGAAAAGTGACGAATTAGAGATAAAAAAAAAATTGGGCTTTAAGTGAAGAAAAACTGAAAATTACAGGAAAGTTGTCACTGAGCGACATGACATAAAGTTTAAGCGTATTCAGTATCTGACTGCCATAAAAAGGTTTAGAACCAAAAATAGGCTAATAGTGTACCTCGATCAGTCATATATCTTTTCATACTGCAAATAAATCGTGGTGTATTTATTCCGGTGACAGGCTAAATGTTACTGTTTCAAAAGGCAGCAGACTTATTATAGTGCACCCAAAGGAGAAGTGGGTTGTAAACCATATGCCTTACTAACTTGGCAAGCAAGTTTGAAAAGTGGCAATTACAGAGGTGAAATGAAATCGGAAAATTACAAAAAATGGATGTAAGATATGTCGATTCCAAACCTTCTCGATAATTCTGTGGTAATTTCTGACAACACATTCTATTACAATGCCGTTTTAGAAAAAATACCAATTTCCAATTCAAGAAAAGATGTGATAAAGTAGTTTCAGAAACATTCTGTTCGTCATTCTTCCTCGATGCTGAAACCACAGTTGTACAAATTGGTAAAAACAAACAGTGATTGATATCAAAGATGTTCAAAGATTATGTGATAATAAAGAGGCTGACATGAATGAAAAAAAGATTGGAAAGTGTATTGTGATAAAGTTAAGAAAACAGAAGCTGAATATAAGCGACAAGAACACATACTCTGGAATTATTTATTATTTCTTAGCAAGAAGATAAGTGAAAGTGACCGTTTTAATTCTGACAGTAATATCGGAGATTCTAATATTTCTTGTGAAGTGGATGGCGTTTACCCTCATTAATTAAAATAGTTTTATTTTGTTCTAAGATTTGAAAATACTTTATGCTGTAATTTCCAATTCCATTATTTAATGATTTAAATAATCTTTCATTAACTTTTGAACATCAGTTTGAAAATAAAATGAAACATTAGCATTCAATAAAGTAATATACTTTGATTTTTATGTTGTAACATTTTATGTGTAGGCCTACTATTGTACAATTCTCAGCTTTACATAAGCACTTCTTTAATTCTGCATTATGTATAATCAAATTAAATTTAATGATGTTCAAAATATGAGCTATACATTAATGTGATTAAAATTTCAAAAATTGTATTCTGCAATCCAATACTAACATCATAATGCATCTTATGAAGGCACATTCACTGTTAGGTAATGAAGCAAATGTTATGCTAAAATAATTATAGAATGGTTCGAATTGTGGCTGTCACTGCAATTGCACCAAGCATCAAGATTGGTTACACCACCTATACAGCCCTATGTATTATGTTAAATTATATGAAAATAGTTCTGTTTTCTGGTTTAATAGAGGTGGATGTTATTACTTTTTAAGAATAAATGATTATTACTTTTAGTAGAGGTTTTGCAACTATAAGCCGTATGACATATTATTGTAAAACAATGTAACGGAGAATGATATAAGACAGACACAAAAAATCAAAGAAGAAAATCTGGATTCCCCTCCTCCATTCATGACGTCACTCACCACTGACTGTCTTTTATCGTGTAAACAATATATATACATACATATATAAATTATAGCTTTAACTCAACAAGAGGAGGACTCTGAAGATAAAATTTTACAATAACTTCCTGTTTTTAACTATCAGAATCGAAAATCAAATGTGACAACAGTACCCTGCATTTTAATTTCTTAATTTTTAACAGATTTACAGAAAAAAATTCAATATGAAAGAATTCATTTGAAGAATGAATTGATTACGACCCAAATAAAATTATACAAAACAAACAAATAGTTATAAACAATTACTTTAATTTTTATCATAAGATTGTGTAGGATGTGATAAAGTGTGTAGGTTTTAGTATAAAATTATGATAACACTGTTATATGTTATGAAAGGCATTACTCAAACAAACTGCATAAATTAATTTATTTAATTGTTTAATAAAAACATTTAATTCTATTTAAATTCATGCAAATAAAAACTTAATTAAAATAAAAACAGAATAAAATTCTGCATGATAAAATGGAGAAAACTTAATGTGATTAAAGGATAAAAAAATATATATATTTATTTTTAAATTATCATGGAAACAGATACCTGATATAACTGGAAAGAGAAATTAAAAAAAAAATAACATTAAAATTCAAGTATCTAGTATTTAAATACATTATTTATTATTTCATCTGTTTTCATATAGTTATAGTAAAACCACATCTAACCCACCGGGTTGGTCTAGTGGTGAATGCGTCTTCCCAAATCAGCTGATTTGGAAGTCGAAAGTTGCGGCGTTCAAGTCTTAGTAAAGTCAGTTATTTTTACACAGATCTGAATACTAGATCATGGATACCGGTGTCCTTTGGTGGTTGGGTTTCAATTAACCACACATCTCAGGAACGGTCGAACTGAGAATGTACAAGACTACACTTCATTTACACTCATACATATCATCTTCATTCATCCTCTGAAGTATTATCTGAAAGGCTAAACAAAAAAAGAAAAAAAAAACACATCTGATTTACAGAATCTTGCTACAACATATTTGTGTTATTTTTTTGTTTTAAAATGGTAACCAGTACAGCTGTTGGAAAAAGCACAAACTGTGTTATTCCCACACTTCGAGTAACCACTAATAGAAGGTGATTTTCTATATTCACAACTTTGTAAAATATTAACTTTGTTGTATACTGGTATGCAATGAGAAAATGAAATAGAAAGTTAATTGGTGATACTTTATAAATAAAGTCATAAGTTACATGATAAGTAAAATCATGAATCATTCAAAATGAATTATATTATCTAGTTTTTTAATACATGGATTCATCATAATAAGTTACAAAATAATAAAATAACAGGTATAATGATGGGTTTGTTTCATTAATGAACATTATATTTAAAATTTGATAATCATCATGATAAATCAAATTAAATGCTGGGTAATAATTATTTGAACTTCATCAGTTGTGTTATTTTAACAAAAAAAAAAATTTGTTTCAAATTCATGTAATAATAAATTAAAAATTACCAGTGACATAAATGAAAAAATAAACATTTGCGATGTAAGTGGCCATGTAACAAATCAAAATCAGCTTTTGATTTGTTACATGGCCACTTTTCCTTGAATTTATGTAAAACATTTGCAAAGACAAACAAAACCAAATTTTATAATAAAACTCACTTCAAACAGGCTTAGAGTCACTTTCCGTCACTGAAAACAGTGAAATGTTTTAATATAAATTTTTTTTCCAATATTCTTAAAGTTAACAGGTACTGTTTTTCAAGTGAATACAAATCAGGAAAGTTACTTGTTAGCCAAATGTAGTAATTTTGTTTGTAATTCATAAAAATTCATTACAAACAATATTTGTTGTCATTTTATTAACAATAGGTAAAGAACAGCAAGTCACTTGCTTAAAAACTGATTTGAGACTGACATAATGTTCACTCTGGTACAGTACAATCTTATCTTAAGGTATAAATACAATATTATGCCTTAAATAACTTACATATTTTCTGATGGTTTTGGTCTTATTCAAATCACCCAAAAATTGGTGGGAACAATAAAAAAATCCCTTTTTCCTTTTTCATTGTTTCTGGACTACAAATAACATTCTTGTACTAATTAAATAATTCCATTACATTAGTATGTCACTTTGGTTATATATTTGGATAATTTCATTCAGAGGAGGGAAATAATAAATGTAATTTTTTTTCATTAGTTATCAATTCAATTTTGTATAATGACTTCCAAATACGGGTCATAGATGCCATTTAATTTTGGTTCTCAAACTTTTACTCAAAGAGGGGAATAATTTTCTACAAACTTACTACCATACTCACATAATTTAATATACCATTTAGTTTCCATATTAAGTAGTAGTCTGATGAGGACAAAGCCATCAGAAGCCGGAGGGAGGACTATCTTGCAAAGATTACACTCTATAACTCTCCCCATTTTCCCCCTAGATTATCTTGGAAATAAATTTTCTGAATTTTAAGTTTCTTAGTATCTGGGAAGGAATTAGTTGAATGAATTATTTAAAAATAAAAATTGTTTTAAATATTAATTTGGTTGCAATGTATTACCAAGTAGGACTATACTGTTTCAACAATAATAATTTTAAGTCATCAGAGAATTGTCTGGCCTGTTCTTTTCTTAAAAAAAAAAACAAAACATATTTAATCCAGTAGTTATTTTAATAAATTATGACAAAGAAAAGATCTCTCCAAAACCAATTAACAAAAGAAAAATCTAACATTAAGAAGTTAATTTTTTTTTTTTTGTCTTCAGTCATTTGACTGGTTTGATGCAGCTCTCCAAGATTCCCTATCTAGTGCTAGTCGTTTCATTTCAGTATACCCTCTACATCCTACATCCCTAACAATTTGTTTTACATATTCCAAACATGGCCTGCCTACACAATTTTTTCCTTCTACCTGTCCTTCCAATATTAAAGCGACTATTCCAGGATGCCTTAGTATGCGGCCTATAAGTCTGTCTCTTCTTTTAACTATATTTTTCCAAATGCTTCTTTCTTCATCTATTTGCCGCAATACCGCTTCATTTGTCACTTTATCCACCCGTCTGATTTTTAACATTCTCCTATAGCACCACATTTCAAAAGCTTCTAATCTTTTCTTCTCAGATACTCCGATCGTCCAAGTTTCACTTCCATATAAAGCGACACTACAAATGTATACTTTCAAAAATCTTGTCCTGACATTTAAATTAATTTTTGATGTAAACAAATTATATTTCTTACTGAAGGCTCGTTTAGCTTGTGCTATTCGGCATTTTATATCGGTCCTGCTTCGTCCATCTTTAGTAATTCTACTTCCCAAATAACAAAATTCTTCTACCTCCATAATCTTTTCTCCTTCTATTTTCACATTCAGTGGTCCATCATTGTTATTTCTACTACATTTCATTACTTTTGTTTTGTTCTTGTTTATTTTCATGCGATAGTTCTTGCATAGGACTTCATCTATGCCGTTCATTGTTTCTTCTAAATCCTTTTTACTCTCGGCTAGAATTATTATATCATCAGTAAATGTAGCATCTTTATCTTTTCACCTTGTACTGTTACTCCGAATCTAAATTGTTCTTTAACATCATTAACTGCTAGTTCCATGTAAAGATTAAAAAGTAACGGAGATAGGGAACATCCTTGTCGGACTCCCTTTCTTATTACGGCTTCTTTCGTATGTTCTTCAATTATTACTGTTGCTGTTTGGTTCCTGTACATGTTAGCAATTGTTCTTCTATCTCTGTATTTGAACCCTAACTTTTTAAAAATGCTGAACATTTTATTGCAGTCTACGTTATCAAATGTCTTTTCTAGGTCTATAAACGCCAAGTATGTTGGTTTGTTTTTCTTTAATCTTCCTTCTACTATTAATCTGAGGCCTAAAATTGCTTCCCTTGTCCCTATGCTTTTCCTGAAACCAAATTGGTCTTTCCCTAACACTTCTTCCACGCTCCTCTCAATTCTTCTGTATAGAATTCTAGTTAAGATTTTTGATGCATGACTAGTTAAACTAATTGTTCTGAATTATTCACATTCATCTGCCCCTGCTTTCTTTGGTATCATGACTATAACACTTTTTTTGAAGTCTGACGGAAATTTCCCTTTTTCATAAATATTACACACCAGTTTGTATGATCAATCGCTTCCTCACCTGCACTGCGCAGTAATTCTACAGGTATTTCGTCTATTCCAGGAGCCTTTCTGCCATTTAAATCTTTTAATGCTCTCTTAAATTCAGATCTCAGTATTGTTTCTCCCATTTCATCCTCCTCAACTTCTCTTCTTCCTCTATAACACCATTTTCTAATTCATTTCCTCGGTATAACTCTTCAATATATTCCACCCATCTATCGACTTTACCTTTCGTATTATATATTGGTGTACCATCTTTGTTTAACACATTATTAGATTTTAATTTATGTACCCCAAAATTTTCCTTAACTTTCCTGTATGCTCCCGTCTATTTTACCAATGTTCATTTCTCTTTCCACTTCTGAACACTTTTCTTTAATCCACTCTTCTTTCGCCAGTTTGCACTTCCTGTTTATAGCATTTCTTAATTGCCGATAGTTCCTTTTACTTTCTTCATCTTATATTTTCTACGTTCATCCATCAGCTGCAATATATTGTCTGAAACCCAAGGTTTTCTACCAGTTCTCTTTATTCCGCCTAAGTTTGCTTCTGCTGATTTAAGAATTTCCTTTTTAACATTCTCCCATTCTTCTTCTACATTTTCTACTTATCTTTTTTACTCAGACCTCTTGCGATGTCCTCCTCAAAAATCTTCTTTACCTCCTCTTCCTCAAGCTTCTCTAAATTCCACCGATTCATCTGACACCTTTTCTTCAGGTTTTTAAACTCCAATCTACATTTCATTATCACCAAATTATGGTCGCTATCAATGTCTGCTCCAGGGTAAGTTTTGCAGTCAATGAGTTGATTTCTAAATCTTTGCTTAACCATGATATTTTAATTTTAGTTAATTTTAATTTTTATAAATAATTAATGTTTGTTAGGATGTAAATTGTTAAGACTCTTTATTAACCTATATTAATACATAACACTGATTACATTACTAAATAATCAGTAAATTAAAAAATGAGAAAGCCTTCAGTGATTCATTCATGCTTGACTCTCCTATCGATCGAAAAGTCAGAAAACTCAAATTGAGTGTAGTTATTCATAAAGAATAATCAGAATAAGTAAATAAAAATACTTAAAGCACAAAAAATATATTTTTCCCAAAAATCGAAAGATTAAGAATTCAGTATCTGCTCGTGCAGTTAGCAGTTAATATGAGTACTTCAGAATGTTTATAATTTTGTTGAATAGCTACCAATTAAAAAGAAATACACATATGCAAACATATATATATATATATAATTACAAGTAATATGCTAAATATATACTTAAATTTATAATACCTTGCCATAATTACTAGTGTTCTTAATTTTATCTAACAATTTTCTACGTCTATTTAATATTACGTTAGGTAATATATTAAACAATAAATTATGTACTGAAATAAGATAAGAGCAAATCTTTTAACTTAGACTTACCTTACTGTTCAAGTAACAAGTCTAAAAAATAATAGCGCAATCTGCAGCAATAATGTTGTAATTTAAACTGATAAATTTTTATTAATATTACTTTAAGGTTATAAATACTAAAATTAATACATCAGACAGCCTTTCATATTTATTCATTACTATTCAGCTATTGAAAGTTATTAATCATTATATTTTTTTAATATTAATAAATATAGTTTTAGTTTTATTTATTTTATAAAATAAGATTTACTTAAAATCATAAATTAAAAATGAATTTAAATATTTATAACATTTTTTTTAATCAATATTTATATGTATACAATGGTGGTTGATTTATAATACCATTTTACACTTTTTTTTTTTTTTTAATTTTCAAGTTTTAACTTGTCTTTTATATTCACCATTTATTAAACAAAAGAAGTCATCTTTATTCCAGGTAAGTTTTAACTTTTAGAAAAGTTAATTAAAATATAATTTTTATTTTAAAAATGCATTTACATATCACTACTTAATTAAAAATCTGGTTCTTACTATTCTATACCATTTATTGAACAAATTTTTTTAAATATTAATGATTATTAATTACTGATTTTTAAATTAAATCTAGATGTTTTTTTTCCAAAAATAAGAAAATAATTTTTTAGACTTAATTACACAACTGATTAACTTTGTAAATCTTTAAAATTATTGAACTAATTATAATGATTATCACAGTTACATTAGTTCCAAAATGATTTTTTGGAATGGCAGCATCATTGTATTTTGTATAAAATGTTATGGATATAAACTTAGGTTCATCATTTTTAAAATACTACAAAGGATATAGTATCATATTCCTTTACACAAGCCTACATTAAATAATTCTATTTTTGTTAAAATGATTTAATCCATTTAAAAAAATCAAAATTTTTAATAAATTTTAATTAATCAAAAAAAGTTATTTATTAAAATTAGAAATTCAGTTTTCACAACTAATAATAATAATAATTTTATCAAAAATTTCTGGCTGTAATATAAACTATCAGAGAAATAATTTATTAAATGTTATTGGGATATATATATCCCATATATATATATATATATATATATATATGAATTTAATGATACTGAATTCAATGACTATGGGTAAATTAATATAATGGACTTGTCTGTTGTATTTTCAAACAAATTTTTAAAATAGAAAAATAACAAGGAAATCTAAATTTACCGATTATTTTACATATTATATATGATTTTGTTCAGGAAATTATACACTAAGAATTTGATAACTAAAGTAAAATCAGTATTGTGGTTTAAGAAGAGATAGAATAAATAAGCAGCATAAATGTGTGTTAATGTAGAAATAATGTTAAAAGTATAGTTGCACAACGTTAAGACAAAATTCTGATGGCTACAAAGTTATAATAAACACAAAAATCTATGCTAAATAGTTAATGAAATAAATTGCAAAAGTACATTATGCTTAAAAACTATTTATAAATTTACTTACTATAATTAAAAATCTAAAACAAGATGGCAATTTCAATTATTAACAAATCATTATTATTAGAGTGTGAAACAAACTTCATAATTTTCATTAAAAAACTTTTAAAACTGCACTGAAATAAATTTAATTTTATTGAAATTGTTAATTGACAGGATTTTTCCCGAAGCTTATGCCCTTGATATAAATTACAAAAATACAATTTAGTTAAAAAGATAATTCCAAAAACAATAAAAATAAAGCATTCATTATTAATTTATCTTGAACATTCTTCATTATTTGACAAAAGTAAATGAATGGCATTTTATATTTAATAATTTTTGTTGTAGTTAGATTTTAAGGATATATTATGTCTGATTAAAACTTTATTGTAACTCCCATCACAATAAATTTCTAAAAAAAATTATTTACAAAAGATGTTTGTTTATTAAAAACATAATTGTACTTTTATAATAAAAATTTGAGTCTGTAATTTTAAAATTAAGATTAATGAATTTAAACTATACTTTTTAAAAATATTAAAACATGCATTTACTTAATCAGTGGTTCTAAAATGAAAGTTATAATAACAATAAATGTATAACAGCTTACTTTTGATCAAAAATCTTTTATCAAACAGCAATGAAGGAAGTTCAAAAAATTTAAGAGTAGTTCAAGAAAAGATTAATACTTTATTTTTATTGATATTAGAAGATTTAAAAAAAATTAAATTGTGTTTTTACAATCTGTATTAAGGATACAAGATTTGGGAAAAATCCTGTCAATTTCCAATTTCAATAAAAATAGATTTACTTCAATGCAGTTTTAAAAGTCTTTTAATGAAAATTATATACTTATTCATGAAGATTAATCCAGTATGGGCACTAGAACCCAAAAATACATAACTATTTTACCACTTTGATTTTCAATCTATGTTCCATGCAATTATCTGTGGCTCACTCAAATTTTAAAAATATTCTGTGTACGTTTAGTGAAATATTTAGCATTATTATTGTAGTAAAGTAATAAAAAACAACTTAGCAAATTTAATGATTTGACTGCTTCTAAATTTAAAAATAAATACATTTATTCAGCAACTAGAAAATCAGTTTGATGAAATAAAGGATATTTATCAATTTGATGAATATAAAACAGCTAAATGGAAAGTTGATTTAGGAATTATCAAGAAAGTTTCTGACACTGCTGAGTTTTTGTTCTTTCTGTTCAGAAAGAAATAGCAGTAGATTACATCATTTTTGCGTTACTTCCCAGTCATGTAAAAATATAATTGTTACAATATCATATAAGAAATAAACAATAATTTTTTTGTGATGAAAATTTTAATTCGCTCGGATCATTTAAAATCATTGCCAGAACAGAAATCTTGTATAATATTGCAATCTGGAATTCCTACTTGTATATGGGCCCCAGCAGGTGTGACCCATTGACAATGGCGCAGGCAATTGTTGTCGATGATGCCATGCTCAAAGTTGCCCATTATTAGCTCCCATCAAACAGCTGGGGCACAGACTGACAGGATATGGGTCCTGATGGTGCCATTGATGCTGAGGACTGCTAGTCCTCAGCATGTATATAGATACACAAGAAAATGCCATTTCTACTTGCTTACTCGGTCAACTTACAGATTGTTTTACTAACATTATTATTGTTTTAAATACAGAGATAGTTTTCATCTGATAATATTAAAAGATAACTAAAAACTATAATCTATAATAACCTTCAGAAGGTCATAAAAACTGTCATTTTTTATCATTATAATACACGCTTAATGGCAGAGAGTAAAAACTGTAGTGCATATGGCTGATACCAGGTTGATTTTTGTCTTCATAAATGTAGAATAACATATAACAAACTCTAGAATTATTTCCTATTTCAAAAAAACTTGATGTAAAAATTATTACCAGAAAGGTCTGAATTTCTTCTTTAAAGTGGTGTAAGACTCAGGGAAATTATTAACACTTATGGTTCATAAAGCAAGCATAATCAACTACTGTCAAACAGAACAATTTGAACTGATTATATACAACCGAATTTAATCAACAAATCAGTCAGCCTTAAAAGTGTCATGAATTGTCTACTAAAAAAAAAAGTTTTAAAACTTTACTTTATACACGTTACAAACAATTGCAAAATACAATTTCTTTATGGCAAGGAAAATATAGGAAATTTTGACAGAAATGTTTTTCATGCTCAACCGCCTGAAAAATCAATTTAAGTCAACTAGAATTTAATTTAATGGTTTCAAATAATATATGAAACAAATAGTAAACGATAATTTTCTAGTACAGCTATGGACAAAAGTTACACATAGTTTTCTGGCTTTCCAGTTCACCACTGTAACTTGTGTGATGTCGTAGAAGTGTCCAAATATCTATGGGTTTTGTTTAATCCTGCTCAGCAGATAGCTTGCATCATTGTTTCTTGTACTGTGTATACTAGAAGATTATTATAACCATGAATCACCAAGTTAGGATTGTTGTTTATTAGAACCCAAAAAGAGAATTGTGACTGGGGAATCAAGGAGCCAGCAGATTTAAAACATAAATGGTCCAGCCAGTTCTTGAAATCAGTCCTCTCATAAGGAAAGACAAGCAGTAACCCTCTGTGCCACCACAAACATACTACTTTTTTAAAATATCTGTATAACTCAAAATTTTTTGTACAATTCTGTGCATAGACTGTCTGTAAGATTAAATAAACCTATTTTTGTATGTTTAACCATGTATCTGAAAAAATGTAATGTGAATTTATTGTTAATTTTTTTTTAATGAATATTACAAAAGAGGTACATGATTTTATGAAAAATATACATGAAAAATGAAGCTTTACTACATAAAATTATAACTCATACCATGAAAGTATAATAAAACATGACAATAAGTATGGCTAGTTAATCTGTACCAGGTTTGTCAGTCATTTTTCATTTGATTCTGACTTAAACCACCAGTCCAGATATTACTGTTGCACCTTGTGTTTTTCTGTTCATTCTCTTTTGGGAACATAGGTAATTACAAATAAACAATCTTTTTTATTTCACAGGTTTTGATTTATTAATATGATGAAAAAATCATTGTGTGTGTCTAAAAATAATAAACAACCAAGCAATAAACTGTCATTATCGTCATCAGCAACAACAACAATATTTTCTGCTGGAATTAAAGTAGCAATTACTTCATTATTTGTAATTGTATTCAGTGCACCGATAAATGAGGCTGCAGTAATTCAAGGTAACCATTGACAATTAAATAAACTCTTTTGCTCCCATAATAAATTAGCATTAAAATGCAAACATAATTCCTTAAAAACTACAATGCTTAGTAAATTACTGTCTATCTACACATTTATCTAATACAACCATTGTACATATAGTGAGTGCATTTGCACACATATGAAGATATTCAGAAATTAAAGAGTTAATAGGAAGACAAAGAAAATTAATTTTTCACAGGTGGCAGTGCTGCCATATCTGTAGGATGTATCCTTTAGTTTATCAGATCTCAGTTGCAGTAAACAATGTTTTGTAGTAAGTGTTTAAAATGGTGCTATAAATTTAAAATCCAAACACTAAGTACATAAAAATCATTTATTTCTTTTGTATGAAATAAGAAACAACTATTTTACTAACCTTGTTTTTTTGTTTATGATGAAAATATTATGAATAAAAAAATTGTAATTATGTTTAAAGAAAGAAGTAATGTTCAAGATAAAGATAGGAATGAAAAACTATCAATTGCATCTGATATAACATTTTCAGAAAATATAAGAAAAAATGTATGTTTTGATAGATTTTTATATGTTTAAAAATCTATCAAAACATACAGATAAACAGATAAGAACTGTTCTTGAACAGTTCGTGATGTGAACTGCTATGAAAATATAAGGTTATTGTTAAATATCCAGACACTGGAATTGAAAATCCTGATAAATGAAACTAAGAAAGATAGAATGACTGCAGTCCAAGCATTTCAACTACATTAAGAAAATCAAGGTGTCTTCAAACTGAAGACTCTGATAAAAGAATAATGAAAATTAGAGAACATCACTACACACCTAGAATAAGCAATAGATAATCAATCCAATGACATCACACACTCACTGATAGTGAAAAACTCAAACTGTTGATATTTTGAATTTACAACATGATAATCATTTTCAACAACAGATAAAAAGACATTATAAATTTTGATGTATACAGTAAGATCCTACATTTCTATGTTCTATGGTTGCAATCGACGTATAGCATATTTCTGCTACTGAGTGGAATACAATAATTAAAATAAAACATAATTTCTGAGAGAAATATATGTTATTTTTATTTTTACATATTGTTTTTATTTTAGTATTACAACCTCTGACGTGCTTAAATATAGATTTAATGAGATGGATGAGGTGATATGTGAAAAAATGTCAGATCCTTGCCAATAATTCTAACCCAAGAGACTAGCTGAAATAGAAGACAGTATCTTAACCATTACACAGCTGGCATTTTTGACAATGATATATTTAAATCATTTGAGATACAAGTGACATTATTCACTGTTAGTTTCTCTGTGAGTAATGATGTCCATTATATACTCAATCCTCATGATGGTGTCATATGTGTAGCTAAATGCAATCTACATTTCAATTAGCAATTGTATGTGTTGTATTGCATGTTAAAATATTGGTTTAACAATTCTAACCTTGTAAGATAATTTAATTAAGAAGTTTTTAGGAACTGCAGAGATTGGTTTTTAATATAATCAATGACTTTGAGTGTTAGCACTGATGAAGAACATACCATCTTCTATCCCACCTTCTTTATGAAACATTAAAGGTTTTTACTTGATTTATTTAGTATACGAGTAACAGAAAACATATTTTAAAATATTTCTTTTATCTGCATATAAGAATTCATTCACAGCTAATGTTCTAAAAAAAAAAACCTTGTTGCTGTAATAAAAAGTTTACGTATATCTCTACACAACAAATACTTATTATGTACATTAAACATCTACATTTTGTATATACAAAATAATTACGTCAAAATTTTACTAAAGGAATGTATATCATATTAATGGGAAAATATCAGTGTTAATGTTGGAACAATAATAAATTCACTATATATATCCCTGCTGCTGAGAAATTTTCAAACTCTGGATTGCATCGCAACCTTCAATATCCATCAGATAAGAAAAAAAATTCTATTCACAACTAAATTTAAGAATTCTATTCTATATGTAAACTAACTGATCCATGCCTATGGCCAGTACCTACAAAGGATGCTGTAATTTAAACAGGTTCCCAAAACTTCAAACATATCTACCTAGTTGAAACTGATATAATTCCTCCAAGAAAGAAGGGATCAAAGATAATAGAAGACAGTAGATAGAAGAAAAAAGAAAAAATCTACCGACACTAGGGCTGGAAAATGAGACAGACAATTCAACCCAAAAGAATATTAAGAACCTGGTATGTTGTATCTTGGTAATATTATTTTTTCTAACTTTAAGACCCCATTACCTAAGGACAAAATACAAATTCAGCAAGGAAATTTTCCACACTTACTACAAAACATTGTTTACTGCAATTGAGATCTGATAAAACTAAAGGATACATCCTACAGATATAGCAGCACTACAAACTGTGAAAAATTAATTTTCTTTGTATTCCTATCTATTAACTCTTTATCTTTAATCTCTGAATATCCTCATATATGTCAAATGCACTCACTATATGTACAATGGTTGTATTAAATAAATGTGCAGATAAACAATAATTTATTAAGCGCTGTAATTTTTATGGAATTATGTTTGCATACTTACACAAGTAATCTGTGAGGGCCGAGAATGTTAGTTGTAAGATAATGTATTGAAGAATGAATGTCTGTTGTTATTGGTTTATTTTATTATTCCAGTTAGTTACGGAAGTAATCTGTGAAGCCATAAAATGTTAAGAGTAAACTGCGAAATTGAAGAGTGAATATGTGTTGTCATTGGTTTTGTTTTTATCGGCTTTCCTCTTCTTATTAGATATTTACGAAAGTAATTTGTGAAGGCAGAGAATGTTAAGTGTAATATACTATATTGAAGAATATATGTGTGATGTCATTGGTTTATTTTTCTATGTTGATTACATAGTTATAGAAATAATCGCCGAGGGTGGTGTGTGTTAAGTGTAAGTGCAATATTGAAGAATGAATGTGTGTTGTCATTGGATTACATCCTATTCTGATTAGATAGTTACGGAAGTAATCTGTGAGGCTGGTGAATGTTATGAGTAGTCTTTGGTATTGTAGAGTGAATGTGTGTTTTTAGTGGTTAATTTTCCTATTCTGAATAGATAGTTACTGAAGTAATTTGTGTTTTGGGTGAGGGGTATTCCATTTTAATTCAACAAGTTTTCATAAATTTTATTGCATTATTATTTTTGGTTTTGATGATATTTTGTATTTGATATTTACCCACCTTGTAGTGGCTAAAAAATATATTTTTATATTTAAAAAATTTTTCTCTTTAGCAAGAGATTATTTTCTTACTTG
This sequence comes from Lycorma delicatula, assembly GCF_047948215.1. Classification (NCBI taxonomy): domain Eukaryota; kingdom Metazoa; phylum Arthropoda; class Insecta; order Hemiptera; family Fulgoridae; genus Lycorma; species Lycorma delicatula. Next base: position 11,770,213 of record NC_134467.1, on the reverse strand, counting down.
CTAACACATAAAAACAGCCATTTTCGTCAGTTTTTCTATGAGATGTAGCCTTCTTATTTTACTTCACACGAAAATCAGATAGGGCTTTTGAAGAGAGTAATGTTGGAACTTCATTTTAGTGTAATCAAAATTCATTTCATTACATAACCAAATCTTTTAATGTTTACTGAAATCATTTTTATAAATTGTTGTTTTTTTTTCAAATTTTGGGTTCAAAATAAATAATGAAGAGCTTAAGGTAATGTGCCACTTTTTTACCTTTTAACTCTTAGGTACTGTACTGCATATAAAATAAATTTTATAAATTTATAAAATAAATAATAATTGTTTTGCTTTATACATTGAACTGACTCAGGGTTCCTTAATAAATAATTTTATCTACTACATGGAATTATGCAGTTTATGAAGATATCTTGACTTAATTACAAACTGTCCAGCCAGATTGCCACTGAAAGGTTAGAATAAATTTAACATGACTCATTAATTCAACTTTTCGTAGCAAGTTATAATAAAAATTATTTTTTCATATAAAGTGTTTTAAATGAAAAAATATGTTGTTCATCATAAAATCCACTACATTTCAATTTGTAATTATTATTACATCTAATATTATCTTTGTTACTTCTAACAAAAGTAATTTACTGCTTTTAAAATAATGGTAATGATTTTAACTTAAGCTTTGTAAATGGACTTTTTTTAGCTGTAATTGAAATAGATGGCAGCCCTGAAGATTTTGTAAAAATAATTTTACAAAAAATGGATCATTTAATAGAAGCTAAAAAGAATGCAGCAAATCAAGTAAGTATGATTTTTTGATAAGTATTTAAAATACTAATATTTTATCGGAAATGTAGGCAAATCAAAAACTTTTCTTGGAAGGTGGTTTTGAAGTTGGGAAAAAACATTTTTTAAACTTTTTCTATTGGTTTATTTCAACATATTAATGATAATTTTGCAATAAAACATTATCATAAATTACCCCCACCCCAAAAACTAAATCTTAGGTAACTTTTTTCATGTATTAATATTTTTCCACTGTATAAGAATAAATATCCAAAAGTATTATAACTTTGTTGTCTGCATTTTACGCAGTAATGCCAATCAATACATGATTGATTGTAATTATATTTCCGTCTTTTGTAATTATATTAAAAACAGAAATAAATTGAAAAAAATATTTTCAGTGTAATGAGAATATTTTTGTATTATGTTTTACTAGTCATCTGGTGTTAATTCAACATCTGATATTCTTTGTAAATGTCTTGTTACTCTTTCTCCAATAAGAGAGCAGAGTAATGTACACAAGTTAAAATGCTGATTTTGAGGACCATTATTTTTGTTAATTTTTTAATTTAAATTGTCTATATTGCATCCTCTATATTTTCTCAAAAACTAAAATTATTCCAAATGAGGTGATAAGATCTTTATGGTTTTCCTGCAAGACCTCATAAATATGATTATTTTTCTGCTTTTCATGATTTAATATATATCCCCTGTGTGGGTAGTCCCTCATCATTGATTCCATCGTTTTGTCAATTGTTTAAACTTGCAGTTTCCACCATTCTGAACTAACTTATTTTTATTTACTGGTGGGGAACCAAGTAAGCATTTTGTATGATATATGTCAGTTTTATATATTATATGTTAGTTATTTTGATAGAGAAAATAATTTTAGTAGCTTACATCCTTTTTTTTATAAAATTAATATATCTGCTATTATGCATCGCTTGCTTAATTTTAGGCACTTGTTATTGAATTGGCTGACAGGTTTAAAAAGTATGAAAACGCATTTCTTGAGATTATTTCTTTTATATATTTCTGCTGGTGTAAAAGTAAGCAATTTTACTGAAGATGACTAGAAATCTGCTTTACTTTTACTCACTTATATAAGTACTTGAGAATAAATACTCTCAAAGAAATGCAAAAATGAGGAAAATAAGAAAAATATTGCAGAGAAATAATGTAACTAGATGCTATCAAGTATAAGATAAGGCTCTCAGAAATTAAAATATATATTATTTTTTACAATTTTCATGCAACTATCAAAATGGAATCAGGACATTTATCGTTATAGTAATTCAGTACTGAATTATATTATTTTTAATAATTATTTAAAAAATAAACAAATAAATAAAATTTTATATATATATGCGTTTTCTGCATCTGAAAACGCTATTGATGAATCAAAGAAACTGCAACATTGGGAAAACTTCCCTTTCTTCTTTCTTTTTCCTGTTTAGCCTCCGGTAACTACCGTTTAGATAATTCTTCAGAGGATGAATGAGGATGATATGTATGAGTGTAAATGAAGTCCTTTCCCGGGAATGTTATTTCCGGTAGACATCAATAATTGTGGTGGTCTGTTGCATAATGTACAAGCGCAGAGGGTTCAAGAATTATGTTACAGTGTAATATATTAAGTTCTGGTGGTTTAGTTAATAGCTCTATGGGAATTGTGAAGAAATTCAAAGGGACCAACTGAAAAGGGATGAGTTAAGAAAAGCTGTGTTAATAAATTCAATGATGAACCAATAGGTAAAAAATGAAACGTTTGAAGCTGCTAAATCATACGGAACTGTAGAAAGACATATGCAACCTTTAATTTTAAGTTTGGCTGCAACAATGCACAAATTGCAAGGTACAAAATGAAATGGAGCTGTTGTAGATTTAGGGAAAAAAGTATTTGCAAAAGGACAAGTTTATATTGCTCTAAGTCAGAAGCTTGGATGGTTTAACTTTAAGTGATTTAGATCCATGTAAAGTCCACACAATAAAAAAGAACTTGCTGAGACGGAAGGATTGGAACCTTGCACAGAATTGAATAATGTCCTACACTTCACTCATGCCATCGATATGTTTATTACTAATGATATATCCACACTGTTATGAGTATTTTAAAGAAATTTAGTTGTCCAACCTTGCGAGAGACCGCAAAAGAACATATATTTTGATGCAGTTATTAGTTATTTTTAATAAAGTTTCTTTGAAGAACAAAAATTTGTTGTAAAGAAGTCAAAAGCAGAGAATATAAACTGTGTGCATTGGAGTGCAAGTGTGAGGAAAGGATAGCACATGTAATGGAGATTTACATGTAATGTAAATGCAATCTTTGGGGGTATTATTGTAATATTTTGTTGAATAAGCTGAAATGAAAACTGGAAATATTTTGGACAAGATGAGAGAGCAGCATATGTTTGGGCGGGTTACGGTAATTTCCTGATGTTCTTCGGGGAGCCACTTGCACCTGTTACAGTTTTATTTATTAGGAAAGGTGAAACCTTTTGGAGGGAGCCACCTTCCTGACTATTTCGGAGAACAATGAATCGAATATTTTTAAGGTTCAAGTCTAAAGATTTGTAGTTCTCTTCCATAGGACTTTTATCCTCGTCAGACAAAGCTGATCGAGGTCTCTTCGCAAGACTTAATTTGGTGGTTTTTTCAGATGGACCAACAACCATCTTGGAATTTAATATAGGAACTGAAATTTTGGTCCCACGAGTACCGGCGAAAAATGGACCACTCCAGCAGAGCGCACGCGTACTGGAGCTAGAGCTAAGTACAACTGGGTTCGCCCTGGTGCCCAGAGGACATCGTTCAAGACTCACTACGTAGAGCCATTCACCCATCGGCACGATTTGTTCCCACCTTGGGTTACGGTTGCGTTTCGTAAGATGTCGCAACACCACCGAGTGTTAATGTAAGAAATATCAGTGTAGGATGTTGTTGTGTAATTGTGTAAGTGTGTATGTTGTAATTTATGTAGTGTTCTTGGTGTAGTATATGTGTATAATGTAAAGTGTTGTGCAGCTCACTGTATAGTGGGAAGAATAGCTGCAGAGGCTAGGCCCGTGGGGACGCCAACCCCCAAAGTCTTAAAGAATAAGACTCCCCGTCGGGGTTAAGTGCTTGTAACAATTCCTTAAATACAAATGGAGTGTTTAATTCACCAACCGAATCACCAATGATTAACGATAATACTTTTATTTGTATCTTGTACCGTTGAAAATCGTTATTATATGATGTAGTGAGAGACACCGAGCGGAAAGATTTTGCTAGACTATTTGCCACTACTGAGGGTGATGAAAGGAGTTCTCCTTCATCAATAAGACCAAGAATAGATTGTTTCGGTGATCCGAAAATTGCACGAATTTTCTTCCGTACAGTAGACGTGGGAGTAGTGCGTGAGATAGTGCTCACGTATTTCGTCCATGAATTCCTCTTAGCGTCCAAGAATACTCGACGGCACACCGCTCTAGCCCTGCGCTATAAATTTAGATGTTCTGTTGTAGACCTACAATTAAATTTGCATAGTGCCTACCGTCGATTCCTAATAGCATATTTGCAAATCATCGTTCCACCATGGAACGAAAGGACGTCTAGGATTACCCGATGATTGCGGGATATATCTGTTGGCATTCTCAAGTATCATGGACGTAAAAGAAGAATATTGGTCGAGGATGTTCGCTCCAACGTCATACTGAGATTGGAATGCTTTATGGTATCCGTTCCAATCTGCCTTTTCAACAATCCATCTCCGTGGCCTTCTTTTAATCTCGCAGTCTACACCGAAACCAATAATAATTTATCTATGATCACTGCCGTGAAAGTCATCACCAACAGACCAATTAAAATGAGGGAGCACATTCGGTGAGCATATGGAGAGATCAAGGTTAGTTACAGTACCAGTTGATAAGGACATGAATGTGTGTGATCCATTATTCAATAGGCAAAGGTTAAAATCTTGTCTCAATCTGTTTATCATATTTCCTCGAGTGGAGCAGAAGGTTGAGCCCCAGGAAATATGATGGGCATTGAAGTCTCCTACCATTAACGATGGAGATGGTATTTGCGTGAGGAGATTTGAGACATCTAAAAAGCACTGAACTCAATGTTCGGTGAGAGATACAGATTGCAGATATGCAATTTGAAGGGAATAGAGACCTTTACTGCAATAGCAGGAATGACAGTGGTTAGTTGAATTCTTGTAGCTGACACCCCATTCTTCATGAAAATCGCTACTCCACCACTCTCCCTACTGTCTACTAGGCAGTCGTATCTCTCACAGAAGTATCTTCTGAGTGTAATTGGGTCATGTTGTAGAAGGTGAGTTTCTTGGAAACACATGATTAGTGGATCATGTGCGTGCGCTAGTACTCTAATATCTTCAATGCGGGACCGAATACCTCTAAAACTCCACTGAATAATGCTCATAGTGTAAAAAAAATAAATAAAAAAAATTAAATAATTAAATTTCGGAAATTATATAAAAATTAGCTGTACGTGATTCGGTTTTTATTTTAAAGAACTCCGATGCCCTAGGGTCGGGTGGTTCATCAACCATATCCTCCAGTATATGAGGTGATGGTGGAGTTGATTTATTTGAATGGGATGCTGCAGTTAACATCCCAGAGGGGGTGGTTATGTGGCTTCCCTTTACGGAGAGCTTATTAGGTGGCTTACTGCCAGCTGTGATAGTCGCTACTCGTGCCGGTACAACTTTGGGAACAGGAACTTTCGTATGTATCACACTGTTGGATTCACTAACTGCGACGAAAGACTTTTTAATCATCTTTGTCAGCTCTGAGATAGTAGCTGTAAGTGAAGCTACTTGATCGGAAAGCATATGAAAAAGTTTTTTAAGTTCATTGCAGGATCCGCACTGCTGATTATTAACGTTTGTAAGAGTTTGTTTCGATGTAGCGGTGGCAAAAGATACATCTGGTTTAACCAGGTTCCGTGAATTATTTAACTTTTTGTATTCTCTTCGTGCGGCCGGGAAAGATAGCTTTTGCTCCGTACAGATTTTGAGAATTGCCTTTTCTTGTTTAAAGATTGGACAATCTCGGGAGTGGACCACTGCAGTTTGCACATTTTTCACTTTCTTCGCAGTTAGTGTCATTGTGACCTTCTTTAGCACATCGAGCACAGATCTCAGTTTTCGTGCAAGATGTTGTAGTGTGACCAAAACCTTGGCATCTGAAACATCGCCGTGGGTTGGGTATGAATGGTCGTACTCGAACCGAGAGGTAACCCACTTTAATCTTCTCTGGTGGAACAGGGAGATTGAATGTTAGTATAAGAGACGGTGTCGGTTCTTCTGTTCCGTTCTGCCGTTTCATAATACGTTTCACATCAACAACATCTTGATGGCAAAACTCGTCAACTATTTCAGTGATATCTATATCTAAAAGGTCTCGACAAAAAATTACACCAGGATCATCCTCGAAGTACGTCTAAATTTTTATTCACACACACAAAAAAAACCACTTCCAAACCCCCATACAATAAATGTGTGCAGGCCACTGTTTTATTTATAATGATAGTTTTACAATTGCTATATGTAGTGATTCCAAGGCCCGTTACATGATCTTGAAATAGATTTATCCGTTATGTAACAAATGGTGAGGAGTGTTTAATAAATTATTTTGATTTTTTTGGCTTCAACGTCGGATGTGGTACTTTAGGCAGTTGTGTTCCTATTGGTCGGAATGTGTATGAACGTACCTATTTGGTACGTGTGTGTGACGTGAAGGTCAAACTATAAATAGTCGTTGTTTGTGGATGGTAGTTTTCCTGTTCAAACATGTTTGAGGACGACTGGATACGAAGGCCTTGTATCCGTGTTGGGCATGCGCCGTCGCTTTGGATCCGACGTTGCGATTGGTTGTTAGGGTGTGGCGACGTTGCGATTGGTCGGTAGGTTGTAGCGCTTTTGTGTCTACTATTGTAACGGAAGTTCAAAATAGGACGCTCAACCTTAGGCCATGTTCGTCAGCTGTTTTTCAGTCGCGCGCCACACCTCGCACTGTCAACAACCAGCGCCGCTACGTCAACGCACGCACGCGAACACACACGCAGCCGCCGCCGCCGCCTTTGGTGCACGAGCCACTTCCGAGTCCTGGAGTGGCGGGTGACGCCTCCCGGTGCAACGGCCACGACGACCATGATCATCCTCGAGGTGCGTCTAAATTTTTATTCATAAACACACACAATATATTTTCACACACACACCCACACAGGCTATTACGAAAGCTGTTCTGTGATCATGCAAAATCTTGGTTATGTATTCTGCATCCTTGACATTTGTGATATGCACAGTGCCTGTATCTAAGCCCACCGGGCTGATCTAGTGGTTAACATTCAAACATATCATCCTCTGAAGTAATACCTTACGGTTGTTCCAAAGGCTAAACAGAAAATGAAAGGTCCCAGTATTCTGGGGCTTTTTGAGTGTTTTAAAAAAATTCTATTTGAATTTTGTAATAGGTGAATAAAATTAACATATTTAAAAAGAGAACAAAATGCAGTTTATTTTAATATATTGTATTAAATACTTATTTTACCTACTTAAAATTATGATGTTCTAAAAGTTACATACATATGAAGAAAATAAAAAATTTAAACATACTTAGCTTCAGTGTGGTAAATTTTGAAACAGTCAGGTATACAAAGTCTTAAAGAATAAGACTCGCTATTGGGGTTTAATAGCACTGAGAAGATATAACATCATGTAAACATTTGATTATATATATGACTAATAATGTAGCAGCGACTAATGTATGAGTAATGATTATAGTGTTGTAGATAAATATGGTTGTGTTGTGAATCGGCACCGATAAACTGGATATGAGTCACAGAACCATGACGAACTCACTCACACAAATGCAAGGTTTGTTTATTGATCACTCTATAAGCTAAGTGAATACAGAATAATAAGGAAATAGCCATTAAAACACACTTCTGTTTTTCCTGTTTAGTCTCCGGGAAATACCATTCAAGATAATACTTCACAAAATGATATGTATGAGTATAGTCTTGTACATTCTCGGTTCGACCACTCCTGAGATGTGTGGTTACTTGAAACCCGACCGCCAAAGAACACCAGTATCCACGATCTAGTATTCAAATCCGTATAAAAATAACTGGCTTTACTAGGACTTGAACGCTGGAACTCTCGACTTCCAAATCAGTTGATTTAAGAAGGCACGTGTACCGCTAGACCAACCCGGTGGGCTCACTAAAACACACTGAACATTGGTATCTTACCAATTAACTCATACATGTTTGATTATTGACTGTGCATATTGGGTATGCATCAGAATATAATTAATAACTACATATTAGAAATATATGATTTTTAAACAAAACATTTTGAGTTTAATCTATGTAATATGTTTAAAACTTGAATTTTTAAGTAAACTCTCAGCAGTCGCCACCATTGAATGTGATGACACTTAAATAGCATAAAATATAAATACATAACGATGTAGTTAATACTTTTTTAAATTTATTAATTGCTATGGCAAATAATGTTTAACTAATCACTTAGATTTTACTTAATTAGTTAACTTTGTTTTCATTAACTTAAGAGTGAAACATTATTAACTTAGAGTTGAATTTGTATGAATAATTTATGATACAGGTACATAACAGCAGTGATACTATAACTCATTATGATATTGCGTCATCAACATTAATGAGTATAGGGTCAGAAGCATTCAGCATTGGCCGAACATTTACTATTCGGGGAAATGTAACAGATAATAAAAAAAATTCTAAACCGGTGATTAGATTTCAACTTTATGCTGAAGCAACCAACAGAACTATTGAGAGAACTGGAATAAGGTAATTCTTAGAATATATAGTATCAATATTTATAATAATCTTGGCTGTCACAGAATATACAAACATTTTAAAAAAATACTATATTACACACATGGATATTTTCATTGCGTTTATTTGTACTCTGCTACACATTTCAAAAAAGTTAAAACACAATCATGAAATCTGATGTGATATTTTGTATACTGGAGCACTGATTTTAATAAATTTTATTTTTACGTATTTTGTGTCTAACAAAAACATCTTAAAAAAATTTTCTGAAACTGCACCTCACCTTAATTGTTATAATTCTAGAATTTTATGTTTTTTCTGCTTTAATCTATTGATTAAAAATATGATTTTTTGTTTTTTTAATTATTACAAATTGGTAAAGGCAGGTAGGGAGTTAACAACAACATTATTCTAAATTATAGACTTGCATTGTCTGAAACGATATAACGGGTTTTATTTGACAATTATTTATTGTTTTATTTCATAAATATGAGTTAAATACTCTTCAAGTGTTTTAATAGAATTGTTAATTTAGTTATTATTTATACGGAGGAAATGAATTAGAAAATGGTGTTATAGAGGAAAAAGAGGAAGTTGAGGAGGATGAAATGGGAGAAACAATACTGAGATCTGAATTTAAGAGAGCATTTAAAGATTTAAATGGCAGAAAGGCTCCTGGAATGCCTGTAGAATTACTGCGCAGTGCAGGTGAGTTAGTGATTGATAGATTATACAAACTGGTGTGTAATATTTATGAAAAAGGGGAATTTCCGTCAGACTTCAAAAAAAGTGTTATAGTCATGATACCAAAGAAAGCAGGGGCAGATAAATGTGAAGAATACAGAACAATTAGTTTAACTAGTAGTGCATCAAAAATCTTAACTAGAATTCTATACAGAAGAATTGAGAGGAGAGTGGAAGAAGTGTTAGGAGAAGACCAATTTGGTTTCAGGAAAAGTATAGGGACAACGGAAGCAATTTTAGACCTCAGATTAATAGTAGAAGGAAGATTAAAGAAAAACAAACCAACATACTTGGCGTTTATAGACCTAGAAAAGGCATTCAATAACATAGACTGGAATAAAATGTTCAGCATTTTAAAAACATTAGGGTTCAAATACAGAGATAGAAGAACAATTGCTAACATGTACAGGAACCAAACAGCAACAGTAACAATTAAAGAACATAAGGAAGAAGCCGTAATAAGAAAGGGAGTCTGACAAGGATGTTCCCTATATCCGTTACTTTTTAATCTTTACATGGAACTAGCAGTTAATGATGTTAAAGAACAATTTAGATTCGGAGTAACAGTACAAGGTGAAAAGATAAAGATGCTACATTTACTGATGATATAATAATTCTAGCCGAGAGTAAAAAGGATTTAGAAGAAACAATGAACGGCATAGATGAAGTCCTACGCTAGAACTATCGCATGAAAATAAAAAAGAACAAGTAATGAAATGTAGTAGAAATAAAAAAGATGGACCACTGAATGTGAAAACAGGAGGAGAAAAGGTTATGGAGGTAGAAGAATTTTGTTATTTGGGAAGTAGAATTACTAAATATGGATGAAGCAGGAAGCAGGAGCATGCGATATAAAATGCCGAATAGCACAGGCGAAACGAGCCTTCAGTCAGAAATATAATTTGTTTATCAAAAATTAATTTAAATGTCAGGAAAAGATTTTTGAACTATATTTGGAGTGTAGCTTTATATGGAAGTGAAACTTGGACGATCAGAGTATCTGAGAAGAAAAGATTATAAGCTTTTGAAATGTGGTGCTATAGAAGAATGTTAAACATCAGATGGATGGATAAAGTGACAAATGAAGAGGTGTTATGGCAAATAGATGAAGAAAGAAGCATTTGGAAAAATGTAGCTAAAAGAAGAGACTGACTTATAGGCCACATATTAAGGCATCCTGGAATAGTTGCTTTAATATTGGAGGGACAGGTAGAAGGAAAAAATTGTGTAGGCAGGCAACGTTTGGAATATGTAAAACAAACTGTTAGGGATGTAGGATGTAGAGGGTATACTGAAATGACATTGGCATTGACATTGGCATTCAAGCTCATTGAAATACAGCTCTCGTTGCTGCCGGTTATTGGTAGGGTCTTCGAGAAGATACTATATTTGCGCATAAATGAGAGGTTGACATCGCAGTGATTATTGATGGAAGATCAGTATGGTTTTCGTCCTGGTAATGGGACAGAGGACACTATCCTAAACGTCATGGGTATTGTGAGGAATAGTCGTGGCGGGTATGTCTTGGGGATTTTCCTGGACATATCTGGTAAATTTAACAATTTGTGGTGGCCCTCTACTTTGTATCAGTAACAAAGACATGGATGTTCTTAGAGTGAAATGCATAGTTATTTCAGCCATTGAGACGTTCTGCTTTGTGATGGTGGCCACAATGTAATGAAGACACTGTTTAAGGGTTGTCCTCAAGACAGTGTACTAGGCCCTTTGTTATGGGTTGTAGAGTTTGATTCTCTGATGTGACTGAGGTTGCCCGGCGATTGTCCTGTTATCACTTATGCGATGATAGGGCTGCTGCTGGTCAAAGGATGCAAACAGAACAAGATTGAAGTTAGAGTCTCTCAGGCCTGTAGGATACTAGAGCTGTGGGGCCATCGGTACAAGATGGCATTCAGCCTGGATAAAACAACAATGATGTTGCTGAAAGGCTGTTTGTCTGTAATGCTATAGTGCATAAATCTATATCAGGCCACTGAATTCGTAATGTTTAGGTTCAGAAGTATCTCAGGGTGCTGCTTGACAAAAATGTTTGATTCAAGGAACATTTCTAATACGTCATAAGGCTAAAGTGCCTTTTTTGGTATTCGACATGAGGTGAATTCGGACCATGTATTAAGACCATGTATTTCTTTTATAAAGGTGTAAGTGAGGCAATTATGTTGTATGCCGAATAGACTAAAATATTAAACTTATAGGGATATTTTACCGAGGCCCAATGCTTCTGCTGTTAACAGTAATAGGGAGTTATCGCACTACCTCTTTTGAGGTGTTCTGGTGATTGCTGGAGTCAAGCTCATTAATGTTCTTGCGGTTGATCGTAAACAGTGTTATTTTGCAAAAAAGTAGAATGAATTGACATCTGCAAAAATTTGAGAGATTGAGAATAGTGGATTTCAGTTGTGGCAGGAGAGATGGGATGAAACAACTAATAGGTGTTATATGCATGGTCTCTTCCCAACATGAGGAGTTGCTGGGTGCCTCTTGGGTGTGTCCTAATAATATGCTACACAGTCTCTTTCCTGCCATAGTACTTTTAGAAATAAAATTGACTCGTTTCGGCCTGAGTGATACACATCTGTGCATGAGTTGTGATATAATGGACAATGCTTTTCCATCTTTTGTATGTCTGTCTTCATTATGAGGGCAGACGATTGGAGGTTGGTGAGGCAGCTCCAATGTATTGGATCTTACTGTCAATTGGAAAAGCTGGACCGAATGGCATATAGTAGAGAGTTTTATAAAATACTTGGTTATTCAGAGAGTTGGGGAGGACATATAGAAATGGATGTTCGTGTAACAGCGGTAGCTAGGGTCACTTGGGCATTTAAGTTGCCATGATAGGAGTTTTTGAAGTTTTGTTTGTTTGTTATTTTGCGATGTTGTTCATTTAATTTTATTTTGTTATAGGGCATTTAGTTCAAAATTTATATTGTGTTCTACTTGGTCTACTTCATACAAGTAGTTTTAGTTATTTGTTTTTTTTTTTATGTTAGTTTATAGGTTTTCACCGATGGAAATGTCATTCGTGACATTGTGACAAAAGACCAACATGATGACTGAAAAATGTTAATCACTCTGTGGTCTAAAAGATGATCTGCAGTAAAGCCCATCAGGACTAGGTATGGATGGGGTGGCATGGCAACCGTAATCATCACATGGCAGGATCTTCCCCTTCAGGGTCAGGATGGACTACTATGACGTTCCACACAAAGTGTGGTGTTCGAAGATGAGAAGACTCCAGTGGTTGTTTGAAAATCCAAATCAATGAAGAAGAGAAGAGTGGCCGTATTTTTTAGTGTGAGAGGAGTTTTAGATCAAGTTGTGTTTAAACTCACAAAACAGTTACATCGAACTTATATACTGAGGAATGCTTACCTAAAGTTATTAAAACAATATATGGTTTCTTTACCACAATAACACTTCAAGTATTTGGCCAAAAGTGTAAGATGTGTGATGGAAACTATTTTGAAAAAATTATAAATAACAAAGTTATACTGCTAAACTTTCCTAGTGCTCTTTGTATATACTGCTTCAGTTTAGAGGGGGAATTGCCTGTAATACCTCTCAAAATCAATTAATGTGGAAAAACAAACCAATATTATGTATCCTGAAAAACCTTTAACCTCAACAATTTAATTTTGTCGATACATTGTTATCTTTTGGAATATTTTTGAACAAACACCACACACATAATTTACTCAATTAACTCTAGTATGATGTATGATTTTGAGATCTTAAAAAAACAAAACAGACTTTTCTGGTTAGAAAAGTATCCTGTCACAACTGTTTAAACTCATGTATCAATCTTAAGAGCATATTCACCAATCCTATATGACTGTCAGCAAGATTATTTTTTAGCAATCAGTATGTTTTTACAGATTATGAAAAATTTGATATTCCTAAAGGAAGACAATTCATCATGTTATTTATTGCTTGATGAGTTAAACAATGATGCTCATTTTGAATATGATAATAGTAAAGTACAACTATTATGGACTACTACTAATGGACTAGTATAAACTACTAATTACTGGAAATTGAAATCATTCAATTATGTAAGATAAGAATAGATATAAAATTATTTTTAAAAATATTTAATTCAATAAAAATATTTATGAACTAACATGGATCATATACCTTTATTTGTTCTAACTATATTGCAAGACTGCTGCTGCAAATCATATGTAAAACAAATTACATTAATTATTTTAAATAAATGTTATTTAGTTTTTATGTAGATAATTATTAGTTATTAAGGAACTAATAATGTTAAATTTTGGGCTTACTTCTCAAAATAACATTCCAATCTAATTAGAAAAGTATGCTGTCACAACTGCTTAAACTTATGGCAACAATTTTTATAGTATGGACCACTCATAGGAAAATCATTTACTAACATTATTGATCAATAGTTAGTAACCAGAAATCTTTAACAGCATATAATCTGTATGAAACGGCAGTCTATTACGTGATGCCATTAATGGAATTCCAAAAAATAAGTAAATAATGCTTAGTTGTAGTTTGAATACTAATTTACACTTTTTCAACCCTTTTGATGTTTCATGTATACATCACTTTTTAATATCACAAAGTTATATACATTAAGTAATCACTGATATAGAAGTATAAGGGCAATATTTTTCAATTTTACTAACATGCTTACATCAAATGTGAATATCACTTTCTATTTTTTGTGAGGGCCATTTTTATTCAAATCTACCTCAGGTTATAGTCAGCAGCTATCAATTTAGAAATAAATTTGGTAAATAATTCACTTACACGTATAACTTATAAAAACAATCATACAGCAGTATAATTTAAGGGGAAAAACACGTGTTTTTTATGACATCAGCACCCCCTTAATGAATTTTGAAAAACTTATTGTGATCTATAACCTATACGAGTATATAGAAATATTTGAATCAAATTTAATGACAATCAGTTTGGTCAATCCTGAGCTATAAGGCCAAAAACAGTACCACACACATGTATGCATAAACATAAGTTTTATTTTTGGTCTAGATGAGTTAGTTGGGCCCTAAAACATACAATTTATAAAAAAAAATTTGGTACCCCATTTTTGATAGGATACCAACCATACTTTCGCCTTTAATATTCTAGCTATATCACCAGGAAAGTAATATTAACATCTAACAAGCAAAACCTAAGCTTGTTGATATTTGATATGCATACATAAAATTAACTTTCTATGAATATATAGTTACTATTTTTATCATACGGTGTATATATATATATATATATATATTATATATACATATTTTTACTATTTATTAATAATAAATTGCAATTACTAATAATTATTGGTACTAGATTCATTATTTAATTAATAGTTATATGATTTATTTCATTTATATTTTGACATACAGGCCATTTGATGACAGTATGGATGATGAAGACGATAACAATAATTATAATCTTTGCTCAAAAATAAAGGAAGATGAATATCACAGTGATTACGAACAGGATGATTATTATTATTATGCATCAAATGGTGGTATACTGGAGCCGATTGTGAAAACAGTCGAACCATTTGTTTTAACTTTGTTAAACATTATATTTCATGGTATTATGACTAGCATAATTAGTAAAATAATGGATAATGCTAATATGTCTGGAGATGTGAGATTAGTTTAAAAATTATCATAGTAAAAGAAAAAATTGTAAAGTATTGTATGACTGCGCAGGCTGTATTCTTTTCTTTTTTTTTCATTTTACATACAGCCAACTATATGAAATATCAGAACACTATTTAAGAGCTGATCCTTTTTTTGACAAATTTATTTTTAAATAAAAAAGTGAGTTTTATATAAAATATATGTTCAATGATGATTGTTCAGCCATCTGGCAAGTTTCAACATGTACAACAGATACTCTGTCAATGGTTTTGTTTTTGGTAGTATTTTATTATGTCGACCTTAATATGAATTATTTGACAATTTCTTCCTCTTGTTATTTAAATTGATAAAATTATTTTTTAATGATTCATTGATCAAAATTTTCAAATATTTATTAACATTTAAATTGCTATCTAAAATATGGAATTAATAAAAATGAATTTACTGTTTGTTTATTGGGGATTGTATTCATGAGCTCTGTAAAAATGCTTACATCAATGCAATAATATTAAATTATATGTTTGTTTGTATATATATAGAAGTTCAATTAACAGAATAAACTATAATACTTCATTTTCACTTATTAATAAAAAGTTAATTTTACTTTATAATCAAATGTAAAAATCCTTGTTTTGTAACGCTTTATAAATCATTTTCATTTAATTATTGTAATTATTAGCAATTTATTATTTTTTTATCAATTCTTCAATATTTATTAACGATGAGTGTTTGACAATCAAAATGTTTACATAGTTTTAACATTTACACAGTAATATTTTAAATGATTTGTTAAGTATTTTTTCTTTTCAGATTCTATTAATTAACATGATAAAACGTTAAAATGTTCATTTATACACTGCTTACCATTTCTTTTATTTGGCGATACATTGTAGAATTAGTGATAAATAATTTTTATTTAAGTTCGTAGGAATGATTGTACTAACCCAACCTTGCAAATAAAACTGTAAAGTTAATTCCAAATATAATGAAATGGAATTCAACATTTTTTAACTAATTAATTTTTCATTATTATAATTGTAGATTTTTAGAAAATCTTTATTATATGTGAATATATTTAAAGTAATGTTTCATTCATTGTGTTAAATGGTACCGCAATTATGTTGCATTATTTAAAATCTGTCAGATTCGTTTAATAGGAAAGTATATTAGAATTTATCTTGGCAAATTGCATTTCCAGCTAATGATTGAATATGCAAATTTTACATTAAAATTTTTCTTAACATTTTGAAATATTAGGTTTATTTCATAGCTGAATGTCGTATAATGACATCAAGATTCATCGATAACATAATTTTCATTTAGTATATTATTTTTCAATTGTAATCAAATAAACATTAACAAATATATCTGTTTTTAATTTTCACTATTTTAATTACATCCTTATAAATTTAAAATAATTACTGTAAATGTATTATGAATTTCTTTATTAACAAAACTTTTCAAAAGACAGCAACAAATTCAAAATCTCACATTATGAGTCTTGCAACAGAATAATTTGTTTTAAATGAAAAAAAAATGGAATATTTGTAGTAAACTGTAAAAATAGCAAGACCAATGACGAAAATAACAGGCATTCCAAGCAGCATAGCTTACTAAGGAAAGTGAAAAGCGATATAGTTTGCTTACTTCTTCAGGGCAAATATCCCACATAACCATTTGGAAAATGTTTATCCAAAATCCAGATAAAATATCTCAACAAAATAATTCTGATAAAACCATATCAAATTCCTTATTTTTCAGCAAATTTCCTAGATATACAAGTAACTTCTGCTGTGAATAACAATTTTTTTTCTAGTAATTAACAGATTCAACTGAAATGGAGGCAAAATATTCTGCCAAATTTTAGCAAGAAGAAACTTCAAGCTATACAATAATATTTCAAATAAATGAGTTCTAATTTTTATTAATACCTGCTAAGAATCAATATATTTGAAAAAAACAAGGGGCTCATTACAAAGCAAACACACTTGTTTTGAGTTAAGTATGTTAGCTTGATTTCCCAGAAATGAAAGGATATTAATTTAAAAAAGAATAACTTAATATGAATAAGAATTATCTACGTCTGGGAAGAAATACACAAAAAAATTCTAATGTAATTTGGGTTTTTAAATAGTTTTTTGCAGTATTCATCATAATCAATTCCAGAAATCATAACTGACAAGGAAATAACATAAATAGCTTGTATTTCAGTCAAAAGTTTCCACTGTATTTTGCATAATGATCTGAGCACCCATTGCATTTATCAATACAATGTTCCAAAAATGTTGTCTGCAGACTGAAATGAAACACACATGACAACAGCCAGAGATCTCATTACTTTGGTCAAGATCATAATTGGATAAAACTTTGTGTTTTCTGTATAATACACAGACAAAATACCAATCATCAGAATGAAAATCAACATCATTTTTTACCATCATATTTCATTCGGATAGGAGCAAAGTCTGGAAGTTTTTTCTTATCTTGCTACCATAACTGAACAAATGCTAACTGACATAACTGATAATCCAGACTTGCTCAAACGCATCAAAACTGGTAGCAAAACAAGGGTGTATTGGCTACAACAATGAGACTAAGGCTCAATCATCCCAACAGAAGCTTTCTAACGACCCAAGTACAAAAAAGGCACATCAAGTCTGGTCAAATGTGATGGTACTTCTGGTCATTTTTCTTCAACTACAATGTAATTGCTTATCACAAATTTCTACTGCAAGGTTGTGCAGTAAACATCAACAAGCAGTACTACCTAGAGGTTTATGCAGCAAGAGGCGATCTGGAGAAAATGATCCGAACTTTGGAGAGACGACTTTTAGATTTTGCACCGCTTTACTTATCCAACAGTTTTTGGTGAAACATAAGACTGCTGTGACAATGCAACCACCCTATTCTCCAGACATGACTCCCTATCACTTTTTCTTATTTTCCAAACTTAAAAGGACTGTCAACGAGCAAGATTTATCAAACAATATATGATATAAAAATGAAATCACTCGGCAGGCTCAAGGTGATACCCAAAAAGACAGTGTTTTTTTGTTGTTGATACCAAATGAGGCATCAGTGTTTTTCAAACTGGAAGCTACTTAGTGATATGTGTACAATATTACAGGGGGATACTTCAATGGGGTTGGGTTAAATCTTTGAAGATTGAATAATAAATACTTACAGAGAAAATTAAAAATTCTCAAATCAAACCTCATATATGATTTTGAAGCGATCAGAATAAAATATCTATTTAATTTGTTTGATGACATCATATTTCTGTACAAAGGAACCAATAAAGATTCATACTGACAATATTCCTCACATCAACAAATCACATTTCAAAATATATTTTAATTCAAATATGAACACAACTACAAATCATTTGAGTTTCTTGATCACCATGAATATAATTCAAAGTTATACTTTTAAAATACAAAGAAAACCCACTACCGGTATACAGATTATCCAAAAAACATCCAATGACTTACCTCATATGTACATCCTAGTCAACTGGCAACTACACTGAAGATCTAAATATTATAAACAATTGGCAAAAGTTTACAGCTATCTTCCAGATTTAGAAGAAACTCTGTATATAAAATACACAAGATCAAATGCCTAATGAGAGAAAATACATAATTCTAGCATACACTGATTATACAAAACTGTCAACATTTAAAGGAAAGAATTATACTTTCAAAACAACTGACCAAATCATACAGCAAATTAATAAAACACATACTGATATAAAATAGATGTGCAAACAATTTTAATTGCGTACCAGAACTACAGAAATTAAATTGTTTGTATTAAATCATTTACAGATAAAAGGAATACATATGAGCGTGGTTCAGAAAGTTTGCAGTGTAAAAAAGAAAACATAAAATTTCTTACCAAATTGTTTTTATTTTTCAATATAGAAACCTTTAAAAGTAACTTACTTAGTCTATCACTTTTCCAGCTTATTTATTCTTTCAGTAAAATACAATTTCTTAAGCTCTGAAAAATAGGCGTCTGTCTCAGCTATGACTGTCATTTGAAGCAATTCTTCACCCACCAAGCTATTTCTGCAAATTTGGGAACAGGAAATAATCACTTGAAAATAAATCTGGCAAATACGATGCATGTGGAAGCAATTTGGTGCACATTCATGAATTTTAGCAGCAACAATAGAAGATGTTTGCATGGGTATACTGTCATGGTGAAAAAGTACTTTTTTCTCCAAATATGGATGTTTGGTCTTAATGGGCTCCTTAAATTGCTCTAACAATGCTACGTAATATTACCCAGTGATTGTTTTTCCTTTTTCAGATAGTCTATGAGCACGACACCATGAATATCCCCAAAAACAGTGGTCATTACTTCTCCCATTGAGCAAACAGTTTTTGCCTACTTTGGAGCACTTCCACTGGTTTCGACCCACTGTTACTGTTGCTTCATCTCAAGGCTGTAATAATGAATCCACATTTCATCAGCAGCAATGAAACATCGCAAAAATTCAATTGTATTACGGTTGAACATGTCCAGACACTGCTGAGAAATGTTCTTTCGAGTGCGTTTCTGGTCAACCATTAACAAACGCAGCACCCATTGTGCTGATAGCTTGTGTATATTTAATTGTCGATCCTTTAAAACCGCATTATGTATTTTTGCGATGTTTTCATCGGTTGTGGCAGTTGCAGGGCGTCCTGAACACTCATCATCAATGATGGAGGTTTGAATTCAGCTGCCCACTTTTTTTACCATCGAAAATGATTAGATTCAACATTAAATAAATCTCCAACTCCTTTTTTTATATCTGTCGGGTTTAAACCTTTCACAACAAAATATTTTATTACTGCTTATTTCGATTTTATCTATTTTACACAAAACAACACTCATCTACTACCTCTTAATCACAACAATTAAATAACTGAGAAGACATGTTGAAAACTGTTTAGTATGCCATCTAACAGATACCTACATTAAATAAATCGCCATTTGGACCTACTAGTGGCATCTCTGCATCAGGCTGCAAACTTTCCGAACCGCCCTCATACAGGCATTACACAAAATAGAATTAACTTTTTGTAAATATCTCACGTAAACTGTACACAGAAACAAAGATTAAGCACAGCAAACAAATTTTACATGTAACATGTAAATTCAAAATATAAACAAACTTTAACTTGACAAAATTAAAGTATTAAAAAATACAATATAAACAAAAAGTAATAAATTATAATATTACACACTTGATGAGCTTTCTGGTCTTTCAGATTAGTCAGGCAGTACTCTTGGATATTTCACAGAAGGTGCTAACTATTACCTCAAAAAAGACCTTTCAAGTAACCGTTGTTACTAATTTGAAGGCGAGATGTTAGTAAATTTTAATAATTTGTCATGGGAAATGGGTTCCTAGAATGAAAAATTATCATTAACACTTAAATATCCCTAACAAAATTATTTGAAACATTTATAAATCTAACTATTTCATTAACATTTCACCATAATGTTTTTTTTTATAAGCAAAACATGGAAAAAATCATATGCTGTTCAACGAGAGATACTTTAAACTAAGATAATATTTCTCTCTCTCTCTCTCTCTCTCACTCACTCACTCACTCTCGCGTGCGCATGGACAGACACACACACACACACACACAATTGTTGCCACTGTTATGGAAGGTGCAATAACATAACACAGGCCATCACGTTCTAACACAATAAACACTGCAAATTTATGAAAATAATTTCCCTATTTAATTACTAATTCAAACATAAAGCAAAGATTCCAAAATAAGTATTGCAGTTACAACTTTACAACGATCATAAATAAATACAGTGGACATAATTAAATAAAATAAAAAAAAGTAAATAATAAATAATTTATTTAAATTACACAACACTGAAAATAAATTAAAAATAATTTTTGCAATTTTGTACTTGTTTATCTGTAACAAACAATAATTTAGTTTAAAAAAAGTAGCTAAATTCTGTAATTAATACTGTAAAATAATTAAACTAAATTAAAATCTAATATAAATAAATTAAAATTATATCATGAAACAAAGATTTTACCCTTAAATTTTGTCAGCGTAGGTGAGGAAGAGATTTTTTACACTACCTTAAATTAAGAAAGAAAGTAAGAATTAATAAGGCTAAATGTAGTGTTAAAGTAGACTGTTTAATTTAAGTTTTAATCTTTTCAACATAATTTATAATCATTTCAATTTTTGGAAATGGAGAGAAAATTATCGCTAATTAATAACAACTACTACAAATGTACAAGAGCAAAGATTTTTCTTATACATTAATAGCAGTGTGAACAAAAAAAAAAAACTTTCAATTATTTATAACCATTTGTACATAACAATTTGGCAGTAAAACGCAACCTAATTAGGGTATTAGGGTAGGGTATTAGAGTATTAGGGTAGAGAGGTGGTACATAAAACTTTATTACATAAATAACAGGCGGGATAGAAAAGGTTTAAGCCACTTTTTAATATGCAACTGATATTGCAATATGTAAAAATGATTCATCATACCAATCGGCAAGAAATTATGTTTGTGGTTGTTCATGCATGATATTTAATTGTATTGAGAACTGTAAATTTAACAAAAATACTTGAGCTTAATAATATATTTTCAGCTAATTCATTAACATTATCCAGTAAATACACAAAAAAATGTACTTTTACTACAACTAGCGCAATTAATATTTTCCCTTATATTGTTTTAAGTAGTTCATTTTCAATTTGTTTGAATAAGGTTGATGTTTTGCTATAACATTTTCTTTCTGGATGATGTCTGCCCGATTCCAAATCATAGATTTGATTTAAGTGAATATATCATGAACCAACCATTTCCTGGAGAAAATAACGGTAGGCATACCCTGTCGTAAAATGAGTTCAATTGTTTTGTGAAACGAATATTATTTCTGCATATTATCATTCATAGCAGCTAATGATTCACGGCACATTTTATTTATTATACTTCTACTCTTTCAAACGAGGTAGCATTACCTTGAACAGTACAGCAGATGATAAACTTCATAGCAACTTTTTTTCTTTTTTTTTAATATTACATTATTTCAATTATGGCTTCTTCTCAAGGATATATTTTTATAGCTCCATTTAAAAATCTAGCTTTTTAAAACAAGTCAATAGCTTTACAAGAGATAAAATTACAGCTATCATTCGCAATTAAATGCTATAGCACCGGTTATACTTCTAAAATGTATTCTAAACTTTTATGAAATTAGTGGAACTATATAAATAGAAAAAAAGCAAATTTTTCTGAAATTACTTACTAATAAGTCACCTGCAATTAGAAGTTTTATCATTTTCACATTTAAAACAGAAATAAATGTACTCTGATGATCGATGATAATATTATTTGTACATATATGTAACGATATATTCTGAATTAACTTGGTTAAATAAAAATTTACATAATTCGTACAAAGTATGTAATGAAAATAATAAGCTCCACAAATGCTAGATTAAAGGTCACTTAGCCTTTTAATTTAACAATGATAATATTTTTTTTAAATGGCATTTATGATGTTAGAGGAATATTATTAATATAATAAGCAGCCCATAAATTTTTATTAAGGAAATGAGTAATGAAGTAGTTTCCTTTTATATTTTTCATTGAACCAAAACTAACAACACATTGAACCCATTGAAACGCAGGTGATGTTCATCCCTACAAATGTCCATTCTGTTTACAGGCTGTATAATAAGCAACATTGCTTTCAGAGAGAAACTTTTTAAATGATAAAATTATAATAACTACTAACATCATATTTATACCAAAATAGCAAATTTATTATTAAATGCCAAATGACATGTAATAAATTAAATTTATAATTTAAAATCGTTATAAAAGAAAAATAATTTTGTTTTTAATCTAGACAAATTAAAAAAATGTGGGATCAAAAAAAACGATAATTTTAACAAGTTTCACAATAAAACTGTTTTTTAACAATAGAAAAAAATTTATTTGATAAATTGTTTTTAAAAAATAAATTTAACATACACAAATAATACAAAATAAATTACAAAGTGATCGTTTTAAAGATAAAATGAATCGAATTTTAAATATTTTTAACAGTAACAAAAAAACTACTGCTATAGTTCTGGTCATGCCAAAACTATAACTGAAGTTATTACCAGCAGCTGACAACTCAATTTTACAGCCATTAGAATTGAAGTGAATATTCACAATAAAAATAAAACCTAATGGTAATAACTTCTAAAACTGCATTATAACACAGACTACGAGGTAACAACAGTAATACAATTAATCACTGACGAAAGCTACTTGTGAATGATTAAAAATATTTTACCATTGACTGTCATGGAAAAAATATCTTTAAAATATTATGAATTGATTTGTATGTACTCATTTGTATGTTACAGATATGAAAATATTGCATTATTTATTTTTGTTTAAATATAATTTTACTAATGGAGACTGTTAAATAAGAAATTATTCTAATAACACAATTAATTGTGTAATGCTGTCGTATTTAATCCAGGAGCATCCTTTTTCTTAATACCAGTTAACATTTTCTTAATTTCAGCAATCGCTCTACCTGGATTCAATCCCTGCAAAAAAAAAAATAAAATAAAAAAATGAAAATCAATTAACATTATTCCTTGAAATGGCATTTATTCATTCATTAACTTTTTTTTTTGTAGTCTCAAAAGACTAAAAAACAATTTCTCCGTTCTGCAACATTGTATTAACCTGATTCTTAGTTTTCTTTTTTATAATTTTATAAAATTCACTACAATAACTTCTTTGATATTTTTATATTTTACTCGCCAGAATTATGAACCATATTTATTAATTCAATTGTTCTACATGGTGAAATCAACTACTTGTTCATCAATACTAACTTATTTATAAGTAATAAATCATAAAAGAGCTACATTATTGTTACAATGATCATTGAAGTAAGTTCTATTTTATCAACTACTGTATTCCATTTTGATCATTCTTTTCATAATGTTTCATCTCTCACTTACTTTGATTACAGATTCTTATTGTGAATTCACATGGCCCTCCACACCTTTTGTGTTCACTGTAATGAATTGAACTTTCAATGTACTTTAAATTAATCATTATGTATTTAGTTCTAAATAATTCATTCAATAATTAAAGAAATAAATAACAACAGTGGAAAACTGTAAACAGAATGAAACAGAATAAACTGAAGCCGTCTGATATTTAATTTGCCACCACTTGCATAGAAAATACCAGCTGTTTGACAAGAATTTAGATTATTATAATCTATTTTGTTTATAACAAAATGTCAGCTCTGCTTGAAACAGTTTCATGGAAAAACAGCAAGCTGTGATACGATTTTTATTTAACGAATGCGTAAAACCAGCCAAAATTCAGGCATGAATGTTGAAACAGTGTGATAAAAAGTATATTAATCATGCAAAATTTTTATCGATAAATCAAACATTTTAAATCTGGAAGTACAAATATTACTGAATTTCATAGTAGTGAAAGACTGATTTTTTAGTTTCGACTGACACTTTGCAAAATTGCATTAATAATTTTATTCACAAAGACAGACTGATAAAAATGTGGGAAATTCATAACCTATCTAATCAACTGGTAATGTGATGCTAATCTTGTTTTGGGACTACAAATCCCAAAACAATTTATCGCGATTATTTGAATAATAAATAAATGTACTACGAATATCAAGTAATATTATGAAATTCTAGAATAAAAAGAAAGTGCAATAATGGGCAAACATCCCGGTCTCTCCCAAAAGGCATAATTCTTCTGCGTGATACCATCATACAAAATACACAGAAAGCTATTCAAAAGTCAGGAAGGAAGTATTGCCACATCCATCTTATAATCTCTATCTCGACCATCATATTTTTTTGACTGTTTGGTCCTCTCAAAGAATTTTTACGTGGAACCAAGTTCAGCAACAATACGTTAGTCAAGAATGCGGAACAAAGAATGGCTCGCACATGCAAATGAACGATTCTTTACCACTGGAATAAGAAAGCTTATAGAAAGATGGGACAAGGGCCCAAATGTAGTCTGGAATTTTGTTGAAAAATAGTGTTAATTTGATTGTAATTGAATAAATAATAATTTTTCTACATCATTTGTCTCTTAATTATTGAATGACCTTTGATGGTTTTTGAAAGAGACAGGAATATAGAAAGAAATACTTAATTTGAACCGTTGTGACTGGTTAGAAGTTTACCTGCTTGGGAGGTAAGATCTCCAAAGATGGTAGAATACATGATGAAATATAAAAAAAAATTTCAAAAAGGGGGAAATTTGTATCAGGCAGTAAAATGTATGGTGTGGAATAAAAAGGGACCAGAAAAAGCTAACATCATAATATATAAATTATACTAATGCGTACTGTATTATGTGGTGCAGAGTCTTGGAAGATGACAAAGGGATTGGAGTAAACTCCAAACAGGAGAGATGAAATGCCTAAGAATAATAAAAGGAAAAACCAGAACGGATATGATAAGGAATGTAGATATAACAGAGGAACTAAATATGGAAAGCATGAGGACAGAGTTAAAAGAAAAAGGTTATGATAGAATAGACATGATAAAAGCATTGGCGAGGAGAAGTTACTGAAGAAAATGGAGGGATTAGAGACTGATGGAAGAAGACTACATGGGATGGCGTTGAGAGAAATGGAAGGAAGGAATTAGAGTATGAAGAAGAGGGGATACAGATGGCAGCAGGTCGAGCAGGAAAAGTGGTGGGAAGATAAAAGAAGATTCTCCATCTTCTTTTGTTAGCAAGACCTCTCCGGTCTTGCTAACACTAAGACCCACCATTAGCTAGAACGTGACCAGGATATAGATGGATGAATAAATAACTAAGAAAAAGGTGCTGTCTGTTACCAGTATATTCTGTGAAATGATGTGTAGCTTATCATTTACACAGACATAATAATTATGAATATTATTAATATATTTTTACCTTAGGGCATGTTCTTGTACAATTCATAATTGTATGACACTTGAATACAGAAAATGGATCTTTCAATGATTCCAATCTCTTTTCAGTTGCCTCATCACGGGAATCTATAATCCACCTGTAAGCCTAAAAAATTTCATTATTTACGTTATAAAAGAAATGTTTAAACTGCAAAATAATAATTATACAATAACTAGTAATAAGTCCATAAGTGCTGTATTATGCATGATAATACATTACAAAATGTTCATCAGGTAAACTATTTCTAGAAAAAAAAAAACTTACATAAAACAAATTTCACATGTACAATCAGCAGACTGGTGTAACTGCGAGGCTTAACACACCAGGTACCAAGTCAACCGGGTGATCAAGTTTGAGCAAGGTGTAAGGTGATTTAAAAGTGAACACACGTATATACAAACATTAACATCCAGAAAATTTCTATCAAGTTTTTTGGGTTCCTTAGGTGTTAAAACGTCAAGATCCGGTGAAAACTGCATATGCCCAAATTGGACTAATTACAATACATTTCCTTGTAAAACTGTAGTGCTATCTAGACGGGAAAGTAAAATGCTGAACTAGTTTTCATAAGACTATAAACACTGTTTCTGAAAATATGTCTGACGAGCATTATTAACAATTAAAATGTGAATAATTTATAATAAAAATTACATACCATTTCAGTTTATTAAAACACAATAATGACTTGAGAAAAATGCAATAAATAAATGAGGACAATCTTTTTTTTTTAACCTCTGGGTCCACCATTGGGCATGCTTCAGAGGATGAGATGACTAATTTGTAGCATGTATTAAAATGCCATGCCTGACTGGGATAAAAACCCGGAACCTCCAGGGTGAAAGGCCGAGAAGCTACCACTCGCGTCACAGAGGCCGGCAATTAAAATAACTTAGTGATTTCTAAACTAATCCACCGGGTTGGTTTAGTGGTGAACACATCTTCCCAAATCAGCTGATTTGGAAGTCGAGAGTTCCAGCATTCAAGTCCTACTAAAGACAGTTATTTTATACTAGATCATGGATATCAGTGTTCTTTGGTGGTTGGGTTTCAGTTAAACCCACATCTCATCTCAGGAATGGTCAAACTGAGACTGTACAAGAGTACACTTCATCTAAACTCATACATATCATCCTCATTAATCCTCTGAAGTAATATCGGAATGGTAATTCCCGGAGACTAAACAGAAAAAGAAAGATAAGTGATTTCTACAACTAATTATGATTCTTAAATAAAACATGTTATATATAAATTTCAAGCGGAATAGAATTTGATCTGTTTTTTTTAAAAATATTATATGTAAATTAGAGGAATTTTTAATATGTAATGTCAAGTGCTCTACAATAACTGTTCTCAGCAAATATCCTGATAATTTTATTTATATTTTAGAAATTAGAATAGTTGTTCAGGAGTACATAACAGTAAATAACTTATAAACAAAAAAAATTATATTTTACAAATATTTAACTTTTACATTTATATATATTTTTTTTAATTTACAATGCATTACACGAATCTTCCTTAAACAAAATATCTACTTAACAGAGAAATATCGTGAATTCATTACATAAGTGATTTATTGTACAGACAAACACATTACCACTTTTATAACTTAAATGTATTACCTGCATTAATACAGCAGGTCCCAGGTATTTTTCACCATTCCACCAGTATGAGGGACATGATGTACTGCAACAAGCACACAATATACACTCGTATAAACCATCCTGCAATGAAAAAAATAAAATAATAATCAATTTCCAAGAACAGAAAATAGTTTAATAAGGAGCCAAAAAAAAAATCATAGCTTACAATTTTTTTAAATATTTTTAATCAGGTCCTCCAACAAATGTCACACACATACGCACACACATGCTCTCACACATACACACACAAAACACAGAGTAATAGCACCCTCCTTTGTAATTTTTGGCCTAAAGTAATCAAATTCCATAATTTCTGATAAATTCTTTAGAAATAAACAAATATCCTCATTATCTGTTTTCAATCACATCCAACTTTCTTGCTTTGGTCTTGATCATTTAAAAATGAATCTTCATCTACAAATGAATCAGAACTGTTAAAATATAATTTTTATTTAACTTAACACTAGTGGCCATTCAATTTTTACTATAGATGTATAGCTTTACACCGTGATTAAGATTCTAAAGTCAGAGCAAATAAAGACTAAAAAATTACATTGTTTTCTTTCATGAAATATGGAATTAAAAACTAAATGGATCATCTTATTCTTCAGTTTAGAAACTAAAAAGTTAAAATTAATAATATAGTTTTTCTTTTTTTTTTCCAATAAACTCACTGTAACAGTTATTCCAGAAAAAAATAATTTTAAAAAATAATTGATTTCTTGAATGTATATCCAAGATCTTTGTAGGTTTTGAAGATATACAATACAGAAAGAAAACACACATTATAATAAAATTATTTTGTTAAAACTTCTATTTATGTATTTTTTTTTTTTTTTAGATCCTCAGGTTAAACTTTGAAGAAGAAAAAAATTGCCACATGATTGTTCTAACAACAAAAAAAGCAGGGACCTATGGCTCGCCACGAAAATGTTACAAGGCTTATGTTTTATACACGTGATTTTATTAAATATTTTTGTCAATTGTAACTAAATAAAATTCATGAATTTAGCGTACTAATAACAACAAAAACTTACCACGAAAGCTTCAAAATTCTGAACACTTTTAGCTGTTTCTTGAATTGTGTTATTTTTTTACGCAGCCCTAACTCCAATGTTTTCCTTTTTTATCACCAAAACACAAATAATTTAAAATAAACTGTTTGCATTAATAAATATAAATCGTTCAAACAAATGAATGAATCATTTGTGCGCTGTGTGCGCAGCCGCCTTCCTGGTACATTAGACCTTCCTGGCGGACATTGGTCCGCTCTGCACCAATAGCAGCTAAAATAAAAATGTGTGCACATACAACAAGTAAATAAAGAAACAAACCAACGCACCATCCTTTTTTATGGAGTGATTATGAAGTAAAATGGAAAAATGTAGGAATTTTACTAACATCATTCAATAATAAAGAGATAAATGATTGTACAAAAGTTATTATTTATTCAATGACAATGAAGTTATTGTTACTTTTCAACATAATCTCTGCTAAAATTAGATACCTGTCCAACATTTCTGTGAGCAAAGAGTTGTTCACATCAGTATCAAAGCCATTCTTGACCCAGTTTTTGTTGATAAACGTGGACGCAATATAAAAACTCTTTTGAGAGGACCAAACAAACAAATATTTGATGGTGCAAGATTGAAATTGTAGTGAATGCAAGAATGAGATGGACATACACATGTAGAAGAATTACACCTTTTGAGAGAGAACCAGGATATACTTCTTACTTATTGTAGGTTTCATCATTTATTATACATTATTCTTCCAAATAATCACAATAGATTGTTAATATTCTTTTTACTTACTGTTTTAATAAAAAAAAAATAGATAAATAGAAGTTTTAACAAAATGATTTTGTTATAATGTGTGTTTTCTTTCTGTATTGTATCTTGAAAACCACCAAAATTCTTGGATATACATTCAAGAAATCAATTACTTCTTAAAATTTTTTTTTCAGGAATAATTATTACTTTTAACTTTTTAGTTTCTTTAACTGCAGAATAAGATATGATCCATTTCTTTTTTAATTCCATATTTCAAAAAAGAAAATATATATGGGCAAATTTCAACTGGTTTTATCTTCCATAATTAAATATCTTATCACAGCACACTGTTCTTCCATGGCGTACATTTCAAGCAGAAATATTTTGACATAAAAAAGTTACAACGGATATTTTTTAAACATTTGCTGATATTTTCTATGTGAGGGTGTCAACTGTCCCATAGTTTTAGTTTATTCAATTAAATAGTTTTTTCACCAGTGCCATTTATCTGGTTAATTACTTAACGACCTTCATATACAAGCTTTAAATGTCTGATAATATTATTCTATAAAATTAAGATTACGTGACACTTTCAAAGAGAAAATTGTTTAATTTACTTACCAAAAAATAAGGATTATATAATTTTACCACTTATTTTCTACCAATTTTAATAAGGGAGTAAACTACACACCAAACAAAAAAGTTATTGGTCCCCACCATAATTATTTCCTTAGTAAATATCTAATTTTAATGTACTACTTTAATCACAAAAATTCCAGGAATTTTCTCTAGTCAATTACCAACCTTAAATGGTACATAGCCCAAGATATACTAGTCAAACGATTATGAGGAGGGGCTAGAAGGCAGTTCCTTTTTCTTTCAGAGAATAATAAATATAATTAAAAAAATAAATTTACATAAGTACCAGTTTCTGACGATCTTCAAGGCTCTGTAAATACTGGGCATCCCCTTCCGGTTTTTCATCTTTTCTTTGTAACCAAGGTTGTATGCTACGATATTGT
Organism: Lycorma delicatula; assembly: GCF_047948215.1. Taxonomy (NCBI): domain Eukaryota; kingdom Metazoa; phylum Arthropoda; class Insecta; order Hemiptera; family Fulgoridae; genus Lycorma; species Lycorma delicatula. The sequence continues at coordinate 11,739,770 of NC_134467.1, read as the reverse complement.
GTGTAGAAGTTGTTTAAATCTGGTACGAGATCCTTAATTACATACAAATGAGGTAGAGGGTATATCTTAGTTGCCTTTTCAATATTTGTATCTATATTACTATAACATATAAAAAATGTAATTTTTACTTACAAAAACATAGAATTGGATTAGAAAAACATAACTTGAATGATTAATACAATTGTTCTAAATATAAGGGTCATCCAGAGAGTAAAATATAGCTGCAAGAGTCAAAAGTAAGAAATAAAGTATAATAAATTTAACACAAAAAAATTATTTGGTATAAATAATAGAATTTTCTTCACTTTTCTACAAAGTTGGCGCTGAAATTTAAACATTTATTATACAGTAATTCAAAACTATAGACTCATTTTGTAAATCTTCTTCTTCTATATGATGACAAATGTGAAGTAAATTATATCTGAAAATACTCACAATAAAATTTACAGGTACAGTTCGTAAATGTTCAATGTGATCCTTCTGGCAGTACAGCTCACATCTAAGCAGTAGCTGAACTCGTACCACATGTGAGGAAGCTAGATCTGTTGATAGAGGTGGTATGTAAACTGCATCATTCACAAACCCTCACAAGAAAAACTCGCATGAGGTGAGATCAGGTGATCTTGGCCAGAATTGAAGAGCAAGGTCTTTATTTCCAATGCGTCTTACTCATCGTTGAGGTAGAAATTTATTCAGATTGCGTTACATCTAAGTAACAATTGGGTGGAGCTCCATCCTGTTGAAAAATGAAGTCTTGTTGAGGGAGCCTGTTTCCCAGCTTGTTCTCATTGTTATCCCAGCAACAATGCGTTTTACAAAAAAAGAACTGTCCATAACCTTTGTTTGTGGCAGAGTGTAAAACATATTAATCATGGGTGAGCCTCCCTCATGTTGCAGTGCATCGTGAAAATAGACCCCCATATGTGAAAATTGTGTCTTATTTACTTTTCCACTGAATTGGAACATTGCTTTATCACTAAAGATTAAGTGCAAAAGAAAAGTCTCGTCCTCCAAGTTTTCAAGCACTGAATCACAAAATTCAACATGCTTTGGTTTGTCAATTCTACCAAGAGCCTGTAAAAAATGTAGGCGGTATGGCTTGAAAAGTTAACGGCACCTCAAAACGCAGTAGACAGTTAGTTGAGTTATTTCAAGTTGTCTGCTCGCACTATTGGTTGACTTTCTCGGGCTTTGTACAAAAGCTTCTTCAATTTGTTTCACGTTCTCTTCTGCCACATGAGGTTGGCCCGTGCTCTTGCCTTTACAGAGACACCTTGTTGGTTCAAACTGGTGAAACCAACATATGCTCTTCCTTACTGGAGAGTCAATGTTAAATCGGAGACAAAACGCACACTGCGATGCAGTTGGCAACTGAGATTTGCCATACTGAAAAACACAGAAAACCTTGTGTTACACTGTAACCATCTTACTCACAACTGAATGGCAGCGCAAGCACTCTAGTGGTCATTTGTGCAACTCCATGCACTCTAGCGATGCTATTCGAAACTTTTAGACCTATTCTCTCAATTATTATGTAGATCAGTCAGATAAAAGGTATAGTTCAAGAAATATAGAGTTAGTAAATTGTATCTGTTATTTAGAATTGTATAATGCCTAACAAATTTTTATATACCATCATTAAAAAAATCCACTTCTACATTCATTAGCCATTGCACGACAGCTTTTTTGACTTCATCACTTCCAAAATGACTACACCATGAAATGAAAATCACTGAGGGCTAGATTACATAAATGTATTGATTTCTTAAATATTTTCCAGTTAATTTTTTAAGCAAAGCTTTACGCATTAGTTGTTGTCCCCATAAAAAAGCAAGCATGATTCTTGGAACTATACAGTGCCATTTCACCAATGGTATTATTTGCATCGTACTATATAACGAACCTTTTTTACTGTATGCCACTTTCATTACCAGATATATCTTCATCGGAATACATAATTTACATGAATGTAAAAATAATTCATGCAGTTTTAAATTTACATTGGCCACACATTAAAAAACATCTATGAGAAAATAAAAAATTAAGGTATAAACAAGCACTATATTCAAAATAATTTTGTTCGTAAACAACAGGAAATTTAAGTGCGCATACAGAATAAAATATGACCCTCTAAAACAAATGATTCTTTCTAATCCTCACATATTGAAACAAATGACAATATGGATTCATCCTAATGAATCACAGATGTCAATTAAGTTTCTCCATCCCTAACACAGAGCCAATCAAAATACTGAGCATTTGTCCGTAAATTATTCTGTTTAAAATCTTATCACTTTTCCCAGTCCAGTTTTTTATATTTTGTTTCCAATTACGATTGAACTTCTCAAATATATGTTTAATTTTAATAGACATTATTTTCATCAATTTTCTCACAATTAAATTCTTTACAAAGTTAACCAGAAATTTTTATTTGTTTATTGGTAAATTAACAGTTATTTTATTCCAAACCTAAAAAAGTGAATTTTTCGAAAAAAACCTTTTTGTGTTTTACCCCGTTTTCCTTAAAACCTAAGTGAAATAGAGGTCTGGGACCACTTTTATTCAATTTCTTAGATCAAAAACCGTAAGGAAGCTCTAAATTTACCCCTCAATTTGTATCCAAAGAATTTTAGTATGGTTTAATTTACAGAGGGAGCAGAAAGCAGGTATGAATGTTTCATGAACCGAAACTCGCTAACAAACAGTTTTCTAATCTATGTTTATACAAACTTTTTTCTTATTTCTGGCTATAGAATCATCTCCTGCAAAACTGCCATGCAATCACTCTGTATATATACTAGTGGGTGCTATTTACTGTGTACAATGGAACACTAGATACCAAAACGATATTTCTACTAATTTTATGTTACCACTGTATTATTAAATTTTGCCTGCAACATTAAGAAAACAATAGTATATATAATAAGCCTATAAATGCAAAATATAAGAAAATAAAACATATTGTTTAAATAAATATAAAATACACAACCAAAAATGTATGTACTTGTACATGTTAAATTACCAAATATTTTGATCCCATCATAATTTTAGTACTTTATAATAGAACTAACACATTTTTTTTTTTTGTCTTCAGTCATTTGACTGGTTTGATGCAGCTCTCCAAGATTCCCTATCTAGTGCTAGTCGTTTCATTTCAGTATACCCTCTACATCCTACATCCCCAACAATTTGTTTTACATACTCCAAACGTGGCCTGCCTACACAATTTTTCCCTTCTACCTGTCCTTCCAATATTAAAGAGACTATTCCAGGATGCCTTAGTATGTGGCCTATAAGTCTGTTTCTTCTTTTAACTATATTTTTCCAAATGCTACTTTCCTCATCTATTTGCCGCAATACCTCTTCATTTGTCACTTTATCCACCCATCTGATTTTTAACATTCTCCTATAGCACCACATTTCAAAAGCTTCTAATCTTTTCTTCTCAGATACTCCGATCGTCCAAGTTTCACTTCCATATAAAGCGACACTCCAAACATACACTTTCAAAAATCTTTTCCTGACATTTAAATTCATTTTTGATGTAAACAAATTATATTTCTTACTGAAGGCTCGTTTAGCTTGTGCTATTCGGCATTTTATATCGCTCCTGCTTCGTCCATCTTTAGTAATTTTACTTCCCAAATAACAAAATTCTTCTACCTCCATAATCTTTTCTCTTCCTATTTTCACATTCAGTGGTCCATCTTTGTTATTTCTACTACATTTCATTACTTTTGTTTTGTTCTTGTTTATTTTCATGCGATAGTTTTTGCGTAGGACTTCATCTATGCCGTTCATTGTTTCTTCTAAATCCTTTTTACTCTCGGCTAGAATTACTATATCATCAGCAAATCGTAGCATCTTTATCTTTTCACCTTGTACTGTTACTCCGAATCTAAATTGTTCTTTAACATCATTAACTGCTAGTTCCATGTAAAGATTAAAAAGTAACGGAGATAGGGAACATCCTTGTCGGACTCCCTTTCTTATTAGGGCTTCTTTCTTATGTTCTTCAATTGTTATTGTTACTGTTTGGTTCCTGTACATGTTAGCAATTGTTCTTCTATCTCTGTATTTGAACCCTAATTTTTTTAAAATGCTGAACATTTTATTCCAGTCTACGTTATCGAAAGCCTTTTCTAGGTCTATAAACGCCAAGTATGTTGGTTTGTTTTTCTTTAATCTTCCTTCTACTATTAATCTGAGGCCTAAAATTGCTTCCCTTGTCCCTATACTTTTCCTGAAACCAAATTGGTCTTCTCCTAACACTTCTTCCACTCTCCTCTCAATTCTTCTGTATAAAATTCTAGTTAAGATTTTTGATGCATGACTAGTTAAACTAATTGTTCTGTATTCTTCACATTTATCTGCCCCTGCTTTCTTTGGTATCATAACTATAACACTTTTTTTGAAGTCTGATGGAAATTCCCCATTTTCATAAATATTACACACCAGTTTGTATAATCTATCAATCGCTTCCTCACCTGCACTGCGCAGTAATTCTACAGGTATTCCGTCTATTCCAGGAGCCTTTCTGCCATTTAAATCTTTTAATGCTCTCTTAAATTCAGATCTCAGTATTGTTTCTCCCATTTCATCCTCCTCAACTTCCTCTTCTTCCTCTATAACACCATTTTCTAATTCATTTCCTCCGTATAACTCTTCAATATATTCCACCCATCTATCGACTTTACCTTTTGTATTATATATTGGTGTACCATCTTTGTTTAACACATTATTAGATTTTAATTTATGTACCCCAAAATTTTCCTTAACTTTCCTGTATGCTCCGTCTATTTTACCAATGTTCATTTCTCTTTCCACTTCTGAACACTTTTCTTTAATCCACTCTTCTTTCACCAGTTTGCACTTCCTGTTTATAGCATTTCTTAATTGCCGATAGTTCCTTTTACTTTCTTCATCACTAGCATTCTTATATTTTCTACGTTCATCCATCAGCTGCAATATATCGTCTGAAACCCAAGGTTTTCTACCGGTTCTCTTTATTCCGCCTAAGTTTGCTTCTGCTGATTTAAGAATTTCCTTTTTAACATTCTCCCATTCTTCTTCTACATTTTCTACCTTATCTTTTTTACTCAGACCTCTTGCGATGTCCTCCTCAAAAATCTTCTTTACCTCCTCTTCCTCAAGCTTCTCTAAATTCCACCGATTCATCTGACACCTTTTCTTCAGGTTTTTAAACCCCAATCTACATTTCATTATCACCAAATTATGGTCGCTATCAATGTCTGCTCCAGGGTAAGTTTTGCAGTCAACGAGTTGATTTCTAAATCTTTGCTTAACCATGATATAATCTATCTGATACCTTCCAGTATCGCCTGGCTTTTTCCAAGTGTATATTCTTCTATTATGATTTTTAAATCGGGTGTTGGCAATTACTAAATTATACTTCGTGCAAAATTCTATAAGTCGGTCCCCTCTTTCATTCCTTTTGCCCAGCCCGTATTCACCCACTATATTTCCTTCCTTGCCTTTTCCAATGCTTGCATTCCAATCTCCAACTATTATTAAATTTTCATCTCCTTTTACGTGTTTAATTGCTTCATCAATCTCTTCGTATACACACTCTACCTCATCATCATCATGGGCGCTTGTAGGCATATAAACGTTAACAATCGTTGTCGGTTTAGGTTTTGATTTTATCCTTATTACTAACACATTATTAAATAAAAATATCCAGAAGAAATTTGATAGGAAATCTTTGATTTATATGTAACACAGGAATAGGATATTGATCTCTGAGTATATATTACGCAGCAATACAACTAAACACACTATTTAAACACATTAATAAATAAAAAAAGTTTAAAAAATGAACTAATTTACATCCACAGTGTCCATAAATATAAGATATATCAATAAAATATTGTACGGAAACTAAAAAAAAATTACTTTTTAAAAACCTAACAACAGTTAATTGCTTGTCACATTTGATTAAAACATCATTAATAAACCTCTCATAATTATAATCTTTGTAAAAAAAAAATGTTAACTTTTTATTGGACATACTGCCAAAGAGTTTGTAAACTTAGTCGTGCTTGATTATTTGTTCTTATTGGTAGCATTTCTTCTCAAATATCTTCCTCAGCGAGTCAGCCAGTAAAGTTACATGTTTATCTACTGTCATGCAGCCTTTACAGTAGACTTTTAATTAAGTTCAGAGATGGATTTTTTTTCTATGCATTATTCTACAATTACACCTTCCCAGTTTATATCAGGAGCAAAATTATAAAAGTAACTGAAGAGGCGTCTTTCAATAAATGTAATATTTTTTGGATATTTATAGATATGTCTTTGAGAAAGGTGATAACATTACCTCCATTTATTTATATATATATAAAATTATATTTATTTGATCAACCAAATTACAGAACAATAAATAGAGTATATAACAGTACAAAAGAGTAATGTAACATTGGCTAGGTAGACCACATGTGTATTTATTCTATTTGAACTATTTATTATATTTTTTACTAGCCGTGGCCCGCGACTTCGTCCGCGTGGGATAGCGTTGGAGCTATGTTTGACCGCAACGATAGCTGATCTGCGTCTGAAATGAAATAAATCTGCAAGAATTGCGGATTTTGGCCTGATGGTGGTAAAAGACTACTTATAAGATGATAAACTTGGCCCTTTATTTTAAAGGTGGGCATAAAATTTTTGTTCTCTAATTTCTTTCGCGCCAAACGAAGTCATTTGAAATAGGCTATTGTACCTACGTATGTTGGTTAAAAAATGTCTAGATAGTGGATGATTATTTGTCAAAAAACTTTTTATTGGCTGTGGAGGCTCCTGAATATTGGGTAGACTGACTTTTCTAGAAGAACAGCACAAACCATTAGGTTCATCGACCCATTTTTTGGCAGAACATTTAGAGCAGATCTTATTCATGGCTCCGATTTGGACGGAAGACTGTTGAGCATAATCAATCTGTGGATCGTATCTGAAAGCCGATCTGTTACTGTGAGCTAAAACTTGATTGCGAACTCTAGCCGTTGACGTCTGTTGTATTTCTCTCTGATTCCGAAGGCGTTCGGAACGCTGAGAGCTTGATTCCCTTATGTGTTTTTGTACATTTCTAATATTTTTTCTTCAAGCCGCTGCGAACGCTCGATACTCGACTCTCGCGCGCGGACTTGAGATGTTTGTAAATTTTGTTCAGCAAGCCGTTGTGAAAGCTCAATACTTGACTCTCTTGCACGTGATTGCGATGCGTATTCTCTCTGACTTGCAAGACGATTTTCAGTTTCTGATGGAGATTCTCTATCACGACGTATTTTTATTGCCCTAGCCTGTAAACTATTTCTAGAAAGTTGAGATCTTAATTTTTGGGCATTTTGAAATGATAAAAAAAACTAAATACTACATCAACTAATACTAAATTATTTGCTTACATGTTGAACAGGAATTAGCCTGTATCTGAAGTGGTGATTAAAAACTTATAAAAAATTCAAAATATTTTCAAGGAAAAATATTCGATATCGCACACAACCGCTGCGTAGGAAGCCGACCGCGCGGCACTTTATTTTGTGACATTGACTCCCCTCCCGCACCACAGTGAAACTTAGGTCACATGCTGCTGCCTAGCTAGCCGGGCGGGGTGAGGGAGCAGAGGCAGGCGGTGGTGGGAACGCGACCGTCAAGAGAGACACGACGACGACGGACAGTTGCTAGTTACTGAATTACAAAGATAGAAAAATTAAAATATGTTGCTTAAATAACGCAGTAAAAAGTAGCCTATGTTCATCAGAGATAATGTCGGCTTCTGAAGGAAAAATAATTTTTCAAATCGGTCCAGTAGTTTCGGAGCCTATTCAATACAAACAAACATATACAATTAGTGTAGATTTTAATTTTCATTAATTTAATTTTTATTAATTAAAGTCATATTTCTAAATACGTAATTTATAATCTTTAATTTTTAATGTTTATTTTAGTTTTTAAATTTTAATTTTCGTATAAGTAATTTGATTTCAATAATTTGAAAAACAAAAGATTGCAACTGATGTTGCGAGAAATTACTGACAACATTTTTGCATGTATAATGTAATAAGGTGAGTGTCATCCTACTTTAATTATTGTTCTGCACTTAGGTCAATCAAATAAATATGATTTTGAATATTAGTAAGAGGAATATGATTCTTAAAAGAATTGACTATAGAAAAAAAAAAAAATATATATATATATATACATATGAGGTGAGATAAAAAAAAAAGAGAGAATAGTTGAATTCTGCACATTATGTCTTTTCCACTGAATTCATTATTTTTTCCACATGATATCTATTATGTATATCAATAAATGGTAATTTATTTGAAAAGTCACTATTAATTTGTAACTCTTTAGCAAAAATAGCACAAACCTGATATGAATGTATCAGTTGTATGCATCAGAATGTATGTAGTATCAGGGTGTAGACATCCTGTGGCATTTTTTTAAATTTAATAATGATTAAAAGAACATTATAGATAAAATAAACAATTGCTAAGTCAATTTTAGGCTAATTTAAAATTATTATTTTTTTAACACGCTTCATAAATATTTCAATGCTATTGCTCTAAGTAATATTAATGAAAACTTTTATTGATTTTTTTGTCTTATCTAAGTAAAATATCATACATACCATATACATGCTAATGTATTCAGTCCACCAATATTCATAGCACAAGACCCACATATACCTTCTCGGCATGACCTTCTGAATGTCAAAGTTGGATCTACCTCATTTTTTATTTTTATCAATGCGTCCAACACCATAGGTCCACATCTAAACAAAAATAATAATAAACATTTAATTTAAAGATAAAAATAAAGTTATGGATAAATATCCTTCATCAACAATAGTATAATTAATACCCATATACTGCTTTACTTTCACAGTAAATGTCAAGCAAGAAAAGAAGTGAAACTAGAGTTGAAAGTGTTTACCGGATGCTCAATGCGCTATATGAGGTAGTTAGTGTTTTTTTTTTTTGTTTTGGAGGTGCATCAACTTTACCCAATAAGACGCTTTTGCCATTAGGCAGGAAATAAAATCCCTGAGTAAGTCCAAAGACTGTTATCTCCCCATAGATCTCAAGGGTGCTCTCAATTTGAATATATAAAGATAAGAACTACACGACAGACCCTACAATCAAGAAAAGAGATCACAGATAAGCACATTATGAATGGTGATGAGAAGGACTATCTATAATAATGAAGGCTAGATTGAGGTTGACTGAATGGATAGAGCAAGGTAGCAACTATACGAGGGTTGTTCAGCCTGACAAAAAAACCACAAAATCTTTAAAAACTTTTTTATTTTTCAAACTTGAAGAAAACTGATACAAAATTACTCTGAGTCTCAGTTTAATTTTAGAAGGCAGGCTAAAGCCACTTACATGGCATCTGACATAGATTGGGAAAGGTATTTAATAATGTAGAACAGAATAAAATGGTAAAAAATGAAATTTAAAACTTTTATAAGATTTAGGTAGCAGTTGTAAAAGTAGAAGATGATGAAAGGAAACTTCAATTCAGAAAGGCATAGCAGATAACTTATAATTAATTACTAATACCCCCCTTATTACTCTTAACTTATATACAGAAACAACATAAATTGAAGAAAAGTTAAGACCAACACAAAAAACTATGATTAAACATAAAAAAACCTCCTGAGAATGGTATAAATACCTAGGAAGGTAAAATAAAATGTTAATATTCTCTGAAGATATTCTTTCTGCAGAAACTAAAGTACAGTTAAATGAAATACCGACAGTCATGAATTTATTACTAGAAAAGAAATCTAGTCTGAAAATAAATAAATATAAAACAAATGTAATGAAAACAGAAAGGAAGGTAATAAAAATTAAATGTTAGCAACATAATATATGAGAAATTGCAGAATTCTGTTATTTAGACAGTAAAATTACAAAGGATGTGTAATGAAGTAATGCAGATATCAAAAAATGTGGGAAAAAAAGTCCCCAAAAACTGATTATGCATGAAACCACACCTGTCATTAACTTTTGGAAGTTGCAGACAAATTCCACCAATTCGTGTAAATTTTCTAGTCCCATACTATACAATTATGGTGATTTACAACTCCATGAACATGTAATAAGCTTCATCAGAAAATAAAATACATTGCTGATAAAATGTATCTTTTTATTTTTCTGTTTAGCCTACCGTGTAAGGTATTACTTCAGAGGATGATATGTATGAATGTACAGGATGATATGGATGAAGTGTAGTCTTGTACAGTTTCAGGTCAACTACTCTTGAGAAGTGTGATTAATTGAAATCCAACCGCCAAATAACACCGGAATCCATGATCTGGTATTCAAATCCGTATAAATGTAACTTTACTTGGATTTGAACCTTAGAACTCTAGACTTTGAAATCAGCTGACTTGCAATTACGGGTTAACCACTACACCAGCATGATAAAATACATCTGTAGAAATAATGTCTAACATGGTCAATACAAATTGAACTGTTTATGGCTTGTCATAAGATTTAATTTCATGCAGTGGCTGTTTTTATAAGCATCAATCACTAGCAAACAACATCGAAAGTGTTTTTAAGAATGTTTAATTGATGAATATAACAATACAAACTGAAAGTTTTTGACTTTGTTGAAAAGACATTCAAATTCTTTCAGTGTTTTTGGCACTTATTTTAAGCCTACAAATGCTTTTGTCATTTGGAGAATTTCTTGATAAACTCGCGTATAACTTCTTTTTACAAGTCACTGATTTTGTTTCTGCAAACCAGTATACCATGCTTTTTTTGTAGTGATCCCATGATACCGAACCCTGAGCTCATAACAGCTTGACCTATGCAATAATCTAATGAACATACCTATCTGATGGAGATGTATAAACTAAAATTTAATAGTTGTTACTTCAAAATTACACATAAAACACTATTGAATGTTGCAAAATAAAAATTATATTCATTCTTGAAACCATAGAGTTATTTTTCATACAACTGGTTTTTCTATCTATTTATTATTATTGGTTGTTATTGGGATAAGTATGATTATATGTACATTAAACTACAAAACATTTAATATAAAAATGAATTACAAAAAAAAAATTTTTTTTAAATACTCTTTATAAATATTATTCCGTTTGATTAAAATATCCATTTGTTAGTGTTTAGTTATCATAACTTGATGAAAGCTATCTATTAGAGAACAAGACAAATGTTAGAATACAAAAACCAAATAACTTAACATGTGGAGTCTAATAAATATAATGAATTAAAAAAAAATTAGCACCGAGTAGTTTTGGAAGTACGAGTACATTAACCCAAAATCATAACACCTTCAAATTGAACTCAATGTAAACAAAAGAAAACGAAATAACTTAATATGACTGTAGTAAAACTGTAATAAAAATACTTAACTGTAATTATTTTTAAAAAAACATGAATATTTATCACATATTATATTAATTTTTATTATTGTTTCATTTTATTATCAAGTATAATAAATATTTACACAGTGTATAGTAGTTACAAGTAACACTTAATGATTTAACAAATCAAAACTGTAATATCTTCAAATAAATAACAATTAATACTTTTCAAGTGTAGAAATGATAAACATAACATATAAAACACTTTTATGCATAAACTATGTACAAAAAACAAAATACAACCTTCAAACAATTTTACTAAAACACTAACAATATTTATTGGTTTTTTCACAATACACTATACTCTAAAATCGAATAAAACTGATTAACTACGGTGTCAATAAAAAAATTCTTCAATTTTAACGTTTTAACACAATTTTATAGTTAGAAATTCCCTTTTTCTACTAATACCAATACAATGTTTCTATAATGACAAAAATATTTTTATATAGTGTAAAATTAAAATTTTAATTGGCTATAGCTCTGGAACCAATGAAATTAAGTACCACTTATGATATACCGTTGAAAAGCTCTTAATTAGGGCTTATTACTGCAGTTAAGAAAAAGTTCAAAATCTAAATTTTTTGGATTTTGGGCTTTTTTTGGACACTTTTGGTTCAGTTGATTGCAATCAAAAGGGGAGGTGCACAACTAGATGTTACAACAGCCCTAAATCCAAAATTTCAACATCCCATGGCTAATCGCTTTTGAGTTATGCAAGATACATACTTGATACATAGATACATACATACATATGAGATCTGTAAATAAAGTAATGAAACTGGTTCAGAAAATTTCTTATTTACAATTCAATTATACATGGACTCTAGACCTTTGAAATAGTCCCTTGGGAAGCCATGCAACACTTCAAATGTTTTCCCACTCTTCATAGCATTGTTGGAACTCAGAAACCGGAATATTCTTCAGATATTGTCAATATTAATGGTCTTCCACAACGTGGATCGTCCGCAACTGATTCCCAGCCAACTGAAAATGCTTTAAACCACCTAAAAACTTGAGCTCATGACAGAGTGTCATCTCCATACACCCTATTCAATTTTTAAAAAGTTTCACTAGCATTTTCACAGAGTTTAACACAAAACTTGATCGCACAATGTTGCTCATAATTAGTATCACTCATTTTTATAACAAAAACTCATTTCACAAAAAGTTTGTTTACATCTCATGTGGCAACAATAAATTCAAAATATTAATACCTAATATAAATCAGCTGTTCATACAACCATATGTTTACTAGTAACTTTACAGTGTTGCCACTTTAGCCGCCAAAAAAAAAACTAGTTTCATTACTCTTTTTACAGACCTCATGCATACATACGTAAAGACGTTACGCCAAAACTAGTCAAAATGTATATATCTGTTGAAATCTGGAAACCGAAATTTTTTGCAATCACAACACTAACTTTACTTTGTACAAGGAAGTAAAAAAGAATAAAATTTTGATCTCATTTGACTCTCTTGACAACAATTAACAATAATATTTTTAATAATGGCATAACCTTAAAAACTGATAAAAAATAAATTATAAAAAAAAAATCAAAAAACTTTTATATTCTTAAGGTCAGCTCCCACAGAACTTCGTTTTTTTTTTTTAAAGTTCCCATGTCATCTACATTAATACTAGATACACTTGTACTTTCAACCTTGAAAATTAAACTTATAAAAAAAAAATGTTTTAAATATGGAACCCATTTAGCCCCCTGTTTTTTGGCATTAGAAGTAAAAAATAAAAATTGCCCCCTTATCCAATGAGGTAAAAAGTGTGGGGGGAAGTGAGTATATATATATATATATATATATATATCATTTATATATACATTTATATATATATAAATATCTTGATTAACAAGTTTTCAAGATATGAGGTAAAAACAGTTTAGAAATAATGTTGAATCTGATTGAGTAAACACTTTATACTTTAAAAAAATTAAAACATTAATTGTACTACTAAAGCTTAATTTGCTACAACTACTATACACAATTAAAAAACGGAAGAACTACCTCTCCCCCTTATTTTACATTTTTCGCCAAATTTAATTCTACCAAAGCCTGTATAGAAATTTTTGGCGCCATTTTTGAAGAATTTATGTTGAGCCAGTCCAGGAATATTAATCAAATTACAGCCCAAAATACATACATACATCTTGAAAAATCTTTTAACTCTTTTGTTTTAAATATTTTTCTAACTTTTGTGTTTTTGGACTACGGAAAATATTGAAAAGTCAACATCTTTCAAAAACCATTAATACCCAAAATCTTTCCCAACATTATACTTTCCCTTATAGGTATGCTGCTGCAGCAACAACAGAGCCTGGAAAAGTACAAAGCATATCAGATGAATAAAAAGTGAATTTTACCTTATTGTTGAAAGAAAATGTGCTATTTTCTTTCCACAGTTTTAACCAAAACATTTAAGAAGCAATCTCTTCTGTGGTTACCCAAACTATAGATACTATGGTTTGACCAAAAAAAAAAATTCATAACACATCCCTCAGCAAAAAAAAAAAAAAGATCCTCTTACAAGTGTTCTGCAATCCCAAACACATGTATGTGACCATACCTGGAACCGAGGTAGGCTGTAAATTCTATGCCAGACATTAAAACAACTTTGAAGAAGTGTGTGTTATATTTTAAGATCTTCAGAGCTGATAATTCTGCAACATGACAATGCTCTACTACACATATACTCATCCACCAAGGCTCATATGAAATTTGAACCTATTCCACATCTTCTAGTTCATTGATTCTCAAACGTTTTCACCCACCGCCCACATTGAGAATCAAAATTCTAGCAACCCAAAATTTTTGAACTTACCATCTGTTAAAAATAATAATTGCAATTGCTGTTTTTAAATGTGTCATATCCTATTTCTGAGTTGAAACTTACATTTTAAATGAGAGCAATTAAAACGTATATTTAGTTTACTCAAGTTTCTCGCGACTAAATGTTGGCAATGAATGATGCAATGTACAGCAAGTACATCTGGAACTTTATTTTTTAAGTTCACTATGAAGCCTTTGTGATGTCCTGTCACAGCCATAGCGCCATCAGTAGCAATTGACATTTAAAAGAATTTCCTTTTTATTACAAAACGTTTTAGGTGTATTATATATGGTTTCTCTCTTTCCATCTGACTATATATTTCTAGCAAATAATAATTCTTAACATTTTCTCATCTTAGATAAACCTCACATATAACAACAACAAGCTCCTTTGTGATGCCCTGTCACAGCTGGAGTACCGTCAGTAGCAATTGACATAATATTCTTCTAAAAAATTTCCTTTTCATCACAAAACGTTTTGAGTGTATTATATATGGTTTCTCTCTTTGCATCTGTCTCTGTATGAATTAAACAACCAATTTGTCCAATCCTCTATATATATATATATATATATATAAAATTCATTTATTTTTTTCACGGGTGATTATTATTGGATCCTTTTAAGTATTTATGATATATAGTGCGACATCAAACTGATTAAAAAATTCTCTTTTACGGAAACAATATTAATTACATTTTTAAAAAACCCTGAAAGTTAAGGGTTTTAATAACTGTTTTTTTCCTAGTAATTTCCATATTAATGCTTATGAATAAATATTTCAAAAGTTTTTACAAAATATGACCTAGAGGAAATTAGTTACGCAGCGAAAAGATTAAATTTACACACACACACACACATGCATGCACACACTGTATATGAGAAATATTAATCAATAAATAAACATTTTAAGTATGGTTTCTGTGATATCTTATAATGCAACCTATAACTTAAACTTTAAGACCAGCAGGATTTTTAATTAAAAAAATTATAAAACTGCTTTACCATTGGGAGAAATATAAATGATGACTACATGGAAAAATGTTTAAGCAAATAAAATATATTTTTACGCCATATTTGTTTTATTTGACTATCTTTTTTCACTTGTGCATTACATCATCTATCTGAATAATTATATATTTTTTTCATGGGTGATTATTATTGGATCCTTTTAAGTATTTATGATACATAGTGTGATATCAAACGATTAAAAAATTCTCTTTTATGGAAACAATATTAATTACATTTTTAAAAAACCCTGAAAGTTAAGGGTTTTAGTAACTGCTTTTTTCCCCAGTAATTTCCATATTAATGCTTACGAACAAATATCTCAAATGTTTTTATGAAATATGACCTAGTGCAAATTAGTTACGCAGCAAAAAGATTAAATTTACAGTGTGTGTGTGTGTGTAAATTAAATTTTTATAAATGTATACACTATATGAGAAATATTAAATAATAAATAAACATTTTAAGTATGACTTCTGTGATATCTTATAATGCAACCAATGACAATGGCCAATTAAAAATTATAATGAGCCTTTTTTTTAGAATATAAAAAATCATTAAATCAATTACTGTTTAAATGCATTTTTAAACTATAATTTATTTTAATTACATAATAGATAGTAACTGGCTGTATTGAATGTAATTATGAAGTATATCTATTATCTTACTTACTGAAATAATAACTGTAAGATTATTACTTGGTAAGTTACTGATAATGTGTAACTAATTTGCAAATATTAATTATCAGTAATAATAATAACAGTACTAAAGAGATCATTTTTAATCAAACTTTAACAAGCACATTAGTACAGTACTTTTAATGAAAAATTTCAGCTACAAAATAAACACTAGAAATAAAATTTTCCTAGATAATTTTTAATTTTTTTCACCTTTTATGTTATTAAATAAATGCTAGGAAAAAATTTATAAATATTTTGAAAAAAATAAATAGAAATCGACTGAATTAGTTTTATTGACAGTTCTCAGTATGAACATAATAAATAGTTTCACTTACCTATTTTATCTTTTTTATTTCTTTTCTTTTATTCCCACTAATTTTTCATTCTGCTTGAGTGTTCTTGCTTTTGCTGGGTCAATTCTGTTCTTATTCGTTTCTTTTAAATCCTTTACATGAGTTTTTCTTTAAATTTCTGTGATTTCATGTGTTTCTGTCTCTGCTTTTTTTTAAATCTTCTTTGACCTGTTTGAATCACATGGAAGTGCTCTTTCAGGTGTTTCCTCAATTAAAGATTTCCTTGGTTAATTTGTTTTCATCCATTCTCATAAAGTGTCCATAGAAGACAAGTTTGCATTTCCTAATCGTATGTAATAGTTTGTCTGTCTACCGTCTGAAAAAATTTCATTATTTTTTTATAATTTCCAAACATCTTCTGCTTTTCTGGATCCAAGCATTTTCTCTGTATTTTCCTTTGTGTTTTCAAATGTGTTTACTTCTTCCTTGTCTAAAGTTGTGCATTTAGTCATCACATATCAGGTCTTGCCACTGATGTCTAATGCCTTAGCTCCCTCCCCCTTAGATTTAGATTCAATTTTTATTACATATATTCTTGGTTGTTCATTAAGGTTTTGTGAGAGTTATGTTCTCGATTTTGATTTCTTTAAATAGCCTATTGGGCTGTATAACTTTTCAGGTACTTAAAGCGGCTAGTTCTCTTGATGTTGCTGTACCTTGTGCTAGATGTTTGGTTCATATTTTATGAGCTCTGTTTCTTCAAAAGATATCATAGGTCAACTTTTCTAATCGGTTCCTTCAATGTGTTAATCTGTTCTTTGGCTGTTTTTAAATCTTCTTTTAAGATGGCCAAATTGTCTATAAATGCCAAACAATCTATCGAGAGGGTCCTGTTCTCCTATTCTCTTAAAGAGGGTTTTTTGAAACTTATCTTACTTTTTTAATTTTCTTTTCTTTGTGCTGTTTTCACCATTTAGTACTGCATCAAACAAAAAGGGCGATAATCCGTCTCTTTGACTTTCTACTGTTTGAATTTTCAATACTTCATACGGTTTGCTTTAGAACTTTATTTTGGATTTTGTTCCTGTAAGTGTTTATTTTATAAGATTAATGACTGTCATAGTTACATTTTAAGATATGAAATTACAGATGAAAACAACTGTGAATGACTTGCCAAGCAATTAATTTTACCTAGGCTTCAAAAAGTTACATTTTAATAAATAATAAATAAATAATTTGAAAAAATGTTTATTGTATTTTAAATGTTTCTTTTTAATGTTATATTTTTATTTAGAATGTGGATGGGCTTACAAACAACACACTGGTTGTATGAAAAGTGGGCAAAATAAAATCAACTGTTAAAGAAATTATGCTTCCTTTAAAAACTATAATTGCAAAAAAAAAATTGAGTGCAGCAAACTTTCTAGGCAAATGAACATAGATATGACTCGTAATTTCCCCTTCATTTCTCCAACACTTTTAGATCCTGACTTCTGATTTAACTGAATAATAGACATGATTTTCCTGACTGATTTAACAGCACTAATAGATATAATCATGTCAAATTACAATATTTTTGGTCCAACCAAATTTGTGCTATTACCGTAATAAATAAACACCAACAACAATAATTGCAAGCAAACATAATTACCACCCATTTTTTATGTTCTCTTGTATCCAAAAAGCAGAAAGGAGATTTTTGAAATGATTACCTTGTTTTCCTTTTATTGAAGTACATGCTACACTATAACATTTTAACACGACTTGAGAGAAGTATTATTATTCTAGTTTTTAGTATGTTTTTCAATTTCTTGAGTTGTTATTTGATCCAAAATTTGTTTAGGTCTATAAAAATGGTGATTTTTTTAACTGTAGTTACTGTACAAACAACTTCCAATTAGTGACATAAGGAGGTGTGAATTTGCAACAGATATTCTTAATCTACTTGCTAAATAATTTTTTTGTCGGTGACGAATTCACTTTTTATGTTTCTAAGCAAGACTAAAAACATAATATCAGGATTTAAGACACAAAAATATACAAATTTATTATATATGGCTGCAATTTCCTGAAGTCAAATTTGATGTGCTCTTGGGTAAGGCTGAGTAATCATACTACATTGTTTAGCAAATTCACCTATATACACATCTCACAGTTATTTTTAACATTGTTAATTGTTTGCATTTCCAGGACACAGACGTTAATCTCATTTTTTAACAAATTGCAACAGAAATTGGATTATTGCATTGATTCATGAATAACATCTCATGGAGTTTACAATGAATGCCATTGACTATAAAATATTTATTTTTTTTTTTTTTTGCAACTTGGCACTTGTTTTATTATCTCAGTAATTTTTCCTTTCAAAGTTAAACTAATTTAAAACTATATTACGGCATTATAGGCAGATGAACCAATAATTTATTAATGAAAAGTTTCAGATTATTCTCAGAACATTATTTTGTTCACTGCATACATATACCAGAACCTCTCTACTGTCTATTGTCATTTTTTTCAATTCATATATTACGATGTATAGAATAGTATAGAAAGAATCAAGCCCTGAATTTTATTCATATATACACACACAATGGTGTCTTGCATGATAACATCTTAATAACACAATAATCCATAAATTATTATGGCTGCTATTTCTAAAGAGGAAGCTTTTAAGTAGATTTCGTAAGAAAGCTACCTATTGTAATGGGTACCATGATTCAACTTCTGGAAAATTTCAACATATCTTCAAATTTCACATTCCCCAGACCCCAAAACCACCGTCAGTTCAAAAGTTTATATATATATATATATATATTACTTTCTTGTGGACATGATCACTGCTATAATTTTGTGCCAATCACTTTCAAATTGAAACATAACATATAATGACCCAAAATCTCGATCACAATCATTAATGGGCAAAATTGGACCATAATGGAAATAGTGGGCTTTTTAAAAAAAAAACAAAATATCACTATAACTTTCTTATTAACTAAAATATCAAATTCATTTAAATTCCTACTATTCTTTGGATAAGAGCCTAAAGCTTACATAAATAAAGATTTTTGATATCATCAACCATTGGCCCATGGGGTAGAAAAAATGGAGTTTCAAAGACAAAAAAAAAATCATGTACCTCCCTTAACAGGCAAGTATCGAATCAGTCTAAAGTGGTTTTTAATCCTCTAAACATTACCTAAAACTTTTGTCCAAAACAATTTTTGATATGACCAACCCTTACGGCAAGGGATGATCAAAATGTTGCTGGAACTGTAAAAAGATGGAGCTTGTTATATGCTAAACATGTGAAACTTTTTTCACATGTAACCATTGTTGTATTGAGTAAATTTGAAGTTTTTCATAACTTTAAAATAGAAATCTTCTTTATTCCCTACTTAGCAATGGTGACATCTACTTCCGCCTTCCAGAGTGCCGAAAGGGATTTTTTATATACTCAAATTAACCAAACAAAATTTTGTTACTAATCATCCAGCAACATTTCAAAATAAAGTGCGACAAATGGCCACCAGCAAGATAATATTGACCCACCGGGTTGGTCTAGTGGTGAACACATCTTCCTAAATCAGCTGATTCAGAACTTGAAAATTCCAGCATTCAAGTCCTAGTAAAGCCAGTTATTTTTACACCGATTTTAATACTAGATCGTGGATACCGGTGTTCTTTGGTGGTTGGGTTTTAATTAACCACACATCTCAGGAACGGTCGAACTGAGACTGTACAAGACTACACTTCATTTACACTCATACATATCATCCTCATTCATCCTCTGAAGTATTATCTGAACGGTAGTTACTGGAGGCTAAACAGGAAAAAGAAAAGCAAGATAATCCATCTCTGACTAAAAAATGAAATAGAAAATAAAGAGAAAATTCTAGAAATTGTTGAAAATGACGCCTAAAAAATTATAAAGTTTAAGTAAAGATGGTAAAGTCTGATGTAAAAATTTCTCTCTGGACATCCAGCAACATGTTGACAAAGATAGTTTCTTTCATCATTTAATCTTTGGTGATAAGTGTACATTTCATATTAGTAGAAAAGTCAATAGACAAGAATATGGTGTGAACAGAAAATCCCCAGAAAAAACTGTGCAACATTACACGATTTGCCTAAAATGAATATGTTTTGTCCTATTCCCTGTGAAAAGGGAATAGACCATTCTATTTTTAAAAAATGCACAATAACTGCAGGAATTTCTGCCTACATGTTAAGCAATATAAAAGTCATATAAAATATGGCTAATTCGAGGAAAATACTGAGAAGTTCTTCCTAGTAAACAATAAAGCTCTGCCTTATTGGAACATATCGTTTGAAATTATCTGAAAAACACTGGAATGGCCATGTGACTGATGAAAGTACGGTGCTGATTCATCAACCACCAAGAAATCCAGACTTAGTGCCTTGAGACTATTTTTTGTAGTTTTTTATAAAAATAACGTTTTTGTCCCTTCCTTTCCTGCTGATATAGACGATTAAAAACAATCGCACATGATGATGCTAGTGTTGGATGTTACTGTGCTGATATCTGTCACGTAATTCACAGTACACAATTAGAACATTTATAAAGGGTGTCCCATATAAAACGCAACCCATCAATCACTCATCCATGAAATTTCAAAAGTCAAGCTTACTCCCTTACTTGTTACTGAAATGGACTCGTCCAACATCTGAACATCTTGACGATGCAGTAGAACACTACCGATAGTAACAACAATGCAATCATAACATTCAGTGTATTGCTAGAGACAAGATGGTGTTTTCCCTAGATGAACGTGTTTTCATTGTTGAGTTGTACTTCAACGAAATCAGTGGTTGCAGTGCAAGATTTGTTTCGCCATAAGTACCCAGATAAACCAGCTCCTAACAAAACATCAGTATTAAGGTTAGTTGCAAATTTAGAGAGACTGGTCTGCGTCAGTGTTGAATACAGATACAGTCGCTGAAATCAAAGACCGATTACTCGCCTCGCCAAATAAATCGATCAGACGTTTGTCAGCTGAAATTAATTTGTCTAAATCAACCGTTCATCGGGCGACCAAACGATTACGATTACGACCTTATCGCATTCAAACGGTTCATCGACTTCTTGAGCCCGACAAAGAAAACGGCTACAATATTGTCAACAGTTCCGTCGATTTCTGCGCGAGGGAATTAATGTTACGGATTCGTTTTTTTTTCACAGATGAGGCACGGTTTCATTTGGATGGCTACGTAAACAGCCAAAACGGTAGAATTTGGAGTGCTGAAAATCCCACATTTATCACGAAAAACAATTACACCCGCAGAAGTTGGGCATGTGGTGCGCGATATCGCGGGAGAAAATAATCAGTCCTATTTTTTCAAGTACTCCATTAATGCAAAACGATATCAGGATATTTTATTTTAGTTCATCGCACTCTCGGAAGAGGAAGACAGACACTGCCGGCTATAACATGACGGTGCGACATCGCACTACGCAGGTTCAACTTCTGATTTCGTTGAGGAATTCTTTGGTAATCGTGTTATCGGTCAAGGCTTGTGGCCACCAAGATCTCCAGATTTGACTACGGCGGATTTTTTTCTATGGGGTTACCTCAAAGAAAAAGCCTACAACAACAATTCACGAACACTTGAACAATTGAAAGTCAATATTGAACAAGCTGTATTAAATATGCGGCCACAAACTTTGAAAAAAGTTGCAAGAAACGCTGTAAAAAGAATTGAAGCTTGTATTCAAGAAGATGGCGGCCACCATTTACTCTAAATGTAAGGTAATGGATGGTAATAATAAAAATTACATTTACATTTACACATGCCTTTTTATTATTTCAATACCTACCAATATAAGGTTGGGTTGCGTTTTATATGGGACACCTGTAGATGCAAGCTTTAAAAACTTTCCTGAAAAATCATCAAAAGATAACAATCTCTATCATTGAAAAATGAATTTTTTTATAAACCAATGAGTGTCATTTCTATTTGTAATCACACTGTATGAAATAAGTGAACACCACATTTTCCTTTATATATAATAGTTGTCACCTAGCTTTCTTTAATTTTTTTTTACGTATTAATCAAATAGAAATACATAAAAATTGGCTAAATAAACCAGAAATTTAAACAAAAATTTCATATAAAATGGATTTTTTTTAATAAAGAATTTGGTACTTACGTATTAACGCCACTGCAGCTACAGCTTTATTTAAAAACAAAGTAGACAATCGGATTTCGGTGGAAAATGGGCTGATAGAGTTTAACATATTTTATTTTTATTTATTTAATAAATATAATTTAACCAAACTTAACCTACGCTCGCTTCGCTTGCTAACCTTGACTAATTAACACCGAATTTTTTGAGTAATTAACACCATAAAATTACGGTGTTAATTAGTCAAGGTTAGCGAGCGTAGGTTAAGTAATATATATATAATAAATAAATATAAATAACCATTTCTTAAAATTAATTAAGACTCAATAAAATAAATACTCAATTTTAAATAAAACTGTAGCTGCGGTGCCGTTAATACGTAAGAACCAAGAATTTTCTTATTAAATGTTCTATTGGATAATTTTCAGAAGTATGTATATTAACTTACTTGTTCAAATCGACTTCATATGTCTGTAACCTTGGCTTTTCATTGGGAACATCAGGATTCCATCGATAAATGGCAAATTTTTTTAATCTAGGTTTCTTGGCTTCACATACTGCTGCTGCAGTCGCCATGCACCTCTTGTTGAACCATGATGCCTAAAAAATCAAATCGAAGTAATGTTTATTCATAAATTAAATTATCTTACAAATATGCTTATTAAACTTAAGAAAATAGATCAATAAAAATTTTCTAGTACAATTTACGAGTACTCGTAATACTTTTACTAATCTTTTCTAATTACATTTCTTATTAAGAACGAAGATTTTTTTTAACTTCTGTATGAAAAAATCAGTAATCTATGATTGAGGCATAGATTTTTCCTCATTCCATTAAAACATTAAGAGCTACCCGACTTTTTTAAAGCGACAGAAATTATGAAAATCACAAAGTTAAGATCGTGACTTGAAAAAAGATCAAAAACTTTGCATCAAAAGTAAAATCTTCTTAACAGTACTGGGAAATATGTGCTCATCATGAATAAAAGATAATCCTATCATTAGGATCTCATTTAACCATTCTAAATGGCTAACCTCAGTTTTGAAGCGTTTCACATTACAGCTTTTGTTGTGATTATTCCTCATGACTTCATAAATCTATCAAATGATACCTTTGGAATCCTAAAAACTGCAGTCATGATCTTCCAAACTGATTCAGTAGATTGCACGGTTCACTTGATATTTTCATACTTTGATGAACTAAAATAGCTATACTAAAAGAAATGTTCTTTTGACTTGTAAGATATTCAATTATTGAAATAAGAAAGATTTTGCCCCTTATTCTCTCCTGTAATTTAAAAAAAAAAAATGAAAATTCAAGTTCTATCCTT
Organism: Lycorma delicatula; assembly: GCF_047948215.1. Classification (NCBI taxonomy): domain Eukaryota; kingdom Metazoa; phylum Arthropoda; class Insecta; order Hemiptera; family Fulgoridae; genus Lycorma; species Lycorma delicatula. Next base: position 11,716,046 of record NC_134467.1, on the reverse strand, counting down.
TTTTTATACACATCTTGTACCATGTTTTATCTGGAATATCCATATGCATCTGGGGATGGATGAAAAATATTGTATACACAACAAAAATACATTCTCGTGAGGAATTAATTGTCCACATTAATGAATGTGGCTAATCAACTTAAGGACAGGCCCAAAGAACTAAAATGAGCAACAAAAGCAGTACAGACCGTGCCAAGAAATGTGTTGAAAATTGTGGACTCATTTTTGAACGTTTATTATATACATATAATGAACTTTGGTCTAGTGTACGCTTTCTAAATAAAATTCAAATTTCTCTCATTTTTCTTTGTTTTATTCAACATATCTTGAACCATTTTGTTCAGAATTAAATTCTCTACAAGTTTTGTTTAAAATTTTATGTATTTATTACTCATTTAAGAAGTTACTGTATGTCAAACATAAAAAAACATGACTTTTACTCTAGATCTCTCAAAAATTACTGCACATATGGTTCCGAGATCAATTTTATTAGATTTTTCAGGTTAAAAACCGTACGAAATCACCAATTCTAGCCCTTAATTAAACCTAAAAATTTCAGTATGACCTCATTTCAATGGAGTGGCCGAAATAGAGTGAAATCTTTCACTAGACATAACGCGAAAGAAAGCATTTTAGGACATATGTTTATATATACTTTTTCTATTATTTTCCTGAGTAGAATAGGTTATGAAAGTCCCAGGAGAGCTTTGTGTTTACACCCCTTTGTAGACTCTGTGTGTGTGCACGCACATGTATAAACACAGACAATTAAGAAATGGGATTGAATTTTACCAGCATGACATGGCAATCCATCATCATGCATAAACACACCATCTTTACCCTTGATCATCCTGCCATTACGAGTCCAAGTGACACACTGCTAAGACCATTCGGTCTCAAGTATCGGCATACGTGAAGAGGTGTAGATAAATTTAAATTTTATACGAAAGTTCTTACTTCTGAGTAAGCAGAGTAATATTACATAAATTAAGCCATTCGATTGAGATCATCCTTACTATTAACATTATGTAAAAGTACAAATTTCTTATCGCAATAAAAGAAATTCCTGCTTCCATTTTCATTTACTCAATTAATTTATTTTGAACGGTCTGTCTTAATTAATACCTGGAGATTCAGATACCAAAACTGCCTCTTCCCCAAATAAAAACCCGATAAAACTCTGTCTTTGTTCCAAAAGATAATTGCAATAATTTTCACGGTAATACAATCTGCTGACACTTTTTTGGTTTTATTGTTGAGCAAGAATAGCTGCCTACAATTCCATTACTGAGATTTACCTATATTAATATGTGAAACCCAATTTCATTGTCTGCAACAATTTTTTCTGACCGTTAATATTTGTTTAACAGCAATACCATCGGTTGCATCTGACACTGTCTTAAGAGAAGTTTAGGGATCCAAAGCCTAAAATACTAATAATAACATACGATTTCTGTGATCACTTTATTAAAAACAAAGTATGAAATTTGTGTAGACAAATTACCAATTATCTGCAACCATATTGTCAATGTTCTTAAATAATTCACCGTTCACGACAAGCTGGCCGTTTCTTTCTTTATCATGGATATTAGTCGACTATAATTTAATATACTATTTGTCTCTTACCATACCTCTTACGCTACCTTCACTCAAACAATTTCTTATACTTTCTCTCATACATATAAACTTTCTGAAATTATCAAAGACTTCAAATCTTCTATAGTTTTTGATTTATATGAACCTAATTACTGAACGTACAGCGACTATTCAAATTCTAAATCATAACCCACATAACAGCTACATAGACCTATTTTTATCACAGATATATATGCCATGAAACCTCATACACTGCTGCGGTAATATGGCATCACTAGCCCTGTTCTTCACAATCTACGTTTAAAACATCAAGTTTCTTCCAGATAGCCCTCGCATTTATTTACATTATCAATATATTATTGCACTTAAGATGTGATGAACACAATTAGATTTCTAGATATGCATAGACCGACAAACAATACCCTCATTCAGCTCACCACAGACTCTTGATTATAAAATGAGCAACATTACTTCAAGAGAAAGCAGAACTTTTATTAATTATGTTGGTATTTTAGGCATTTCAAATGTCACAGCCATAAGAAAAAAGCAAGACAGTTAATGTAAAACAACAAATTTAATTCTTCACCATCAAGAAAAATGCATTACATACACATTATATAAATATAAAACATGCATCAATTACAAAAAGTTTGCTTATAAAAAAAACTTTTTTTTAATCTCTTTTGGTATACTTAGGAAAAGAGAAAATTAACTTTCAAAATGAATTAATTAAGTAGCAGCAGAAGAATAAATATTGACACCACTGTAAATAGTTATGTACATTGTGTGTTGTGTACATGTGTGGGAGGGGGGTATTATGCATAAAATATGAACAAGAAATGAGTATTTACATAAAAGTAAATAAATAATATCAACAGACACCACACCAGCATTAATACTTAACATTATTAAAACTATAAATTAAGAGAGACTAAACAAAGCAGTGCAGTGACAATAGAACAGCTAATATGAAATTCTAAAACCAGCCTAGACTGCATTAAAAAACTACTCCAATACGTATATTTAAGCAAAACCATGATTTTTTTAAATTTAAAAGCTGAATCTATAAAAAAAAATTGTAAACAAAGAACATTTACAAAAAAAAAGCATTACTTAAATCTAAAACTAAATGTCCATTCTGATTAATAAATAATTATCATTAGTAGATATGAGAAAATAGTTTATAAAAAAGTAATAATTCAGGAAATAAATGAGTGCAAGATGATTTTTTCATTTAGAGCATGCACAGTGCATTGACAATTTTTCCAATGGGATGGCCAACATTATTTTTAAATGGAGATCACAATTTTTACATTTTTTGATAAAATTCTAAAACATTTTTATTTTTTGACTCCTGAACACAAATCTTCAGGAGTTACAATACCTCATCTCCAATCATATCTATTTGCAATACGTATCGTAAAAGTTGAATCTAAGTCAATAGAGTTATAATATTACTTTTTTGTTATTTGTTTCAATGGAGTTGTATTTTCATATTTCATTATTTTGGTTACCTTAAAAATTGTACACTTTTTCTTTAAAAAAATAAAATAAAAACACTGACAAAACAGTAATGTTTTACTTCAATTTATTGAATCAAATTATTAATTTATTATTTTTCATTACAATTTACAGACAAACTATTTCTTATTACAATTTATCGAAACTAATTTTATTACTTTACACAACACCAAAAAAAAAAAAAAAAAAAAAAAATGGCAAATTATCTTTTATTACAATTTAGAAAACAATAATATAACTTAAAATACATAAAATAAAATAAAAAATTAATTCAATATTGAACGATTATTTTTACCATCAAGTGCAATTTATGAAATTAAAATCCCAACCATCCTAGAAAAATTAGGTAAATTTTACTTTTCAAAAAGTCAAGTTATAAAATGTAACATACTGTGTCAATAAGTACAATACACTTGATTGTAGATTAATTTAACGCCTAAAGAATCTGACTTTTAATATAAATGATTATCTTGCTTGCATTTATTATTATATAAGCGATGGTTAGGTGTTGATTAGGATGTGAGTACTGCAAATAATATCTTTGTGAAGTTTTTCCATCAAGCATGTCTATTAACATCTATAAACTATCAAATTACGATACAACGTGGTTACCTCTGAAAAACATTTCAATAAAACTCACTCCTTTACAATCTATGATGGCAACCGGACAATGAAATTTCACATCAAAGAGTGTTTTACATTCACTTTTTGTAATACATAAATTCAGTATATTTATGTATTACATTTTTTCCCTGGGAGAAAAACGTTTTAACATTATCACTGCCTGGACACAATGTATTGGTTGTAATTAAATAAATTTAAAATTCGCAAATGGCAAATAACCCTCCTCTCGACAGTTATTTCTGCAAGAGGAACTCCATGGTGATACAGTTTTCTTAATTTGATGAACTTTATTGTAAATATTAGCATCCATTCACTTTGCCACTCATCGTGACCCACCCACTTTAGAAAAGACAAAATCGTTTGAAGCAACATGATTGTGAGAGGAGGCTGTCACCTCAACACACCATCAGCGTGTGAATTTCAAGCAAATTTCATTGCTTGAAATTTCTATATGGCTAATTATATGTATGGCCTTGCTAATAGCATACAGCTCCACAACGAAAATACTGGGCGATGCTGGAAAGGCCAAACATTTATGTTCTGTTGCCTGCAAAAAGTTAGAGGGCGAAAGACAACTCCCATTAAAGCCCATCAGGGTTAGGAACAGGGGGGGGTTGTTGTCACCCGCCTTGTGACGACTGGAAGCGTCACAGGCGGGTGTCTTCCTTTACGGGTTTGGGATGTTGCTAACCACCAAAACACAACCAACAGAATTAACGTTTCTAGAGTCATCTATATAAATTATGGCATCAAAATTCATGCTTTTTATAATATTATAAAATTTGTTTCATAGGATAACCGGATTTGTATTCTTTTTATGATACTGACAAAGGCCAAAGCAGTAATTAACAACAGAACTCTGCTAAGGAGGTTAATAACATGGAGCAACAGTAAGGCCTGTAGGTAATTTTAAACCTAAGAGCTGAGAAAAGTTGCCGAGCTCTGATGCCTAATGGAACAATAGATCTCAGCTGTTCCTGATATCGATTAACATGCTGGTTGGAGAACACCACATCAAAGGTCTGATGACTTGATGGCACTTTAATGTGACCCACATAGGAGCATATCATTTGCTTTCTTCTATCCCAAAGAGATGGCTCATCACTATCTACCAGCAGACTTACCACGGGGGGCTTGAGCTAAATGCTCCCTGACAAGATAGATGAATGAATGATGTACTACATGGAGCATCTTTAGAGTGTTGACCCCATTAATAAGCTACACAGCCATAAGTAGGAACAGGCCACAGCTCAGTCGAAGCACAGCATACATATACGATCGGCTCCCCAACAAGTATTAGACAGAACTCTCAGCATATATTCTCTATAGAATGTCTTAGAATCTGAACTCTGAATACTTTTTGAAATTTTACCTTCAGCTCCTTCAAATGTTACCCACGTTAGTCATTGGTCAAACCACAATCCCAGAAATCTAACCCGTGTGCATGCATTGTGTATAGATACACAAAAGATGTCATTGTATACCATCTGGGAAGTGTGATAACATACTGAGCCTGAAATTATCAGTTCCAAGGGAAGCGGCACGAGAATTAGTCAAGGCATATATATCTTAGCTCATTATAAGAAAAGAATATGTTTAATTAATTTGTGGGTCTCCAATCACCAACGGGATATTTACTACCTGCAACTTATATCTCAACTATGATGATGTAAGTGAAATTGGCCTAAACGATCTTCTGATTGCGTTCATCACATCAATTGAGGTGGTAACAAGGATTTCGCCGCTTTGCAGACCAATTAGCTGAGGTGAATGTACCTGGTCCAAATCCTTCTCCATACAACAAATTATGGTGTTCAACGTAATTTGCAACAAAAATGGATTCAACGTAATTTTGCCATGATTTTTGTTTAGCACACCTGAACAGTTGAGGGCAAACAGCTCTTGCATTGCGGAAGGCACGGAGTAATTCAGTCGTCAGTCTTCGACTGAAATTACGTAAAGCCCTGCACCAATCCCTTAATGCACACCTGCAGTCTTCATCCCACCTTGCAGGCCACCTTGGCTTTTCAGATATTAAAGGGATAAATTCATTTGCACTGTTGAAAATTCAGTGTGTAAACCTGGAAATCTGGTGGATCACGCCACCGCTCTTGTCGTAATGGCCAAAGGAATCCTTGTACCCGATCCAGTCTGTTTTCTGAACCACCCATGTATGGCTGACTCAAAGATAAATCACGATTGCTATGTAGGAAAAGATAAGACCTTAAAAAAGCACATTTTCAAAAAAAAACTGATAGACCATAAATATCAAATATTAATTTATAATAAATAAAAATATATATTTTCACATTTATACAATATTCATAAAGATTTGCGACCCAGAATAGATGCCATCCTAGACTTAAAATTTGTTGTTACACAGTTCCTGACAAGGCAGATACTTTGCTGAGAACAGTGCTAGGCGAGGTCAAAACTTAAATGACTCGTCCCTCTGTCTGCATCACTAAGTAGTTTTGCACTAGTAGAACAAGCATGCTGTATTAACAAGCGCAGATTATTACAACGAGGAGTGATTATAAATGAGATTTACACTTATGGTGGTTTGCAAAAAATTTAACTTTTATTTAGCAATAATATGGTTATACATATATGTTTTTAGATTACTGCAACTGCCATTTGTGTGGCAATTATTTTTTACCAGTTCAGCAAAACAGCTGCAACTTCTGTAGAGAAAGTTTTTGTGCACTTAAATTTACTGAAACACAATCTGTTACTATTGTGCAATACAGTAGTAATTAATATTACAGTAAATACGAACAGTAGTGATTACCGACAGGGCAAACCATTTACAGTTGGAAAAAGCAGTTAGAAAACACATGTATCTGTGTTCTGCATAAAAAAAAAGTACTGATAGACCTACTGCATCAGAAGAACAAATTGTTTGTGTCGTACAACCATGTACTCTAAGTAAATTAGTTAAATCACAAGTTAAGAATTACAAATTCCACAAACAAATACATGTAAAGTTTTTACTTGAGGAGGACACTGAGAACTTCATTCGGTAAAGCCTATAATGGCTATGAACGGTGGGAGAGTGGGGAAGAAGGTGTCTACCCTACAGGGGTCAGGATGTATAAGACGGTACTTCACCTCACCGGCAAGATGGTCTCACTGGCACGCAGAAGTTCAAAATTATTTAGATCGATGCCTTGCAAAACATTGGATTCACCACGAGAATGATAAAAACATGGCTTTCATGCATCGGGCAAGAAGTCCAGACTTCATGCGTAGTAACTTTTTGTTGGTCTTATGAAAAATAAAGTTTTTGTCCCTTCTGTGCATACATATAACACCAACAGATATAAACTTTAAGAAATCTCTTGTAAAACTACAAAAGAAATATTCTCCAAATCTCATCAAATTTACATCAAAGATAAATTTTTTAACACGTATCAAAAACATCAATTCCACTTATCACCTTGCATTTACCATAGAACATTAGTCAATCAATTCACTTTGTCTTAACGATCTGAATGCCAGAATCTTTTTAAGGCTAATTTTTACAATAGTGCAGTATCAAATAAATTGACCATTTTACATTTAGTGTCTAAATTTTGCCAACTGTAAATATAAATGTGCAGTGTAGTTTGCACAGCATTCTCCAGGAAGTCATGAATCTTTCTCGACAGATTACAATTCGTCACAAAGCTACAAAAAACCTAAGTTACATCTATATCGAATTCAATTAGTGCAAGAACTCAGAGAAACTGAATGTAAAAGATGACTTCAATCAGTTCTGTAGGGAATTCATACATTTTGAGATAGTGCGAGTATTTTGGACAATGTTTTTTATTCAATGAAGCATGATTTTATCTTTCTGGATATATTAAACAACTGAGTAGAGAGTATTGAAAATCCTCCCACTTATCATGAAAGGCCATTCAATTCTCAAAAAGTTATTGTTTAGAGTGCAATTTTATGTGATAAGTAGTTAGATCTACTTTTTCACAGAAACATTAAAAAAAATTATTACATATATTGTAAGCTTGCTTGAAACTGAAAAGATAAACTATTGATTACAGAAAAAGTGTCAGTCAAATATCACACATTTCCAATTTGACAATGGAGTTATATGAATTTTTCCCATACAATTTCCCCCAAACTATGTAGCTTCCTCCACTGCACCCAGATCTCTTACTCCTACATCATTATTTAAGGATTTAAGGGTCATAATCTGGATCTTTTAGATCATAAGAGTCCATCTGAAAAATATTTTATCAAGAATGACCCACACATGAATTGAAAGAAGATATATTTTAGACAGTATCTCTTAATATTAATGTAGCAATGAAGAAACAAACAACTTCTATAAATACTGCATTATATTTAATAAGCAGTCTCATCTCACAATAATATGCCTTCCTTAAAATATGTTCTGAATTTCAAAATACGAGGGTTATTTTTTTTTTCAAGGTCCGATCGGTCACGAAATTAAAACCACAGTGAAAATAAAACATTTTTTATTTGTAACAAGTACTTACATAGTCGCTACTCCAATTTAGACATTTGTCGTAGTGTGGTACCAACTTTCCAATACTCTCGTCATAGAACGGAGCCGTCTGTGTTTTCAGCCATGTTTCTACACTGGTCTACAGTTCTTGGTGGAATTCATGGAACGTGGCACGACCATCACTGCAGCCTCATACTGTGTGACTCTTCAACGTCTACGAAGGGCAATTCAGAATAAGCGAAGAGGAATGTTGTCATCAGGCATTGTCTTTCTCCATGACAATGCTCGGCCGCACACTGCAGCTGTAACAAAGAAGCTCCTGCAGCGTTTTCATTGGGAAGTGTTTGATCATCCACCATACAGCCCGGAATTGGCTCCATCCGATTTTCATCTCTTTGCTCACATGAAACGCTGGCTAGGAGGACAACATTTTGGCACAGACATCGAGCTGCAGACCAGCATAGAAACATGGCTGAAAACACAGGCGGCTCCGTTCTATGACGAGGGTATCGGAAAGTTGATACCACGCTACAACAAATGTCTAAATCGGAGTGGCGACTATGTAGAGAAATAGCGTAACTGTGTAAGTACTTGTTACAAATAAAAAATTTTTTATTTTCACTGTGGTTTTAATTTTGTGACCGATCAGACCTTGAAAAAAAAATAAACCTCGCATATAAATATTTAAATCGACCAGTTCAAATAAAAGGTAAGAACGTTTGAAAAAAAAATTATATATATACATATATATAAGTTAAATTAAAAAAAAACCATTAATATAATTTTTTTTTGTTCAACTCTTAAATTTTTAAGTCCAGTCAAATTTAATATAAACACATGGTTTTATTTTAATTTGGCACCAACAAAAAAATACTATTTTTCACTTTGGTGTAGTTTTCTGAAACCAGTTTATTAAATTTTGTAAAACATAAAAATGTTTTACATAAAAAAACTATTTTATTTTTTTAAAAACGTATTAAAATTTTGTTTACTTTTTTTGATATAGTTGAGATCATGTTCTAAGCTAGCTTTTAAATTTTGTGAATTACAACAGTTCATTCAAGTTTTTCCAACGTTACTAAAAAAACCAAATATATTGTATTATTTTTAACATTCTCGGTATTTTACTTACAAATGTTACAACAAGATCTATTATAGTCCAACATTGTTTCTTTTAATAATTAAAAAACCCACTTATCAACGTTCAAGCGCTTTTGGAATAGAATTCCATCATCAGGAACTTATATTATACTTAATATAAGTTTATACTATTATTATATAATACTATATAGTAATACTTATGCTATATAGTATAAGTATTATACTATTATATATACTTAATAAAACTTAAAATTTGTTGTCATATGTAAAATTGTTTGTGTAACGTATATAAAATATAACACAGTGGTTATCATATGTTTGAAACAGTGTCAACATCCTGTTATTACGAATATCTCCACCATATGCTAAAGTGGAATGGAACGCTGTAATTGTTAGAAAGTGGGTTTTTTAATTATTAATTATATATAATCATACCAACAGGACATGTTTGATAAAATTACTTCTTTTATTTGTGAAAGACATACATTTTTGTACTAACTAAATAATCTAAAAGCATTTATAAGCTAGAGAGGCCCAATTATTATAAAGTACCCAATAATAAATGAAAAACTTATGTATTACCAAAGTGAAAAAGAGTGGATTAATATTCATCCAGATATTAAAATATGCATGACAATGACAATTTGGATAAATCGTTGAAAAGATTTGAGGTCAAATAATTTTTTTGTTCATAGAACTTGTTCTCAATTAAAACTGAAACAGGTTAATTATATCTATAAAAGACTTTTCAGCATGCCCTTGAATGTTTTGAAATTTGGAACAGGCATTATGTCATGAATATCGTTTAAGAAAATATAAAACAAGTTTCAGAAGTTCAATTTTTATAGTTTTAAAACACATATATATATATATGTATGTGTGTGTGTGTGTGTGTGTGTGTGTGTGTGTGTGTGTGTGTGTGTGTGTGTGCGCGCGTTTCTGTTGATTCTAATCACATTCAAAACTAAATAAACATCTATTCTGTAAGACATTTCAATATATTTATAACTTTAAATTACCAGGTATTGTCTCTCACTAATTAATAGAACGATGATTTTATTTAATGAAATATGCACATGTTTTAAACATTTTTTCCTAAATTATTATGCTAAGTATTTGCAGCTAATTATTTATATTTTCTAGCCTGTGAAAATGTACGTGAATGAATGTATAATTTAACTCTTTGAAAAATAATAACATCTAATTCATAAATTTATATCATACTTCTCAATCTTTGGAGACAATTTATTCATTATTATAACTATTTCTTAATTTAATTATGTTAAGGAAGCTATTTTGGAGTATATGTGGATGCACAACCTGAGAGGTTTGACCGAGAAAGAAAAACAAGGTAAGGTTGTTACTTATCTCTGATCTTGTTTAATATGTATGTTAATGTGATAATTAAAAATGCTCTAGAATATGATGAAGGAATCGAAAAATAGATTAATATAGAAGAAAATAAGTTGTACAAGGTTTGTAAATGACATAGTATTTTTATGAGATGATGTAAAAGATATTAAAGAGATGATTTCAAAATTAGAAGAGAGAAATAATATGAAAAGAAAATAAACGTTGAAAAAACAAAAGTAATGAGATCAGAAGACAATAAGCTAAACAGAATAACTGAATAAATAAAAGGGTACAAGTAAATAGGTACAAGAGTTGTTAAATAATTAAAAGAGACAAATGCCAGTAGCAGAAAAATTATTTAATAGAATAACCTGAAACTGTCTGGTATTCAAGTTGCCACCTCGACATAGAAAATATTCATCTGTTCAAAAAACTTTCATTATTTTAACTTCTTTTGTTTATTACAGAATGTTGGGGCTGCTTTGAACGTATATCATGGAAGAACAAAATGGTATAAGATTTTTCCACATTTTCTGTGTGTAAAACTGTTTTAAATTCACTTACAGATGTTAAAACAGTATAATAATAAGTGTATTAACTGTAAAAATTTTTATAAGTGAATCGAACAGTTTAAGGGCAGAACAGATGTCACAAATTTTCGTCATAGTGGAACACTAGAGGAAGTTTCAACTGATGCTTCACAAGATCACATTAATGATCTTACTTGCAAAGTCAGAGGCTTAAAAATTTGTGACATTACTGGAATTTGTAGTGCAAATATCGGCATTATCCATTTCATTATAAATGTTAACAGTGGTGGCTAGTACCTAAAATTACTGGCGGTGCTGCTCCAGAAAATTTTTTTCTGGGTTTATTCAAGACCACAGTTAAAGTTTTCTGTAAAATAAAAGAACCAAAAAAAAAATGAATCAAAGTACATTGTGCTTAAAAACCGTATTTTTTAGTATTATTAGATAATAACTTAATAAAATGTCAACTTAAAAACACTGTTGCCCAACGCTGCTTAATTTAAATTTATATGTACACAGAAACAAATACATAATTAGTGTTTACTAATTGCCTTCTCTTTCACTCTTCCAGCTTTTTTTGGACAGATTTGGCAATCAAAGAGCCCTTGCTTTCCCCCATCTTCTGTCCACTACTCAAAAAAAAAACATCTAAACCGCTTTCATATTCCTTCTAACAAGGAACCTTCCATACACATGCAGAAAAAACTACCTTCCACAAGCATGCCAAGGTTCAGCACTGGTGGAAGCGACAGTGCTCTCTTTTCCTCGCAGGCAGCTTATGTGCACATGTGTCAACAACAGCCAAACACCACGTTGCTGGAACTGTCAAGTGTACAGTTCCATACAAAGATTTTTCTATCTTTCTCATAAACTGAGGGATGGCTACCGACATTAAGTTTAAGAATTATTTATTAGAAAAGTATAAAGAAAGAATTAAGGAAAAAAGGACTCATTATATTAGATGTTATTGATAATATCAAATAGGGGGTGCTGCAATTCCACAGTGCCTATACGCGAGCCACCACTGAATGTTAACACTGCACAACATGTTCGAGATGAATTTTGAGACAGTAACTCAAAATCACAGACAATGGAATTCACATCTGTACGGAACTCAAATAACAGTTTTTAATGGAAGATAATGTGCTTTTTTGATATACATAAAACTTGTGATGAAACTTGGATTCATCATTTTGAGCAGAATCCAAACATCAGAGTACGGAATGGAAATATGAAAATGATTCTTACGTAAAAACTTTAACAAGACTGAAATTTAATTCTCATTGTTTTAAAAAACTAAATCATAGGAAATGTAATCAAATTGTCCAAAAAAATATTGATTTATTTTGGCGACTGGAAAAAAATGTTGAGGTACAATAACTGTTCAGGAAAAAGATAAAGTATTATAATTGCAATGTCATCATTAGAAGAGAAAAACGTGAATTTTTCTGAAATGTTTACACTAGAAGAAACTGCTTGATATAGAAAGAGAATTGAAACAGACCATAGAATTTGAAAATAAAATAATATCGGAAAATAAGGCAGAAATGAACACAAAATGTCTTACACAGTATTAGGAAAAAAACCAAAGAATAGAGAATGCCAGTAATTCACTCGAGCTTAAATCTAAGATACTAAAAAAATAAACATGATGACATGGAATGACACAAAAGATCAAATTCAGTTGAAATCACAGTATATTTCATGAGGCGAGTGAAGAATTGCAAGCACTGTCAAGAGGGTTGAGAAAGCACTGGATTTTAAAATAAGTTATGAAATTAATGATGTATATTACTTGACTCGCTCCAAAGATTGCTGATCATTGAAAACATCTTTATATTATGACACGACTTAATATAATTGTTACATTTATAAGAACCGCAAACAGGAAATGTTTCAACACATATAGGTGAAGCATAAATTATTAAAACGAGATGTGGGGTTTTTGCAATCATTTCCTAAATATTTAAATAAGATTCTTATGGCTATAAGAAGATTACTAACAAAAGTTAAAGACACTAAACAAAATAGGAGATACAAGTAACTGTGGATATGAAAAGAAATAATACTATTAAAAAGAGAGGATCAGTGCTAAAGCAATTAAGATTAGAACTTAATACGATCAGAATAAGCAGTAAAAAGAGCTGGCAAAATATCGCATGACTTTCCCGGTTACACTGGTCAAGTCATGATTACCAAAATAAGATTTCAGCATCAAAATTATCAAATTTAATTTTTTATTTATTTTTATTTTAGTGGCTTCTTTAAATTTTTGGGGAAAATGTATTTATAAAGAAATGATTACTAATGGAAAAAAAAGAAATAATTTAAAAGAGAATTATTTTAAAATATTGGAAAAAGTACGTATTACTCTTACAAAAGTATTGAAAAAAATTACTTTTCATTTTGGGTCCAAAATAGAGTGCCAAAGCTGCTTTAGTTTTAACTGAACTTTGACTTCAAGTGATGAAGAAAAAAATATTTTCTTTTTTAATAATAAAAATTTTAAAAAGTTAAAAATATAAAAGCTGAATATATAGTTTTATAATTTTAAGAAATTTTTTAAAAAATTTTTATATATAAGTAAAGAATGCTTAATACATTTGCTAAAGTTTTCTCTAAATCTAACCCTCCTTTAATAGAGGCTAAAAAAAAATTTCAAAATATTTTACTTTAGATCGAGGTCTATAAAAATATACACATTTCTAGATAGTTCTACACAAGAACTGTAAACTTCCAATAATTAAAAAAAAAAAAATTAAACTGAGGGGAGATAGAGCAAAAGAACAAAAACCAAATATTTCAATTTTAATTGGTGGGGCCTGATTTTATGAAAAAACTTTTTTTCGATTATTTATATAGGTATTGCAGGTAACAAATTTGCTTTAATAGAGTTTTTTCTAAAATACTTTTGAAGAAAATCAAGATTGGTTTTTTCACGAATCAATGAATTTTGAAAAAATTAATATGATCATTGCCTCATATATAGAAATATTTGATTCAATTTGAAGAAAATTGGTTCAGTCAATCCTGAGATATAGGCCAAATGCAATCCAACACACATACTCACATACAATGTTTTGTTTTGGTCTAGATGAATTAGTTGCACCCTAATAAAAAAGATTTGCAAAAAAAACTGATAATCAATTTTTGACATGATCACCAAACTTTCCTCTTCAATACAGCTATTCTAGCTATATTTACTGGTTAAGTAAAATGATACAAGAAATTTTCTGTTTAATAATTTAAGTTTTTTCTTATTTTAATTTTGTTAATATTAATTTTAATTTATTGTTACAATGCTGAAAATGATATAATTCAGTTAGTTTATGATAAAATTTTAATCAATCTATAATTTTTCTTAATTTGTTCAATCCAAATGTCCAGACATTGTTATCTTATCAAAGCAATAATTTATTAAGAAAAAAAGCATATCCAATAATTACAATTTTTTTTTAAATGTAATAATGATTATAGAGCTGGTGGAATAATAATTTATATTGATAAGAAGTGTAATGATCGTCATTTCATATAAAGTCAGAAAAGTTACTGTAACTATTAATGTGAATTAAACTAACTATTAATAAACTGTTACTTTAGCTGCATATAAATTTTGTTTCTTAAGATAATCCTTTTGCTGAATTAGAAGGTATTTTAAATCATTTACAAGAAAAATTGAAGATACTAATTTATATAAATGAACAAACAGCAGTAACCAAAAAATACTGAGAAATATAGTAAAATTACTTATCTTTTTTTTTAATTTTTATAATGGATCAAAAAATTAATTCATAATAATAATAATGATAATCTTAGAAAGAAAAATAATTTTAAAAATTGGAGAAATTTTATTTTTAAGGAATAAAAGAGAGAGAGAGAACGAGAACAGAAGAATGAAATTTATATTTTGCTTTTTTTAGTGTTAAAAAGAAATAGTATAGTTCATATTAATATAGAATTACTGATGTATATTAACCAAATATATACTGATGTATGAATGGAAGTATGAATGTAAGAATGCTAATTAGTTTAAACAAAAAAATCCTACGCAGATTCTTTAGGTATCTATAAATGAATAGTTAAAATAAATTTATCTTTTAAAAAAATTGAGATTCCCACCATATAATACAATTTTGAATAGATATTATATCTGTTACAGAAATTGACTTTCGGCTGATATTTGCCTAACTAACGAAAATTATTTTTTGCAATTGTTTAATGATAACGGGAAGGACTGCTGCTCAATGAAAGATTATTTATATTATAATAATAAATAAGAGTAATATAAATTCCATTCAAAATATTGTGTCTGAAAGCGATGAAACTTTATTGAGATTCCTCTGGATATGACTGATAAAACAAATTTTCTTTTTTACAAATGACTGAATTCAGTCAGAACTGATGTATAAAAATTTTTTTGCTGATCATAATCAATTAGATGCATTATTTTTTACTCCATCGAATTCTTTAGTTAGTTTATATATAGATCAATTAAATGTAAGAAAATCATCATTCCATGATAGAATTAATGCTAAAATGTTAAAAAAATTGTTAGACCTTATAAAATGAAAACTAAAAGTTATAAGCTAAAATAGTAAGGATTTTTTTAAGGTTAACTAGTCAAAAAAGTAGCTTGCTTCAGATTCTTTTAATAAGCAACACCAAATTGGTTGGGTTTGTATTACAGCACTTAAGTCTATTTGTATTGAGCACTTAGACTTAGTTTATTATACTTACTCTATTATTAGTTTGTATTGCAAATTTAGTCTAAAATTAATTTAAGAAAATAAATCTGTACAAGAAACTAAAAAAAAAAGAAGAAAAATAACTGATAAAAAAATTCATGAAAAATACAATAACTAGAACAAAAATAAATATCTAGTTTCAATAATATAGTTTTTTTCCTAATGAGTATGTTGCAATCTGTTCAATAAGTGACCCCCCACCACAGCCCAAAGACTTGAGGACATGTACAACACGTAAATGAGGTGTAGTCTTGTATAGACTCAGGCCAACCATTCCTGAGACATATGGTTAATTGATCCCAACAACTAAAGTACACCAGTATCCACTATAAAAAAAACAACCAACTTTTACCAGCATTTGAACCTCAGTAATAATAATTAAATATAGTAAATTAAATTCCAATTATATTGTTATAAATTATGTATGTGTGCATATATATATTTTTTAAATCTTCAGATTAAATAAGTAGTATGTTACAGAGTGAAATAACAAAATACAAAAGTTTTAAGTATATATGAAACTGGTTTATGTGGAAAAAAAACGAAAAAAATTTCCACGAAATGAATTTATGGAAAACGAAAGTAAAAAAGTTGTTAAAATTCTCAAACTAAATTTAAACGTACAAAAATTATATGTGATCAAAGGGGTTAAAAAATGTATTATCTATTTTTAGAAAATATAAAATAATTACACAACAAGATAGAAGGCTATTTTAATTGCAAAAAAATTAAATATGTACCAAGGCAATCGACTAAATGTACGATTAATAACAGATAAAACACAAATTATAATCAATAAAGAATGCCGGGAAAAAATGTTCGTAAAAAATTAAAAAAGAGCACGGTAATTATCACAAATATTACTACTATTCCTCATATGAAAAAGGTTACAAACAAATGCAACGGCAACTTTTATTATGAAAAGCATTCAAAAAAATAATATTAAGCCAACATTTAAGCCCATCAACGACATAAAGAAAATACTAAATTTAATTATAATAAAATGTTAATCATTGCCATATATTACTGACCTGAATCAGTGCAAAATTGCATGACCTTATCGTCTTCTCTAATATAGGTGCCGCCATCTTTCACTGTGCTGCTACCTGCGTTCTTAGTTCAAGGATTTATCGCATGACCACAAACATATAATCATCTGTTCACAGTTACTACTAGCTCGCGGCAATTACAAAAATACGCGTTTTATTTTAAAACAACACACCTTCCGATACCAGAATAACAATTACATAATATTTTACACAATAAACCATACGAGTTGAGATTTAAATAAGTACTTATCATAAGAATTGATAATCCCAAACTATAATATAAAATGTAGAGGAATATAAATAAGTTTTACATTCTTTAATACAGAAATACAAAATTCTCAGCATAAGCTATAATAATTGTTGCATGTGTATATATTTTTTTCAAACACTATCGAATAATGTAATATAATTAATTTTATTATCAATACTTATAATTATTTTTTATCAATAATATTTACTTGTTATGAAGTGATAAACATGCAATTACTAATGAATATAATAATTTACAGATATTGGAGATAAATAATAATAATAATAGTGGTTACAGAAAAATATTATATATGTAAATTTAAAAGTAATCATAAATTAATGAACAAACAGAATATACTGGTTCTTTATTTAAATTTGAAGTCAATAATCATAATAAATAGTTTAAGAAGTATTATCAATTACTAAATGATACATGAAATGATAAATCATAATAAATGATACAATTGCAAATCAGCTGATTTAAAATCGAGAGTTCTCAGGTTCAAATCCTAATAAAGGCAGTTACTTTTGTATGGATTTGAATACTAGAGTATTATATTGGTATTATTTGGTGGTTGGGTTTCAATTAACCACATGCCTCAGAATGGTCATCCTGAGACTGTACAAGACGACACTTTATTTACATTCATACATATCATCCTCTGTATTAATATCTTTCAGTTCCATAATAACCTATAGTTAAGTAATATCTTTTTTGGTTCCAGAGGCTAACCAGAAAAAGAAAAAATGATACATGAAGCAGAATTTATTTTATTGACAAAGCATGATATGTTGATATTTTATGTATAATATTGTAATTTTAACTGCTGAAGATAAAGAAATTTAACTTTGAAAGCACTCCAGTAAGATAAGCATTCTTACCATTTATTGACTGTGTTTGGTGGTTTTGGTATTATAATTATATATTGTTTCCACATATATGCCTAATTTAATATCGGCGGCCGAACATTATGTAGCAATTCAGATGCGAACTGGCACACGGTATACGGACGCGCTGATATAACATCACTACTGCCGCACAGTTCTCTCACCATAACGGCACTGCAGCCCCACCACTCTCAGGCTCCAGTAAAAGAGCGTGCATCACGAGAGTGAATGCAATTCATCGTCGACCACCACCTGGAGAAGACCAAGAAGAAGAAGATGGAAGAAGACAGAAGAAGTTCCCTGGCCGGCCCGCCGAGGTAGCCGCTGGACGCAGACACTACCTTCTTGCTCCAGCTCGCCAGGCTTCAATCGCTCTGGCCAGCGGGCGCAGCAGCAGGCTGAGAATGCTCGGGGAGAAAACGCCGCTGAGAAAAAGCCTGGTCGGACTTCAAGGGATGAGCCACAACTCTCCAACTTCACCAGAGATCAGTGTCCGGACCCAACAGCTCTTCTCAGAGCTAATGCAAAAAATGGTCCATTTGACGGCCACCACAAGGTTATGAATTAAGAACCGTCAAAGCCATTCGATTCGACGACAACAACCCTTCTCAGGGCTACCGTAAGGTTAGCAATTACAACAAGCTGTCAAAGCTAATCGACTACAAAAAAAAAATATATATATATTACAATATATAAACGGTACTTACGTATTAATGCCACCGCAGCTACAGCTTTATTTAAAAACAAAGTAGTCAATCGGATTTCAGTGGAAAATGAACAGTCTCTTTATTAATTTTAATAAATGGTTATTTATATTTATTTATTTTATAAATATAATTTAACCAAACTTAATTAAATTATCGTAATTAATTGCAGGTTAAAGCTACTTCATTTATGAATACAGTAATGTAAATTAATATTTTTTATTTATATTATTACTATAATCAGAAAGAAATTAAACATTCCAAAAAATACAGTAACCTATTTTAAACGGACATTTCTTGTTTAGAACAAATTGACAAGTATTAACATACTTGTCCAGTACTTTGTTACTTTGTTCAGTAGGCCTAAGCCCAGACTTTACTGTTGTTATATCTCCACCTCTGTCTATAGCCTAAAAAAAACTTAATAACTTGTTGCTATAAGTATGAGTAGGTTTCACTAAACCTATGTCAAATATTTTATTGTAATGTGTTTTTCATTATAGTTTTTGCTGACACACTGCATCCTCCTTGGTGGCCTAACCACTTAATAATTTAATGAATAACAACATTCTTTGAATTTTAGAATCCATATAGAACAACTATCTTTTAAAGATTTGCTGCAGTATAATCTTTTAACAGGTTTAAAAATTATAAAAACTTACCTTTTCCTAAGCTAGTTTTTACTTCTTCAGAACTCTGTTGCTTGCTCAGAGATTACTGTTGAGTATTGTGGTGCCTTTAGTGTTTAAATGAGATTTTGAAAGACATGTTTTGTTATGTGTAAAATATTATCAAAGATTATGGGCGATTTAAATTATGCCGATTCATTTCAAATATTGTTTTTATCTATTTTTGTATATACTGATTTTCTAATGAGTAACAAGATTACATACTTTACTGTTTCTATGCAAGATTATTATGATGATATTTGTGCATGTGCAGTTTGATTCAACTTTTCAATCGCATCTCATATTTCATGTATAACTTTGAAAGTTTGTCTGTTTGTTTGCAACAGCAAGCATTCAAACATTAATTAAATTAATTCAATTGGGTGAAAGAACCAACTGACCGATCCCTTTCAAATTTTCAGGATACATTTGTGTTATCCCAGGGAAGGTTTTAAGTTACAGATCTAGGCCTTAGCTCCCTTGGGAGATGAAGTTGTGAATTGAAGATATTTATTAAAAAAAATAATCCTTTTGTTTCATTATTATATTTCTGTCGACAACAGAAATATAATGAAGTAAAATAATTAATTCTATTTTCTGTAATGAATATCAGTGAAATATTTAATATTCTAACACCCATGAGGATAACGAATGCATCAGGGGTCCAGGGGTTGGAGCCCCTGGCTAGACAGGCAGGCTGACTGGCTAGTATATAAGTAAAAGTATAACTTTTCAAATGGTAAACATAGAAAAATTAAATCTAACAAATACTCCAACCTCAAAACAAACTAATTTTTCAGTAAAAATTTACCACACTCCAAGCCCTCATGGGAGAGTAATTAAAAAGTGGAAAGGGGCGGATTGGGTCAAACCACATTAAAAAATATTGAAAAACAAAAGTTTTGACATAAAAAATTTTGGGTTACAACAACTCTAACCAATATAATTTTTCATAGTTAGTTTCAAAAGTGATCTGCAATAATTCTTAACTATACAACTGTGAAACACTAAAAATAAAATAAAATTTTGGAAATGTTTCTACCTCAATATGATTTAATTTTTCATACAAGACCGCATGCCATTAAGTTCCCAATCAGGGCAACTAAAAAATTTAAATGAGTAACAAGATTACTTTCAAACAAAAATTTGAATATAAAAAAAAACAAAATATGACAACCTTACCCAAATTGGTGGCTACTTAATATTATTTAAAGCTTGTTACAAAATTGGCCTATAGTATACCCAAGAAGTGGTCTTGACTTAGTAAAGAATATTTAATATTAGTTTAAAAACAGATTTGGGTAAATAGTACAGTGCATGCTATAATATATAGTATATTAACTAATGTGTGTTATCTTACACAATTTAGGCATCAGTATCCTTTGCTTATTTTTTAGGACTATGCTGGATAGTTACTTTTGCATTTCTTACAAAAAAATTTATAGTGTTAAATTTTATTTAAATAAAAAAAATTGCAAAAAAATCAAATTAAAATCAATGCTAGATAATTATTTAGAAAGATGACACTCATTCAAAAGTCAATAATCTTGGCATATGTTGTTTTTACTGAGCTGATTGTAAACATACAAAAAAGTGTTGCTTTA
Source organism: Lycorma delicatula (assembly GCF_047948215.1). NCBI lineage: Eukaryota > Metazoa > Arthropoda > Insecta > Hemiptera > Fulgoridae > Lycorma > Lycorma delicatula. The sequence goes on along the minus strand of NC_134467.1, from coordinate 11,694,943 downwards.
TTGTATTTTTTGATTTGTAATTTTTCATTTTAAAATGTTTATATTCCCATAGTAGTGAGGGTAATGTTTTGAATTTCTTTCAATACTCTTTACATTTTTTCTTTTTTGTGTAATCCGTATCAAAAGTTTATTATTTAATATATATTTATCTTTAAATATCTTAAATAAATTATCTTAAATATATACTTCATTAAAATTTGTGTTGACTGATTTAATTTATTGATAAATTGTAAATATAACAGTTATTAAATTATAAGAATGGAATTAAATGAGTTTCTAAACTTCATATGAAAGCAAACATAAACTAACTCAGTTCATTCGCTAGTCTTGGGTAAATTAAAAACTACAGTAAAGCGACACTTTGTTCTTGTTTATTGATGATTAATGAGATGGCCATAACAAAAAATGCCAAGATTACTGATTTTTGAATGTGCATCATCTTTCTAAATAATTATAAAGCTTTCCAAATTCTTCTTTAAAGTTTGAAATTGAGTATCAGGTTAAAAAGTTCTTGATAATATTTTTATTTAGCACCAAATTTTAAAGACAAAAAATAAAAAATGTTTATATTTTAATTTATTGTAATTCTAAATTTTTCTAATATATTATTTTTTTTACCCAGCAGTTACAGGCTCTTAAATAAGGGGGGAGAGTATTCTAATAATGCCAAAAATCACAGTTTTAGCTTTTTTAGTTTCTTTTGGTTTCAGAATGTCATGAAAAATTGAAGTATCAAACATTAAAATCCCCCAGTTGTTTTCATATATATGGATATATATACGTATTAGTGTTCATTCATAAGTATATATGTATTAGTGTCTAGGGATTAATAGATCAGAAATTTAGACCAAAAATTATCAAATTTGGCATTCGTCAGTGATGCATTAATGTTGGACAGTCTTAAAGAATACAGGAATCTTGGGTTATTTGTCAGGACAGTTTAATAATACCAATGCCAATTTTTTAAAATATTATTTTATTATTTTTTATATTTTGACATAAACCTTTTACCGGTCTTGAAATGTATTATGCATTTCAAGTTTATGTTTAATGTTTATATTTTTAAAGGTTTTCTTGCCAGTTTTATCTTTTGTAACATCTTAAGGGCTGTAATCTTGTACAAATATATACAAAATAGTATGTAGATTTAAAACAAAGGCAAAATGTGTTAATTCTTTCAATTGAAATGGGTTATATTTTGTAATTAATATAGTAATTAAATTGGTACAGCTTTTGGCATATATGATTCACCATGTGTGGACTCACTAATTTTCCTTTTGCCTTTAATCCCACTACTGATTCTACCCACTCCACTTACATTACCAGCACCATTCTTTTTACGGTGACTCATCCTTCTTAATACAGCATACACTTTGGAGTTGAATTCTTCTTCATCATCATCATCGCTGCTTGATTTTGAATTGCTATCATTTCGCTGATAGCTACTGATTATAAATTGAAGCATGTGTTTTATTTCTTGCATTTGAGTATACAATTCTTTTTCAATCGGAGTAGATTTACTAATGCCATCTACGTTCAATATATTGCTCTGACGTGATTCAGATGGATCAGAAAAGTTATAACTTATATATGGTGGTATTGATAGTCGTTTACTGTAACAAAATAGAATAAATATGATTAAAGTGGGGAAAAGCTAATCTAAAAAAAAAAAAACTGCCAGCAAATAACATCGGTTGATACTAACAGTATACAAAGAGTGGCACCACTCAATAATCACAGGAAAATATGAAGTATTTTAAAATTGTTTATCCGTAAATTCTGCTTTCTATTTACAAGATATGTCCAGATATTTTGAATATACCAGGTGTAAAAAAAGAATATAAGTATCTCTTGGATTTATTATAATATCTCTTGGATGGTGTAGAGAGTTGATTTACGGCTAGAATCAAAGAATAAAGGACAGTTTTAGCTGCGCTCATGGCCATAGAATGATTCCCCATCTTTCTGCTTAGCAGTGTTACTAGCTAACATGGCAACTCCTGAACAGAAGGTCTTTTGTGTTTTGGAGTTTGCTATATGTGAATCTGTAGTTACAGTATGATGTAAGTTCTGTAGAAAGTTTAATTGTGATCCGCTGAGCGACAATGACAGTCATAGATGGCATAATCGATTTGGAAAAATGGGATATCTATGTAAAGGGAAGAGTTTAGTTTTCTTCAGACACCTTGGTATCAGGGAGTCTTAAACATTTGTTATGCACCCAGCTGTGAACAAGCAAATGACAGTGTGAAATGTTTTAAGAAAATACATATGCATTCATACCATTTACAGCTGTTACAGGGTTTGTAGCCTATCAGCTACACTTTGAATGCCAAACATTAAAATGAAATGTTGACATGAAGACTATTTTTATTATGTTTAGTGATGAATCAACATCTCATCATTGGTAAAGTTAACATACATAATCTCGGCCACCTATTTGAGAGAGGATTGAAGTAAATGTTGCTTCCATTATTCCATACATGCTGGTTTATATATGGAAAGAACTCTCCTATTGTTTGGGTTTGTGCTGTGTGACAAAACCTGCTCGCATTGAACACTTCATTTAATTTGTGATTCATTACTGTATGTCAAATTGAAGAAATATGAAAAGCTTTAAAACCCCTATATCTTTTTTGTACACTGTATATTCATGATTATTACCTTTTATATTTGTAATTTTATCTACGATGATATATAACACCTTAAAATAAAAAAAAATTAATACCAAAAATACAAACAGTTAGAACAGAGCTTCATAGAACATAGTTTAATGTGGCTTCACAATTTTATTTGTAGATATTTCGACACTATGCCATTTCTGACACTAGATACTATAAACTGTTGATTTACAAGCATAAAATTAAAATAATTTAATCATATATAAGAAGATAAAGAATGAAAATACCGTGTAAAACCCCTGGTTTTACATTATATCTGAGAAGAAACAAAGTGTTATAAAATCTACCTTTAAACTCATGCCAGTAAATGTTTAAAAGTTTTGACACAATCCTTCACTTCCTGTTTAGCTTACTTATTTCAACTTTGTTTTGTAATGAAAAATCTTCCAAATACTTTATTTCTATTTGGAAGGTTTATTTTTATTCAAAATATCTCTCACCTTCTGCAAACGTTTTTTCTTAATGTTTCAGCATAGTCTAGAACTCTCTTTAAGTCTTCCTGCATTTCTCTACTAAACTATTTTCATGACTATACATTTAACTATTTTTTTCATTTCAATTCTTTGTACCTATTCTGTAGTTTTATCTTCAGCCATTTCTTATAAGTTTTCTTTAATTAATTTTTCTTCTAATCACGAATCTGTTCTCCTTTTAAATTCCTTCATCTTCTACTCACAACATATTTTTACAGGTGCAAAAAGTACTTCTTTTCAGCTTTCTTTCAATTTTTTTTAATGCACATTCAACAACCTTATTTTTCTAATTGTTTATATATTTTCTATGTCTAACTCTTTACACTGAAAATTTAACTATGCAGAACTCATTATAAAAAAAATTATAACAAGGAAATATTTTAAAAGTAATAGTGAAAGTAGATAACTTACCCACATGATTTCTTTTTCTTCTGGTGTTTGAAAATGATACCTATTATTGATTCTAATAATGGATGAGGAAAATAATGATTACTTTTAAAATTAGCAGCAGAAGCATTTGCATCTATGACTAATGTTGTAGGCACATGCTGTCGTTTTATTAATATGTTGTAAATGAAAATTCTTTGTAAATATGGATGTGACATCAATTTCTCAAAGTGTGAAATAAACTCAGCTTGCTTTATTAAGCATTTAACATGACCTTTGATCAGTAAATCCTATAAAAAAAAAATTAAAAAAATTAACTTCTATGTTATAAGATACGTTCAAAAAGTTCCTGGAATTAGCTTGCTTTTCAAAAACTTGAAACATGAAAGTTTTAGAGTATGTTTCCTTCAGCAGTTACAAATTTTGCCATCTGTAAATTTGTTGGAAACATTTCTCTTAACCATTTTTGAGATATTGTCTTAAGCTGTTTCGGTGCACTGGCCATCTTGTCATTGGAGTTCCTGTATCTTTTACCCTTCAGAGTAATTTTACAAGCTAGGAAACAAGTAAAAATCAACTGTCAAGAATGCATGGTAGATGTTCCAATTTTGTTACATTGTATCACGTGCCACCAGGTACTCTTTGACAAGATGAGTTGTGTTCTTGCAGTGTCATGCAAAAGAATCAAATTAGTTCTTTTTTTTAGTTCTATTTTCTATATCTAATTATTTTTTTTCCATTTTTTAAGACTGTTCCTTCTTACTGCATTCTATATATGATAAAAGATATCAACATTTTATTGAAGAAAAAAATTAACATTTCCTTGTTCAATGTCTGCCCTTCAAGAATGCATTTGTAGTAAGCAATAACCTGCAATTAAAAAAAAGAAAATAACTTTTCTTTTGCTTCTATCCAAAGGAGATTTCTGTGACCAGGAAGATGATGTTGATTTCCATCTTGACAACTGTCACTTTGTGGATCGTACAAAAATTGCTATATTTCATCTTCTGTTATGATCTTGCTCAAAACATTTTGATTATAATCAGCCGTATTGATGAAGTTTCTAGGGCATTTTTATGCAAGTTTCTTTCTGATCTTCAGGCAACATTTTTGGAACAGTGTTGATAAATGGTATACGTATTTTAATCGCTATGAAACTGTTTTTTTTTTTTTTTTTGGTTTTTTGTGGGCGAAAAATGCCAGGGCGTTATCATCGCCCGGTAGTTATTATTAAGAGGGTAATATAACTCCAAAATAATAAGCTAAACAAGGTGTAAATGTAATATTAATCATATAATAAAGATCTACTAAAACAAGCCAAGAAGGCAAAATAAAACCCAAAACTAATATCACAGACAAAGTTGATAAAATATTAAAGATAAAATAATAGAATAAAGAAAGTATAAAAACTTACCTAACTCTGACGGGTTGTGCAAAAACCCCCACCCCGGATAGTAAAATTAAACTAAAAAATCAAATCGAAAATAAAGGTAAAATTATTAAAAAACTCTCCTTACAGAAAAACATATATAAGTATATTAAATCCTTTGCAGTAACCCAGTACTATGCAAAATGAGAAACATTCGCTCCAAAACCCTGCCATCATTGCCCAAGACATCACGAATGCTGCTGGGTATATTAAACTGATGACGCAACGCCGCATAACATACGCAGTCCACGAGAATGTGGTGCACAGTCATACGGCAGTTGCATCGTGTGCACAGGGGTGAGTCTCCTCCTGACATTAGATACTCGTGAGTGATCCTCGTATGCCCCAACCGTAACCGGCAGAGGACCAGTTTCTCACGACGAGAGTTCCTGCAAGAGGAGCCCCACGGCAACACTGAGTCTTTAATCCGTCGAAGTTTACTATCGACGGCAGCCGTCCAGCCACTTTGCCACCTTGCTCGCAGTGATTGTTTTATATGATTAATAAAATCAAAGGTAGTAACTCGGGTGGTGAAAGGAGGCTGAATACACGCATCTTTCGCAGCAGAATCTGCCCTCTCATTACCAAGAATCCCAACGTGGCTAGGGATCCAGCAAAAACCTACCCCCTTGTTTCGTTTTTCTAACTCGGCGATTTTATCATAAATGACAACGACGACAGGATGTCTGGAATAAAGGTTTTCCAACGCCTGGAGAGCACTGTACGAGTCACTGCAAATAAGAATGTTCCTATATTTAGGGCCAACGATACTTACAGCCCTATCCACAGCGAGTAGTTCCGCGGTGAACACACTCATATTTGGCGGGTAGGCCAAACATATGTCAGTTCATTGAAAACAAAAACACAACCAACGTTACCGTCACGCTTCGACCCATCAGTGTATACCACCACGTCTGGGTTCGACTTGGTGAGGAGAAACTGGAACACCTGCTGGTAAACAATAGGTGGCGTTGATTGTTTATCATACGTTGCAAGATCAAACGTAAAATTTACACGAGAATAAACCATGTAAAATTTACGTGGTTTATTCTCCACGGGGGATTCGAGCACGGACATGATGGAAAGAACGAGCGAGTGCCAACATTCATACGCTGCAGCAGACGTCGTGTACGGACACCCACAGGCGCAGTACAACGTGGACGATCCTCATACTTCCTCAAATTAGGATTCTTAAGAACCGGGTCAAAAGCCGGGTGATTCGGCTGTCCGCTGAGACGGACAAAATAAGTTAACAAAAGCTGGTCTCGTCTATCCCAAAGTGATGGCTCGCCACTGTCTACAAGTAAGCTTGCGATAGGGCTCAATCTAAACGCACCCGTGGCAAGCCGAAGAAAAGAATGATGCACACCGTCCACCATCTTAAGTACGGTTTGACGAGCTGAAGAATAGGCGACACAACCGTAATCCAAACGGGAACGAACAAGGGAGTAGTAAAAACGTAACATACACGACCGATCGGCCCCCCCCCCCCCAGTTGGTGTTACTTAGGACCCGCATCATATCCAAAAGTTTGGAACACTTTGTCCTCAAATCTCTCATATGTGTGACCCAAGTAAGACGGCTATCAAAAAGCAAACCCAGAAACCTGACGTAAGTAGATACAGCAATAAGCTCCCTGTTTAGAAAAACCCGCGGATTAGAAGGGTTCCGTAGCCGAGAAAAGACTACACATTTCGTCTTGTCGGGTGAAAATGTGAAACCAGTAGTCCCTGACCAAGCCTCAAGGCGAAATATAGTGTTCTGCATCAGCCGCTCCGCAGTGGGTGTAGAGCGGCTCGCAACGTAAATAACAAAATCATCAACGAAAAGACAACAAGGGACAGGAGCCTGCACACAATTGGTAATGCTGTTTATGGCCACAGAAAACAAGGTGGCACTTAATACACTACCTTGCGGTACCCCATTTTCTGAGACGGCACTGTCTGAAAGTGAATCGTCTACACGAACAAGAAACGTCCGGTGATTCAAGAATCCCCGGATAAAAGCAAGCATGTTGCCAGTGATCCCCCACCTCCTAAGGGTGTTAAGAATGCCACGTCGCCAGGCGTGTCGTACGCCTTTTTTATATCGAAAAAGATAGCAACGAGGTGTCGGCGGTTCAGGAAGGCGTTTTGTATGGCTGTCTCCATCGACACCAAATGGTCAATGGAAGATCTCCCATGTCGGAAACCACACTGTTCCGAAGAAAGAAAGCCATGTTTCTCTAAGTACCACGCAAGCCTGCGATTCACCATCCTCTCCATTACTTTACACAACACGCTTGTTAAAGAAATAGGGCGGTAGCTTAAGGGATCGGTTTTCTCTTTGCCAGGCTTTAGTACTGGTATAATAAATGCCTCCGACCAGTCGGGCGGAAAGACTTGACCGGAGAATAAACCATTGTAAATACTCAAAAGATGTTGTAGTGCTGAATCAGGAAGGTGCGAAAGCATACAAAGGCGAACGTTGTCCGGTCCGGGGGAAGTGTCACGAGAGTTCCTAAGTGCGTGCAACAATTCTTTAAGTAAGAATGAAGTGTTCAATTCACCATCCGAAACACCAATATTCAACCCCAATACTTCCATCCGTGCTTTGTACCTCTGAAAGTCGTTACTATATGACGAGGTGAGAGACACCGAACGGAAAGACTCCGCTAAAGTATTTGCTACAGCCGAAGATGACGTTAGGAGTTCCCCCTCATCGACGAGACCGAGAATAGATTGCCCTGGCGACCTGAAAATTGCATGGACTTTTCTCCACACAGTAGACGTGGGAGTAGTACGTGAGATGGAGTTCACATACTTCGTCCATGAATTCCTCTTAGCGGTCAAGAAGACCCGACGGCACACTGCCCTAGCCCTGCGGTACATATCTAGATGTTCAGTTGTAGGTCTATTATTGAATTTGCGTAGTGCTCGCCGTCGATTCCGAATAGCACACTTGCAATCATCATTCCACCACGGAACGGAAGGACGTTTTGGATTACCCGATGTTTGTGGAACACATCTGCCGGCTGTTTCAAGTATTTTGGACGTAAAAGAGGAAAGTTGCTCAAGGATGTTCGCACCGACGTCATACTGCGATTGGAAGGCCATACGATATCCATCCCAATTCACCTTTTCGACAATCCACCTCCGTGGCCTTCTCCGAACCTCGTGGTCCACATCGAAACGAAGAACAATTGGTTTATGGTCGCTGCCATGAAAATCATCACAAACAGACCAATCAAAACGAGGGAGTAAAGTCGGCGAGCACATGGAGAGATCGATATTAGACACAGTACCAGACGATAAAGACATGAATGTATGAGACCCATCATTCAGAAAACAGAGGTCCAAGTCCTGTCTCACATCGTGTACTATATTTCCCCGAGTGGAGCAGAAAGTCGAGCCCCAAGAAACACGGTGGGCATTGAAGTTTCCCACTATTAATGATGGAGATGGTATTTGTGTGAGGAGGTCTGAGATATCCAGAGCACTGAACTCAGTGTTCGGCGAGAGATATAGATTGCAGATATGCGCAACTTGAAGGGGACAGAGATCTTCACTGCAACAGCAGGAACGAGAGTGGTCAGTCGAATCCTTGTAGCCGATACCTCATCCCTCATGAAAATAGCCACTCCACCACTCTCTCTACCGTCCACTACACAGTCGAATCTCTCACAAAAGTATCCCCTGAGTGCGATTGGGTCATGTCGCAGAAGATGAGTCTCCTGGAAACACATAACAATCGGATCATGCAGCTGCACCAGTACTCCAATATCTGCAATGCGGGACCGTACACTCCGAATATTCCACTGAATAATGTTCATAAAATCAAAATAAAGTAAAAAATATAAATATAATAATAATAAATATACTCCAGTAAATTTTGGTCCCACGAGAACCAGCGATACAATAGACCACTCCAGCAGAGCGCACGCGTACTGGAGCTAGAGCTAAATACAACTGGGTTTGCTCTGGTGCCCAAAGGACATCGTTCGAGACTCACTACGTAGAGCCATTCACCCATCGGCACGATAGTTCCCACCTTGGGTTACGGTTGCATTTCATACGATGTCGCAACACCATCAAGTGTAAGTGAAAGAGAAAACTGTGTTGGATGTTGTTGTGTAGTCGAGTAAATGTATATGTTGTAATTCATGTAGTGTACCTGGTATAGCATACGTGTATAGTGAAAAGTATTCTGCAGCTAAGTGTGTAGTGGGAAGAAAAGCTGCAGAGGCTAGGCCTGTGGCTATGAAACTGTGGTAACTTCGAACCAGTACCCCAACTATTAACTCTATTTCCTTGATAGTTTTTTCCACCACTTTGTGCAACTTTTTCAACACGCTGAAGATTTTCTTCATTTGTCATTGTAGACAGGGGTCTATTACAAATGTCATCTTCAGAATTAATATGGCCATCATTAAAATGCTTATACCAACTGTAAACTGCTGTTTTCTTTCATTGCAGATTCTCTAAATTCTTTTTCAAGCAGCGATAATGTCTGTGACAGTTTAAGAAAAATGCAAAGTCTGTGTATGTGTGCTGTTCAGTTGTTGACCTTTTCATTGTAACATACATAAAACAAACAGCTTCAGTTTTGTTATATATGAAACAGAAAACATATGATGTGGCTGTTTCATGGTGTAAAAAAAATTAGTATTGCCAACATAAAAACCAAAAATTTCCTTATGATTGCTATTTTAAACTGTATGAGGGAATTCCAGTAACTTTTTGAACTTACCTTGAATGCACACACAAATATATCTTCTGAAAAGAATTAAATAGTTGATTTATAATAAAATAGTATTATAAGTAGTTTATTATACTGTCTAAAATAAAATAAGCTTTAGTGAGGTCGCATATAAGTAGTGCTACTTAGCTCAAACACCTCTAGTTACTTTATAACAAAGTAATGCGTAAAAGGAAAAAAGCTTGCTTTTTTCCAATATGAAAGGAATGGATGATCACTATGGCATTGTTCTCTTT